>NW_028289183.1:3820773-4195198 GCF_059628265.1 Tinamus guttatus
TCCCCTTAGTACTCTTTTCTGCCTACAATGCCCGAAGATATAACGGCTCAGGCAAAGGGCTGGGAAGGAATGAAGAAACTGCGCTGGTACAGTAAGTACTCCTGACTTTCTGTGGGAGAAATGGAAGAATAATCCTTGTTTTTGTGTGAAATATGAGGGCAGATACTCTGCTCTTCTCAGCATGAATTATGCTTTGTAATTAAGATCTTTGTTGTGTGGATACTGCACTAGAGTTCATCGAGATCTATTCAGCCTTGAGCTTGTAGCTGTTTACAAAGTTAAACACTGTAAGGGACCAGCCCTAGTGCTTTTGGCTGTTAGAGATGTGGGTGGCGGAGGAGTAGCTCGTCCTGGCTAGCTTTCAATTTTTTGTTTTCTTTACTAGGATTTTCGTGCAGACTTGGAAGCATTCTTGCTTCTCAGCCCTATTTGGTACTTAGTAGTGAAACCTTATAGGTTTGCATTCCTTGTTTCTCAAGAAGAGAAACTGAAAATGAAAAATTCCTGAGGAAGGTGTTCACTTTTCTGTTTTTTGTATGGCCTAATGATTCTTTGAGAGTGTCACTGCTTTCCGTTAAATCTTGAGGCATATTTCTTACTATAGGGTCCCTGTAAAAGATAGTCCCTATAGAAGGAACAGAGACTTCAAAAACGTCTGTCTTACAATGCTGTCCTATTTCTTTCTCTTTTGATAGCCTGTCCAAATGGCCACCCCTGCACTGTAGGAGAGGTAAGAATCTGATGAAGTAGGTGCTGTCTGCAACATTAAACTGTTTCACATTTTTCTTATTGCGCAGTGGTGCGTTTTATGAACTAAATTATTGATCACTTTTGCCATTGCAATGTCAAATTTAGAATAACTCTAGTTCAGCTTATACTATAAGTTTAGGAAACAAGGCTGGCATAGGCCCTCTGCCTAGTAATAGCAGTTTTTAATTAACTGGTTATAGTTTGGTATATTATGGATTAGCAGACAGAAATGATAGAAGGCTTTGCTGTTACAGATATGGTTAGCAGCTTTTATTTGTGTTTTTTTTAATAAAATTCTCTCCATAAAAAACAATTTACTGTAAGAATGGGGGAGTAAAACAAAGGGTCTTGTATGAGTAAGGTGCCTCCTGGTGACTGATACAGAATATGCACTTCCTCTGCCCCAGAATGGGGCTCCTGTTTCTCTTGCAGAGAAGCTCTGTGTTCAGTGTTTCTCATTTGTCTTTGCTAGTGTGGCCTTCCCATGGAAATGAGTCGCTGTTTTGACTGTGGTGCCATAGTTGGAGGGCAACAGCATAAAGCAGTGGCTGGCTTTGAAGAATTACGGTATGCTTTGCTTCATTAATCTTTTTGGGAATAAACGATGCAACTTACGTGTTGCCTTGGAAGTTGGGTTTAGGCTTTTCATCCCTTTGCTCTCCCAGGATGGTGGTGCAGCTCCCTGCACTAATAGGCTGTGTTTTCTTAGATGTACCAGTGTGACTGAAGAGCTTCTACCAAAGCTGCAGTGACTGTTGGTTGTGACTTGCTGGATTTGTGTTCCCCCTCCTTGATTCCCCAGATTATTAGTACCTGTATGCAAAAACATCCGGGTTACTGATTCTAACAGCAGTGGCTTCTTATCCCTCCTGCATGGAGATGGCTGATCTTGTCCCACAGGGCTGGAGACTGCCTCCTTCACATCTATGAGGAAGGAAAACGTATGAGGAGGACATGTCCAAGGAAGAGCAATCAGCCAGCAAAAATAAGGGAATTGGCTTATTTATGTACAAATTAACAGGCAGTGATTTTCCAGTATAGACTCTTAACTGGTGGCTTTTGTGACATTTGGAAAACACAGGGAACAAAAAGGCATTATTGGGTATCAAGGACTTCTTATGTATCTTCTGTTGAGAAGAGGGGGGGAAAAAAAATTGTACCTTACAACAGGAGTACTGAAGACAGAACTCAGACTGGCCATGTCCTGGGAGACGCACAACGCAGAAGAACCATGGCAGTGTCTGATCGGGCCATGTCCCCGGTGGTCTTCCTCCTCATACGCTTACTCACACATTTGGCAATGCTGCTGGGAGCCACAGAAGATCCTCAGGTACCTTCCAGCACTCGCTTTGAGTGGCCACCTGAAAAGCAGAGAACCTGTATGGTGCAGGTTCTTTGGGGTCCTGTTGCTTAATGGTTAGGGCAGTAATTTAAAAAAATCACCTCCTGTCTTGCCCAGGGGGGATTTTGATTTCTTTATACCCTTTGAAAGAGGTTGAACAGTGCTGTAATTTCACTTTAATGAGGAAGTTCATTGACCATTTTATCATTGTATAGTGGAGTTGGGAACAGAAATACATCTACTGGAGCAGCACTGCTTTTTCTTTTTCCAATGGTAGAAGACTGGTGCTTCACTGCAAACATTCCTGCCTCTTTATATGTTCGTACAGTTCCAGTAGTAGGAAACTGGTAGTACAGAGCTGAGAATTTCTGATGCAGGACTGTAGCTCTAGGTGCATTTGGCTGGAATTGGACATTATTGGCTATGCTCATTTTTTGCCTTTTGTTCTTTAAGTCATTGGAAGAGATCATCAAGCCACGGGTGCAGAACTCGGTAAGCTTCCTGCAGCAGCATATTCAGGAGGACTTGGCACAGCTGACAAAAGTTCTGGGGAAGAGCGTGGATGAGACGATCAACATCCTTCATCTTCTCCTAGACAGTCTCCTCAAAGATCCGCATCAGCAGCGAAGCCAGTGTAAGGAGAACTGCCAACCAGCTACAAACTCTGATAGCAATTTAAGAGCAACAGTTACTTAGCTTCCTGGCTAACAGACCATTTCCAACAGGCAGTAACTGAGCTAATGAGGAAAATCCAGAAATTTACAGGTTGTTTCTTGTAGGGAAAGAAAGATTTTTGGTGGAGTTGATGGTTATTGATCATAATATAACTTTGGACATGTTGTTTAACTTTTCTGGGATCATGAATGACATTATAAATGTCCATATCATGCAAATGAATTGCTGAAGATTCTTTTAAAAAAAAATAGTTTGCTGTTTTGGATGATGTTTCCTCTCCAAATAGACTGAAATACTTGGCCTCTAATACATCTGAATTTGCTGTTGGCTCATCAGACTTGCAAGAATGTTATGTCTCAAAACTTAAAGAACTTGAGTTTTTTTTTAACTGAAGCATTGCAAACATAACACTTCATAAATTTTCCTGTTGCAGGGCCAGTTCAATTTGATGCTGTACTCTCCACCAAACAGAAAAGAAACAACTGGGAAGAAATTGTTGCAAAAACAGTTATTCTTCCTGAACTGGAGGTGAGAAATCTATATAAAAATCTTAGAATTTGAGCTATTCAAAGACCATCTATCTTCAAATCTGAGTTGCTTTATTACCTGTCCACACCACTATTCCTAAGTCCTGTCCATATATGACAGTTGCAGGTTAACTTTCATCTACTGTCAGCTAGACACTTCCATGCCAAAGATAACAAATGTGGAAGCTGTATATAGGGCCATAATTTATTCTATCAACTATTCAGTCAACATTATTCAATCTTTGACAATAAGTAGCAAATATTTAGATTGTGCTGTAATGGATTTGTATAGCTGGAAGGCAGAAATATCGTAGCTCAGCTAAAACTATTTGTCCAGTGGACACATTTTTGCCCAAAATAAATACTATCTGCCTTTTTTTTTTCTGTGTTTGTTATTTAAAGAATAGAATATCTGGGAGCTGTATGAGCTAGAGAGCAAAGAATTAAATTTATGGTATAAAAAGCTGCCTTGTAGTATGTGTTTTACAAACCTTGCCTGGAATTCATCTTCTGCTTTGGCATATTTCTGTGTTACTTGGTCATTGAGCTGCCAGGGAAATACACTGCAGAGGAGGTTCAACGTGACAGGATGCTGCTAATTCTGATACGATTTCACGTTTTTTTTTTTTCTTTGTTTTTTTTTTTTTAATTTTAATTCAGGATTTAGATAAAAAGCTTCTGGAGCTAAATAAACAAATTCAAGAGGATGAGAGAATTTCTTCCAATCCAATAGTGAAAATAGTATATGGTGACCCTAGCACTTTCCTGTCCAGACTGCCAAAGCACGGTCACATACACCACTCCAAGATGTGGAGCTGCCGAAAGAGGATTTCGGTGGAGAACCTGGGCCACGTAGTCCAGCAAAAGAATGCTGAGGACGCTGTTCCTCTCTTGTGGAAGTTTCTGCAGAAGGTGAGTGTGATGCAGAGGCCTGGAGTAGTTTACCGGGAGAGCGTTTGCCCAGTGGCAGCGCATCCACCCTGCAGGAACTTGAAGATGAGCCAATAACTGGCTACACTGGGCCAAAGCAGGGCCTTGATACTGGCAAAGCTAGGGAGAAAAACGGTCAAACTGGAGAAATCTTTGATAATATAGTGCCCTTTTCTCATAACTTTCTATTGTCTTGAGAGAATTGCACATGTAAAACATGTTTTTTCTACTAATAAATCATTAAAAACTAACTCAACTGAAGAATGCAATATCGTTTGTCCAAGGGCAGTCCGTTCTTAGGTCCCTTTTCCCCTTCTAGGAAATGGAACTGAGGCTGGTGAAATTTCTCCCAGAGATTCTGGCTCTTCAGAGAGACTTGGTGAGACGATTTCAGAACGCCACCGTTGCCAAACAGTGTACGATCCACGGCTTCCTCAACGAACCCCACTCAGGTGAGATGACTTTGCCAAAAGCCTAATTAGTGAAGCAGAAAAGTCTTTCAGATAGATTTCCTGGATAGCTCAAGTAAGAGGGAAAGCTTCTCTTAAACCTGCAAGCTTAAGCCCTCATATTTTGCTTTTAACTTGTTTTGCTTTAACTTCTCCAAATGACCTGGAGATCCTAACCTCAGTCTCATGCTTGAAAAAGTTATCATCTGAGTTTAAGAGAATGTTAGCAGTGGAAGTATGTACTCAAGGGGTGCAGACTGTGCACAAAGGTAGATAAAACTCTGAGTGCAAGAGGGGACATGTCAGATTTCCAAGTTATGCCCTAGATTAGTGCCCGCCTAGTAGGTAGGATAAGTGTTTATCTCTTAGTCATGAGCAAACTGATATTTTGTGGCAACTCCTTCCATTGTGTAAGGAGTAG
Source organism: Tinamus guttatus (assembly GCF_059628265.1). Taxonomy (NCBI): domain Eukaryota; kingdom Metazoa; phylum Chordata; class Aves; order Tinamiformes; family Tinamidae; genus Tinamus; species Tinamus guttatus. The sequence continues at coordinate 3,825,868 of NW_028289183.1, forward strand.
TGCTTAAAAGACATGCGGATTCAAACCAAAAATACATCTAGCCCTGTAGCCTGGGCCAGTGGTGGATGAAAATGGCAGTGTGCTTTTAAAAATCCTCCCGTGCTGTGGAGTTTGTGTTGCTGATAAAAGGTGTTTTAAGGATTCCCGTTTCTAATATTTCTCAGATGTGATGAGAGACCTTTTGCAGAGGAGAACAAATGTGTTTCTGTCTGTGTGGAACAAACTGAGGAGATCTCTGGATACCAACGGTGAGTACCCTCCTTTCCAGCATCATCCTGAGAGTGGGGACGAGAGGTTGCCAGCTGCTGCCAGGACAGTGGTCCTCTGTTACCCTTGACAATCCAGGTACCTCCCATCAGTGATGCTGGGATGTGTCAGCAAAATCGACTTTTTTAGACCTCCTTAAAAAGGTTAAGGAGGTCTAGGTGGAAATGGAACAATTTGTTTCCCTCTTGTAGTATTCCCACATGAAGCATTTTCCTTTTAGCACTTATGTGACAGAAAAAGCTGTGCTCAGTTGATCTGTTTTAGGTTATGAGACTCTGCTCCTCAGGGACTTCTCTGCTTTTTATTTCAGGAGAGATTAAGCTTCCTAAAGGCTACTGTGATGCTGACCTGACCCTGGATAGCAACCTAGAGGTCCTTCTGCCACGTCGACAGGGACTGGGGCTCTGCTCCACAGCCTTAGCCAGTTATCTCATTAGTCTGCACAATGACTTTGTCTACTCAGTAAACAAATACATCAAGGAAGATACTAGGTATGTTGCTATGCCAGCTAAGCATTTCTTTGTCCTGTTGTATTACCTGCTTCATAAAGGTTCCTGCCTTTAAAGGATTTTTTTCCCCTCATCTGTAGGTACTTCGTCAGTCCATCGGAGGTGGCTGATCTGCACGTGATCAGTTACGAGGTTGAGCGGGACCTCATTCCTCTCATCTTGTCCAACTGCCAGTACAGCATGGAGAAGGGAGGGGAGACGCTGCAGGACTTCGATCTGGGAAGGATCCAGCAGCAAATCATGAGCAAGTTCCTGCAGGGGAAGCCCCTCATCACCCTGACGGTAGGAGAGTGCAGCCAGCTGGGTTTTCCACAGTCAACTTGTTGGCTTGCGTTGGAGCCCTGCATCGTTTGCTGCAGCCAGGCTAGGGCTGTAGCAGGCTTTGCAATGTGACCAACGCTCTAAAAGCTGTGGGTTTCATCCCAGATTCCTCTCTCCTGACAGGGAATACCTACCCTCGTGTACAGATATGATCGGAATTATGAACAGCTGTTTAATGATGTCAGGAATAAGCTGGATCAGGTGGGTTTATGCAAAGGAAGAAACGGGACAAGCAAGTGACCCTTGACATCTCGTGTCTCTTGCCTTGCTCATCTGCTATAAAGGCTCCTCTGCCAGTCTTTCTGCATGCCTCAAATATGTGCAAAGTGGCCTTGTTCCTCAGTCAGGATTTGCAAAGGGGAGGGGGGGGGATAGGGTTAAGCCTTTAGGGCTTCCTGACCTTGAGGCTCTGCCTGTTTTCAGGGCTGCAGCAGCTTGAGTAGCAAGAAGGAATGGATTTAAGTTAATACTTGCAACTGTTTTGACCTCTTGGTTTTCAGAGCTCTCTTCCCACTTCTGTGATAAACATGATCAGTGGAGAACTGCTGTCCTATAGTGACGTCTGTGATGCTCTGTCTGTCGCTGAAATTACGTTGGGATTTCTTGCCATGGGTGGAGGGAACCCTGAAATGCTTCTGACTGAGTACATAACAGAAATTCTGCAGATGGGTGATCAGACAAATCCTCAGGTACTGCAGGTAAGTCCAGAAAGCAAAGCTTTTATTCTTGTGGGATAAAATCTGTACTGGCTTATGCAAAGTCCAGCCAGCCTAATCTCCAAGCCCGGTAAAAGTCTGGCTTGAAAAAGTGTGTATTGGAATTGCCTCCCCACTGTATTTTACAGGAGAGAAGAAAACAATTTCCACTTTCACTGCAACAAGTGTTTGCAAGGTGGGAACACCATATAGCTCATGATGCTTAGCACGTTCTAGCAAATTTCTGCAGAAAGGTCAAGTGCAGGATGCTCAGACTGAGCTCTCCTGTGCAGATCATCCCCCTTCTGCCAGCCCTGGGAAAGAGCCCTTGCTGGGGTGACAGCGTAACTGGGTATAATGCTGAAGCTGAGCAAAAGACACAAGGAGGACAAAGTTCCAGTATTGAGTCAGCTTTCTCCCTGCCCTAACCCCTGCTGCAGTTTTGACCTGTGTGGGCGCAGTGATGGAGAAAGAAAAGCTTCCTAAATACAACTCTCCCATCCAGTTTTTCTTCATGTTTCTTTCAGACCCTTAGCAGATGCCAGCTAAAGCACAACGTAGCCTTATGGCAACTTCTCTCTACGCGCAAGTCAGAGCAGCTTCTGCGCCTCAAAAGAGTAAGAGCACAGTTAACCTCGGGGTCTGTTCAAGCCTTTCCTCTCTTCTAAATGAAGCTGCTTATGGGGTCCCTGTATTTTGTTTGTTTCTTTTTCCCCTGCCTCATTTTTAGGATCCTTTTGAAGATATCAACACAGCCTACAAAGCAGAGCTTACTCCAGAGCTTGCCAAGCACCTCAACACATTCCTTGCCCACTCAAGGCTGGAGACCTTCCTGCAGGAGCTCCATGAACTGATTACCCTGAAGCTGCGGCGTGTACAAGCTGTGGATGACTTCAAACCCTTCTGGGGGTAAGAGACTTGTGCAGCTCTTAAGCTTCTCTGCCCCTCTGAAAACGCGTGCAAAGGGAACGGTTCCCTTGGCAAACATCAGCCCTCCTGGACACAAAGCACAACATTAAGAATCTGCCCCTAGTTCTAAGCAGCACTGTTTGTTTCTAGCATATATGACGACTCCTTGTTATGTTACACAAACTATTTCGGCAATGTTGCTGGAATGTAGCAGGGTTTGCTCATTCTGAGTGCTGAAGACGAACACAAGTCCATCTGCAGTCACTGAGCTGAGCACATGCCTGGCTTTCTACACACAGGCTAGGCCCAAACGCTTTAATCCTGTTCTTCAATCTCCCTATGGTCTCGGTTAACATACTGCATACATAAGTGGTGCTCACATCATGTGCCGCTTCTCCTAAAAAGTGTGTGTTAATATATGTTAACATGGTGGTGCATTTCCAGCACATAAGCGTGGCCCACGGCTATTTTGCTGCATACAATTCATCAATGCAACTTTCGCCCTTTCTTTTCCAGCTTGAAGGAGACGCTCCAGCCCTTACTGGACTTCAAGGAGTCGGAGCTCTCGGCGGAGCTGGACGATGGCTTCCCGGGGGACATCCTCCTCTCCCACGCCGTGGCCACCTGGACAGCAGCCGCTGTCTTCCGCCGGGAGCACCGAGAAGCCTAAAGAGCCTCCCCAGCACCGCCGTTTGGCGGGGGGTGGTGCTGAAAAATGCTCTTTTTTTTTTTGTTTGGTTGGTTTTTTTTTTTCTCTCTGAATTCCGCGTTTCTGGATCTTTTTGTACTCGAGCGGTCTCGCACTGCCTCAGCGGCGCGGCCGGCCGCCCCGCAGCCCCTCAATAAAACCCGTGTCGCTCCCACCGCTTCTTCCTCCTTTCCATGCGGGAGCGGGACGGGAGCGGGAGGCGGAACGGCCCCTTCCGCCTCCCGCTCCTTTCCGGGCAGGAGCGGGAGGCGGAAGGGGCCGGTCCCGCTTCCGCCCTGTTCCCGCCGTTTTCCGGCGCGCGGCGATGTCGGAGGCGGCGGAGCCACCGGGAGCGCCCCTGAGCCTCTGGGCCCGGTAATGGCGGCGGGCGCCGCGCACGCGCGCCCGGGGGGGACCCGTTTTTGCGCCCGGGAGTGGCGGGAGCTCCCGGCCTTGTGGAGCGGGAAACGTCCCCGTCCGGGCCTGGTGCAGCCCTGTCCTTCTGCCCGTCTGGTACCGCTACAGGAAGGTCCCTCTTCTTCCCCGGTGCTGTCAGTTCCCTCTCGCTGTTCGGTTCCGGGACCAGCGGATCCCTCTCCCTGGCTGGTGTTGGTACTGGCGGATCCCTCTCCTTGTCTGGTACCGCTACTGGCAGATCCCTGTCCAGTCCTGGTACCGGTAGATCCCTCTTCCTGTCCCATACCCCTACCAGCAGATCCTTCCTCCTGGTTGATACCAGTGGATCCTTCTCCCTTCCTGATACTGTCTGATCCCTCTTTCTGCCCAGTCCTGGTACTGGCGGATCCCTCTCCCTGTCTGCTTCCACTACCAGCGGATCCCTCTCCCTGCCTGGTGCTGGCGGATCCTTTTCCTTGTCTGGTTCCGCTACCAGTGGATCCCTCTCCCTCCACAGCCCCGGTGCTGCTAGATGCTGGTCCTGGGCAGCCCTCGCACAGGGGCTGCTCTTTGCCTGCTCCCTCCGCAGCGCCTGGGCAGCCACATCTCCCCTTTCCAGGGAAGGTGGATGAGGGTCCCGGCGACTTACGGGGCCACCTGGACAGAGGCACCGGCTCCCACAGGCTGCGCGGACGTGTTGGGGGCCCACGGGCCGTATCGGGGGACAGCAGGACACGGCTCGGCCCCGGGGCCCTGCGAGCACGAGGGCCACGGGACCCCGTTTCACTGCGGCCGCATCGTCCTCCCTAGGGAGCAGACCCGGTTAAAGGCCGACGTGATCGAGGCGGACACCGAGGAGTGGCAGAAAGAGCCGGGCTTTGCTGGACTGCAGAGGGTGGGAGGCGTGGACTTGTCCTACGTCAAAGGGGATGACACCAGCGCCTGCGCGTCCCTGGTGGTCCTCAGCTACCCCGACCTGAAGGTAACGATGGCAAGCAGCCGCTTTCACTCCGCAGCGGTGCGTGGGCTTCCTAGAGAAACCCAACGCAGAGGCTGGTACCTGCTTTTTCTCTGCATCGCAAGTGAGCTGTCACTTGTGCCTTCAACAAAACTTTTGACCGTATGTTCTGCAGAGAAGATATATAGAGGCAAGAACAAGGGTAAGGTTCTAGACATGGGTTTGGAAATGTGTGATATGAACTGCTGCTAAGCACAGGAGGCTCTTGGGAATCATAAGGAGGTTGCGAGATACCAAAGGGTAGCTTTAGTGGGCATTAAAATCGGCCGGGAGATAATTGGAAAATGCAGTAAGGAGATGTTCTGATGATCAGATAAATATTGAAAATAGTCAAGTTCAGGCAAAATCATTACCAGAAGCACAAAGGATCACTGTTGGCACATATCATAGCAGCATTTGTAGCAATCCTGGTGGCTGATGTCCTATTTGTGAGACTTAGCTGGTAATCCGCTAATAACACAAGGTGTAACTTAGGCTTTTTCAGATCTGCCATGAATCCCATATCCCTCAGTCGTTTAACTTAAAATAATAAAGCTACTTGATCCCTTTTCCACTTCGATTCCAGTTTTCAAACTGACACAAGAATTGTCTTTTAACTATAAAACTTGTCACAAACAGAGGAACAGTTTGATCAACGCTGGGATTTTTAAGAACTGGCTTTCAGATTCTGCGCCAGTTCTTTTTTTTTGTCCTACAAGGACACTTTTTGGCCACTATCCTGTTTCTCAGGCTTTTTTTTAGGATCCTGCTTGTTTCTACAAAGAGGCAGAGGTACTTTGATAATCTGCCTACTGTGTGAACCTTGAGGTTCCCCACAATGTGTTTGAAGAGCTGCCTTGACTTTTCTCAAGGACTTCACTCTCAAGTGAGGCATGGCAGGACACATCCAGCCCTTTTCTGTCCACAACCCAGAATTTGCCCCTTTCTCTAACTCAGACAGACTCAGCCCAGCAGCATCTCTGTGGGAGAGGTGAAAGCAGTAGAGTACCACAGCAGAGAGCAGGAGGGAGAGAAATACCAGAAGAGAGGCACCTGCAATTAACTAGGTGTGTGCTGGAGATGGTCTTCTCTGTGCTGTGCTCCTAGGTGCTGTACGAGGATTGCTGGATGGTTGCTGTGACAGCCCCATACATAGCAGGATTCTTAGCCTTCCGAGAGGTCCGTTTCCTGGTGGAAGCAATTCAGAGACTTCAGCAGAGAAAGCCCGGGCTCAGACCGCAGGTGTGACGTGGTGGTTTGTCCCAGACAGGGATGATGTGAAGGTTTAGAGCTGCACCACCCACGGCTCTCCGCGGGCAGGGAGGAAGGCTCAGGTTGTACCGAGGCATCTAGTTATTGCATCTTCAGGGCCCAGGAGTGCAGAGCCAAGGCAGCACAGTTCTGCTCTGCGTATAACCCCAAAGACAAGAGCTGCCAGTAACCAAGAGCTCGTGCTGCTAGGGCGCTGTTATTTAAACTTACACACTGAGGGGAGGCTTTTATAGAGAGAACTCTAAAGGATTGAAACAAGGACCTCTCCTCTCATAGGACCACAGGTGGCTGTAAGGGCTCTTTGAAGTGTCTCAGCACAGAATAACATGTTTGTTTGTTTGTTTTGTGCCTTTCCAGGTGCTGCTTGTAGATGGGAATGGCCTGCTCCATCCCAGAGGTAGGACCTCACTAGACTGCAGGACTTCGCCTCGCTCTTCTGCAGTCCCATGCTGTCACTTGAGATTCCTGTTCTTGGGCGTTTTGCGTCACACGAGAGAGCTTCTTATTAAGTTCCAAAGATAAGGGTTGGAGGAAGGAGGGTTAATATTGATGGGTTAATAATCTGAGGTTAATTTTTACCTTTGCCTCACAGGAACTCGTGAGGTTCTCTTTCAAATTCTTTGTTCCTCAGAGGTGACAGTGTTTCTCCCCAAGAAAGCTTTCTGACTCGCATGGCCCCAGCATTGTTGTTAGGGAATTTTCAGAGGAACATGCAAATGCTGCTTTTGTGTCTCCTTGTTGGCAGGATTTGGTGTGGCCTGTCACTTGGGGGTCCTGACAGATCTACCGTGCATTGGAGTGGCCAAGAACCTCCTGGAAGTGGACGGCTTGGCCAGGGATGAGCTGCACAAAGAGCAGGTTAGGCCAGACTGAGAATTCTTTCTCCTCTTTAACATCCAAACAGAACTGGGACAGATGCATAAAAGTATTTTCTACCTAGCTAATCTTCTGTGCTTTTATGCTCTAGATTCTTTCCCTGAAGACGGAAGGAGATGCATTCCCCTTGACTGGCACTTCAGGGAATGTCCTGGGCATGGTAAGCTGGGGCCATTCCCTGTCCAACTGGCCTTGAATGACCCTTTCAGCTTCGTGTAACTGGAAGCATTGAAAAACATTGTCTGTGTCGTGGGACTGTCTCAGCAATACCAGTTCAGAGAGACAAGATCTGAACAGCCAGTAACACTGATTTTATTCTCATCCTGCCAGCTCAGGCGTTCTTAGAAATCCTTAAAAAGGGGGTGGCAGTTCAGGTCCGTGGCTATGGCATGTGAGATGCTGTGCCCCACCAGCCATGTTTGTGAACCACTGCCAAGGAAAGGTGCCACTTCTGTAGCAATTTCCCAGGATGCAAAACGGGAGCATATGTCTCAGAACAGCGATGCACAAGAAGCGAGCAGGTTTAGGAAATGTCCTTACTCAGTGATATTTCAGCACCGTCTGCATTAGCAAATCTGCACACTACTTCCCAGGGCAGTCCCACAGTCATGGAGATCTAAAAGGGCAGACAGTCCCTGAGAGGAGACGCTGGGAAGGATCAAGAAAACTGGGATATGCCAGATGCGGACCCTTTCTGAAAGCAGGTTGTCTGGCTTATAATTCATCTGTCACTTTGCATTTGTTCAAAATAAGCCCCTTAAGTATTTGATCTTTCTGGTTTGTGAATGCACAGGTCCTGCGTAGCTGCCGCATCAGCACTAAGCCCGTTTATGTCTCTGTGGGCCATAGGGTGTCCCTGGAGACAGCCGTGCGTCTCGTCAAGACCTGCTGCAAGTACCGGATCCCGGAGCCCATCCGACAGGTACGAAGGCCGGGGAAACCGAGGAAGGAACATACAGGCCTGAAACAGGGAATCGGGCAAATAGGCAGTGGAGGGAACGGGACAGCAGTGAATTTTGATTCTGTGATAATGTGTCAGGGGCTTAGCTGGCCCTGCTTCTAGAACCGCAGCCATCCAGCTTCCTGCTCTGTTCTCTGCAGCCTGCCATGTTGTTATTGTGTGGTAAAGCTCCAGCTGGTCCTCCTTTGCTCTTTGCCTCTCCCCGTGACGCAGTGCCCAGAAGCAGAGCCAGCCTGACGGATTCCCTGCTCCCTCTCCACAGGCAGCCTCTACTGCTGCTGTTTATAATAGCGAGGAGCTGGAAATGCAGTTTTCCTGGGCACTGTGGGCCGAGCACAGACTGCAGTGCTGCTCCTCTGGGCTTTGCTCTGCTGCTGCACTCCGCAAGGAGCTGCAGGCTTGGGGACAACAGGCAGCCAGCAGGTGACAGCACTGGACCACGATCACTGAGCCGCAGCCGCCACCAGGGCTCTGCTTCAGACTAATTAAATCACAGCAGGGCTTGAGAAAAGGATCTGGAGAGTCTAAAGCCTCCAGGACTTCTAGCCTGGCAAGTGCTTCCCTTCTCCCAGGGTCACCTTGCCATTATCAGCAGAGTCGGGCCTGACCCGCTGCGTGCTCAGACGAGGGCCCGTTCATATGGCTCTGTTTGTAGCGTTGCCCTGGAACACGGAGATCACGGTGCTTCCCCGCGGAGCTGCTCAGGTGTCGGGCGCCTTTGCTCTTCAGCTGCTCACAGCAGTGCTCAGAACACCCCGCCGGGGGCTGTTACGCAGTTTCCACCAACAGGAGCTTCACTTTGGTACTGCAGTGTCTTTTGGAAGCAGACTAGGTGGCCTCTAGAGGTCCCTTCTAGCCTCAACCATTCTGTAATATTGAGTTTATAGCTACAAAACAGAAAAAAAAAACCCTAGCATCTTAGAAAAATGCAGTCCTTGGAGCGCCCATACCAGAAAGTACACTTGCCAGACTTGAGCAGGCTGATAGATCTTCTTATGTAATCTCTTCCAGCAAGGGACAGATGCCTCAGCAGAGCTCTAAGCTAGCTCTGCAGTGTGGCATGTTCAGGAAAAAGGGGAAAAGCGTTCTTTTTGGAAATAGAGAGATGTCTTGCAGCTTTCCAGTATGTGCATTTTGTTTCCAGTTCCCAACAGCAGTTATCAATGGTCTGAGGTTCTTCCAGTCCTCTGACTAAAACCTTTATTTTAAGTGATGGAATGGATTGTGGCTACTCTCCTTACAGAGAGATTTGACATCCAGAAAAGTCTGTTTAATGTAGAGATAGAGGAATGGCATGGGATTAGGATATTAAACACTTTCATAGGATAGATTCACCTAATTGGAAAAAAATCTGCTAAAATGTAGGGACTCATGCCAGTTCAGATCAGGCTTCTCCCCATTAGGCTTCGTCTGTGTAATAACTGTGATTAGTGCTTTGCACTTATTTTGCTTGCAGAGGGATGGTCTTCCCACTTGGGCAGTTTGTCAGATTTTGAGGATCCTCTGCAGAGATTTGCTCTTTTAGAACTACAGAGGGACAGAGGGATTGAGGTAGGCAAGAGCTGTCATCCCAGAATCATGAGCAAAACACTAAAACCAGCAGCACTGGAACAAACCCACGTCCTGAGGCAGCTGCCCTTGCCCATCTCTGACAGGAGTCAGAACCCGGCTCCGTCGTTTGCCCCTGCTCCAGGACCCAGGACTCCCATGTAGAGCATGAGTAACAGGAGCTCTTATCACTCTCCAGCTGACGAGGGTTGCTCTGGGACTGATTCCTCTAATTCTGCTGTTTCAACTGCCTGGCTGGCCGCACACCAGGCTCCTGCTCACTTGATGATCCTCTGAGCTCCAGCTGGCGCCGTGCCCGGCTCGTTCCCGCTGGCTCAGGGTGCTGCTGCTGGGCAGTGATGTCGCTCTCGCCCACCAAGGAGGGCAGAAGTTTTCCTGCTCAGAGCTGTGAACGGCTGCAGGTTGCTTTACACAAAGCATTAAACACTTAGCCAACCAAGGGCTGAAGAACAGACCATGGTCTCTATGCTGTGTGTAAACAGCTCGTGCTGCCAGCAGGGAAATTGGTCACTGGCATCCTGAAGCTCTTAAGGCTTTAGGACACAGCCCCCTACTACTATGAGCTTGCTGGGTACTCGGGGATGACCAGTGCTCCCTCATAAAATAGGCAAAGCAACAATTCTAGGCCCTAATGCCAGCGCTAGTCCCCTCTGAAAATAGAAGCAATCTGTGAGGATTATTACAGGACAGTTATCCATCTTATTGATTAGCCTCTTGGTTAATACGCTGGGTTAAGCTCTCTCAGCTCTGTGTTAGGAGCGAGCCAGTAACTTGCCACCTAATCAAGCATTAGCTTATGTTACCAGCAGAACTCAGTTTGGGATTTTTCTTCACCAGAAAAATAGTCTGTAGATATGACTCTTGCTACCTTGGTCTCCCAATAGGGACTTTATTGAACAACTTCTTTCCCTTTTTATAAAATACATCACATAACCCCTTATCCTGAAGAGTGATCAGAGTTATTTGTCAGTTTGGTTATGAAACTGTCCAATTATAGAGAGAAGGTAAAAAAAATCTCCCAAACAAACCACCCCTTATGTAAGTGTTTTTCCTTCTCTAGCTTGCAGAATTGTTAAGCGGTTACGGAGCTGCGTTTCCAGCAGCGACAGGCAGAGCCTCCCCATGAGAGACCTGGCTGGGAGGTGCCAGGGATGGGAAGAAGGTGGTGGGGAGCTCGTGGAGGAAGGGGAGAGACTCCTCGGAAGCAGAATAACAACAGGAGTTGCGAGTGCTTCAAGGACAGGCACTAGGGATGTATTAACCCGCTTTACTAGCGTGCTCATCCTACGCTGTGAAGCCTTTCCAGATGGAAAGGTCACAAACTGCTTTTTACGGGGAGACAGATACTGTTGTCTTTGAGGTGGGGCACAGCAGCTTTTCTGAAATGTCACCCTGTAGCAGTGTTTTTGAGAAAGGAATTTTCTGGCACAGAAAAACCTTGGGACAATGTAAAAAAAGTGCCAGTGCTGGAAGCTTGCCTAGAGACTGGGATCTGCGCATTTGTGAAAGCATCCAAGAGTCACAGGTTGATGTGATACAGCACTGGAAAGCTGACCAGTATCACTCTTGGGGAACAAGAGCATCAGCTAGATGCCCAGCAGTGCTTTGCATGTTCCAGGAATGTCTGCTGGTGTTTTCCTAGTCCACACGCTCTTCTGTGTTGCTGCAGACTGAGCCCTTAGGCCCAAACGTAATTGGAGGCCATGGGCAGAGGGTGTGGGTGGAGGCCCCAGGTGGGGCTGCTTGGGATGCTATTTGTGCACATAAGGCCCCCCCAGAGCTTTTGGTGGGGATGGTGGGGTAGCAATTCCTATAAAGTTAGGAATAACAGGGTAAATCCATCTTTGCTTGCCCTGACTCAGGAGGCCTCATGGCACAGGAGAGTGACTCAGAAGGGGAAGGGAAGAACTGGACACTTGCACGAGGAGGGTTTGATGAAGTCTAGCAGCAGCTCTGAGTTGAACTTGAAGCAGGGGGAGGGCAGTTTGTCGTGAATACGGTCGAATCTCAGTCTTAATCTTTCTGATTTCTGTCCCTAGCAGGGGTTCTCTGGAAAGCAAAGCCCAAGGGCCTTAGCAGTGATGTGGCCTGGCATGTAAACATGTCTCTGTTGGCCTGCTTGGCAGCCTTGCTATTGTACTTGTACCTAGGGCAATGTGAAAGGTATGTCTCTCATGTTCATATGACAAGTGCTGCCAAGGATGTGCTTGTGTCTTGTCTCTGTTTGCTTTTATTGGATGTTTTTACCTGCTTTGGTTGCATAATTACCATCACACAGCCAGCCTGTAAGGCACATAGGCGGGATGAGCCAAGCTCTTGCCTAGGGGAAGGGATATGCAGCAGACTCGTGGTTTGCTTCTCCATCTGTTGCTGCATCATGCAGCTGCTGGAACAGAAGAAGTAAACGGATGGATACAGGGATGGCTCCAGAATGGGCAGTACCAGCCTCTCTCCCTCCGCCTCATATCATCTTGAGAACTGTCCTGTTTGCTGCATCTCCATCTTCCCAAGCTCTTCGCAGTCTTTTCCATAGCCTTGTTGCCCCTGCAGATTTCCAGTGTCCAGTGGAGGGGAGAGCCCTGTTTCTCAGCTGAGCAGCCCCTGCCGAAGTTTGATGTTTGGGGACATCAGTGTCTTGGTTATAACAAACCTGGGTGCTCTCAGCGTGCTCTGAGCGTGGAGGCTGCAGCCTGTGCCCGCTGGCAGCCCCAGTTCTCCTGGTTCTTGACTCCTGCTCTGTTTCAGTGCCTGAGCAGCGAAGCTGTCGCAGCAGAGCCTGGGGGTAACTTTTCTTCCCAGCCATCCCTGTCACTGCTCAGCCCCCCTGATTAAGCGCAGGGCTGTAAACCTGGTATTTCCTTGGTTTGCCAGAGCAGGTGAAGTGAAGCCGCTTGCAGTGTGACCTGCAGGTCCAGAGGTGACAGGGGCACCTCGTCCCTCGCCTCATCCTCTGGCTTTCCTGGCCGTGTTGCTGGGCCTCCCCGGGCACATCCCTCTCAAAGGAGCTGTTCTCTAGTCCGGTGGGAAGGAGACGCCGAGTGTTGGCACCTTCCCTTGTGCACAGGCGCCGGTGTCTCTAAACCAGAATTGCTTCTGGCGTTGGGGAGCCCTGAGACTCTCAGGAAGAAGCTGCATTTCTCCTCAGCTTGGAGGCACTTTGTTCATAGGGTCCATCTGTGTGAAGCTTCCTCGAGTACCGTCAAGGTCCAGACCCTCTTGGCCAGAACTAGATGAACATTTAGGGGTGCACGGGCCGGATCCTTGGCGGAACCGCTCGGCCGCCGAGCTGCGGTGCCTGTGCAGTGGGCTCTGCCGTGGGGCGGCCCATGGAGGAGCCTGGCTGCTCCTTACCCTTTTCTAGATTGTCCCTGCCTGTGGAAAAAGTCATCTCAGTTCAAAAGATGGAGGCACTAGACCTTCCTCAGGCTTCCAGCTCTTCTCCAGCGTGGTTCTACTGCCAGGGCTCATGAAATGGGGGCGGGTTGCAGCTCTGAGGAACAAAGCACAGTGGCAAAGCAGCCCCTCACCTCAGTAATTCCTGCTTTTCCACCTCTTCTGGCTTAGCCCGGGCAAACCCTTGAATGTCACATCCCTGAAATGTATGGAGGTCATTTTGGGAACCACCCATGTTGGTGCAAGGTAAGAAAGGCTGTTGCAGTTCTCAGCCTGGCAAGGATTCCAGCTGGGTCAGTGTTTGCTGTGGAAGGACTCACCATATTGCAGCGCGTCTGTGTTATTTCATCCTTCAGGTCTTGTAGAGACCTTTGGAGACATCTGGCTGCTCTCACCCTAGCTGCTGCAAGGATCCTGCAGCCACGCTTGGCGCGCATGGGCCGTGCCACTTGTCTCCTCTACGCGCCACGTCACCTCCTTGTTCTTGGAAAAGGGAAGGGGCAGGCAGCCAGGATTCAGAGAACATCATTTGCGCTTCTGAAATGAATTGTACCTCATCAGGGCTGTTTAACCCAGGACCCTCTAGTTCTCCATTTTAAGTCTTTAGTCTCTATCCAGCTTGCAGCGGGACACAGAGACCAAACAAGAGAAGAAACACAGGTTTCTCTTTGCAGAGCAGTTGTCCCAGGACTATTTGTGATGTGCTCACATGAAGGGCAGGGGGGTAACCAAGATCACTAAGGGGACACCAAGCAAGCTCATGAGTCCCTTGTCATCCATTTTCCTCCTTAATTCCAGGCTGATATTAGATCGAGGAGGTATATTCAGAAGCATCTGCATTCATCGCCAGAGGTCACACCTTCTGCGCCAAAGAGGTAGGTGTGTGGGCAGCCCAAGCAATTGCCTGTCCACAGAGGATCTGCTCATGTAATGATCTCCAGTAATGGCATTAAAGGGACGGCCAGGGTAACAAGGGGAGCTCAAGTGACATCAGGGCACATGCTGCCTCCCTAAGGGGTGATTTCTGGTGATGGTAGCCATGCCGCTCCACGCGTTTCTCCCAAAGAGTGCCACGTCCTCACCCGGGGAAGGTCACCGGGGATTTGGCCCGTGTCCGGTCCCTGTGATCAGCAAAGCGCTGCCGCCCACAGGTGTGACATAAGGGTGAACAGAAATATCCTGCAAGGAGCTGTTTTCTGTCCACAGAAAACACAGGGAGGGTCAAACTACCCCGCTCTTACATAATGTAGGACAACGGCTACTCAGTTACAGCAGCTAAGTGCACAGCAAGCGCGGGCCACGCGGGAGCTGTGCGTGCCAGGGCTACGCTGCCTTTCTCACGAACTTCGTGCTAATTCATTGCTGGCTTCTGCCAGACCCACAGAGATCCCATGTTGGGCAGATACCAAGTACTAAGGCCTAAAGAGCTGCTCGTGGACAAACCTGTGTCAAGACTCAAAGCCCAGTCAGCTCTGAGGGTCATCCTGGACCAAAAAGAACCATTTAGAATTATATTTCCCCAGCCCTGTATGTCCGAGCCCCTTGTTCCCTGGGTGACAATTATTTAGTCTTTTTGACTTCTGCTTTTTTAAGTCTGTCATCCTTCCTTGTTCTTATTCCTAGACGAAAAAATGAGACCAAGCCTGATCACTAATCTGATGCCAGAAGAAACTGCGGGGCTCCTGTAGCTGAATCCTCTGCTCCACGGAGCCTGTGGGTCCATAAAGCACGACGTCCAAGTGCTGTGCTGGCAAGGCCACCGCTGAGCAGAGCGGGGCAGGACGGTGCCAGCCCCTGTGCGGGGCTCTGGCGCGCAGGCAAACAGCCTCTGTTCGAGGCTAGAGCCTAGAGCATGTTTGTAGGTATAGCTGATTTTTAAACAAGCACTGTAAAAGCATCTCTTATAAATTTGTAAATTTACTACAATTCACTGAAGTGTTTGGGCAATTGCAGGAGGTGATTTACAAAGAGAGACTGGGGCCCTTAACATTCTTAGGAACCTTTGGCTCCCTCCCTCCGTGACACAGACCTCCCTTCTCGTCTCTTTTGGAGCTTCTTCCCTGCAGACCCCGTGCTCCCGCGCTCGCTGCGCTCCGGGGAACAGACGCCCAGCGCGTAGCTCCGGCTGGTTCCGACAGACGGGCGGAGGACGCTGTGTTGCAGGTGGGCGTGTGATTCACGAGGGAGGCAGGGATGGAGCCAAGTCTGCTGCGTGCTTTGGAAGCGGCTCGGGTGCCTGCGCCCCGGCACCTGGGAGGCTTTGTATTTGGGGCACGTGGCTCCTGCCTGCCTTGGTGCCCCACAGCAGCCCCCAGACCTTCGTGGCCCCACGGAAGGCTGGGCACAGGGTGCCCGGTGCTGCGGGTCTTGGGGGAGCTCGCCCTGGATTGCTGCTGCACCAACACTGGCATGCAAGGGCAGAGGTCTGCTTGCCACGTTGCTGTCGTGACCCTTTCCACTGTGACGGAGCTGGTGGGGCTACGATGCGGCTCAGCTCTTCCTCAAGAACAGGTTGGAGAAAGGAAAATTTCCCTTCAAGGTGGCTCCCTCCTACACAAGCAGCCGAGACAGCCGGAGCCCGGCCTGGTGCTTTGCAGTCTGAGCAGGCCGCGAGCGCCGGTGTCAGGTCAGCAGGGAAGCTCTCTGGGACTGGCTTGTTTGGATCAACATCCCTCGGTTCCGGAGCCTGCAAACCTTTGCATTAGCAGCGGAGCACAGAACAAACAGTTTCTATCCCTGAATCAATACAGCTAGTCTGGTTTAGTCCTTTTAGTCTAGTCTTTTTTCTCTCTGAAAAGGAAAAATAATGTTTTCTTGGTGATTGCAGAAAGGCGTTCAGGCTCAGCGCTCCTGTGGTCTATTTTAAATGCTGCCAGGTGCTTCATCTTTGCATAAAGTTATCTTACGTTTCTCTTTTTGCACATAAGTCTCAGTAGTGCTTTGGGCTTTGAGGACCTTCAGCCTTTCCTACATGACTGGCAACACCTGGTAGATCAGAGCCTGCATTGGTTCCTCCCTGAACTGCAGCCCCGAAGCCCAGGTGAGAGTAAGGGAAGGGATTCACTAGTTGTCATCTTCCCCCAGGGCCCAACCTGAGAACTTTGTTGGTCACTGGAGGGTTAAATACCGGCAGTGTCTGTCCTGGCAGGGTTCTCTCCCCCAAACTTGCCAATTACTATGTTTTAAAAGCAGAACCACCCGTGACTTTAGTTTTCAAATCCTCTGAGGAGCGTGAGCCTCCTGGGCAGCCCCAAAGTCTCCTTCCCTTGAGGATTTGTTACGTGGGTGCACAGAGCGAGCTGGGACCCTGCGGCTGGCCAGGCCCCCCTGCCCAGGCCCTTGTCCCCTGGGGGGGACGGGAAGGGGATCCCGGCTGCCAGACTCGGAGCTGCCGGGAGAGGGAGGGAAGCGGCAGCCGCTGCTCCTGCCAAGCAGGGTCACAGTGTAGCTGGTGCTGCTCTCCCTGCGCCGGCAAAGTCAATCCGGCCTAAGGAGGAAGCTCCGGCTGTGCACAGAGCTCTGCGGGAGGAGGGCAGCACCGCAGCGAGCGGCGACCCTGTCCTGCTGCCGCCCTGCGGTGCGGATACCCTCCGGCTCCGCATCCCCCGGGCCAGGGCTGATCCCGCAGCCCCCCTTAGCTCGGGATTTAGAGTCAACGCAGAGCAGTTGGACTGCTGAGTCCTTCCTGGAAGGAGTTGATCCAGCTGCTGCCCAGCAGTTCATCCCTTCCTCCTTCCCGCTCCATGCGGAGCGGCTCCCTTGCTTAACTGCAGGGCCAGGGCTCTCCGAGGCTCCCTGTAGCTACAGGCACAGACCGAGTGCCAGGGACCGGCTGCCGCTTCCTAAACCCCCTTGGCAGAACCCCAGAGAAAGGAATGTTTCGAAGCTGCTTTTCTGGGCCTGTTCCTGAGCGTTGCTGCTGCAGGAGCACCCAGCCCATGCTGCAAACCCTGGAGACACCCAAGGCCTCTCTGCTGTATCCTTGCCCTTGCACATTTATCCTGGGAGGCTGGAGGGCCGCGTGGGGATCAGCTGTGCCCAGACCCGTGAGGAGGGACCCTCTGGAATGGGACTCAGCTGGGGTGGCTGCTCCCTTAGGAAACAGGCCCCTTGGGCAAGAGGGGTGCCCCACTTTCCCGCTCTCCTGATGCTTCTGTGGCTTCGTGTTTGTGCCTGGGCTTCGGTTGCTGTTGTGTCTGGGGGCAGCGCTTTTGTGTGGAAGAGGAGAGCTGGGCAGAGTCCTTGGAAGGGGCTTTGGATGGAGGGGACAGCACATGGGACAGGGTTGCACGTGGGTGACATCGCAGCGGTCCCGGCTCCGTGCGCTCCATGCTCCAGGGCTCACCTGCAGCATGTGGGGCTGTGGGTCGGGGAGCTGGTTAAACAAACTGCCTAATCCCTGTGTTTGGTGTCTGCTTGGGGCTGTGTGAACACAATAAGGGATTAACGTGGTCTTTATCTAATTGGTTTATAACCCAGGGAAGGGAAAATCGCTTTGCAGGGCATGAGACCTCCTCTAGTAGAAACGCAGCGGCCAGAGCCCGGGTGCCCTTTCTGCGTAAACTCTCTTCCTCCCTAGCATCCTGTTGGCTGGAAATCAGGTTTTCTGGGTCCAATATATTTGATGGTTTCTTGCCAACCTGCCGTGAAGGCTCCTCTCCTGGGGGCTCCGCGGACGCCCTTTCTAGCAATTCTGTCAGTGTTTTCTCTTCGGGGGTCTTGCTGCTTGGTGACTCGCTGGTGCCAGCAGCGCGTGGGCGCAGGGAGGAGCGCGGCCGGGCTGTGCCTGCTCCGCTCTGCATTGGAGCTTGGGGCAGGTCCTCCTCCTCCTCATCTTCCTCTTCCTCCTCCTCCTCCTCCTCCCCTGCTCTGTGGCTGGACACGAGCACACAGACCGTTCCCTGGCCCGGCTTTCCTGCAGGCCCCATGAGGAAGGGAAGGTGCCTCGTGCCAGGGGCTGCGTTTCTCCTCGCAGGGAGCCCAGCTGGGTAACTCGGGCGCAGGTGTCTGGGGCTGCCTGAGCAGAATTCCCTCCTCCGCGCCGGGAGCTCCGGGCTCCAGGCAGCCTGTGCTGAGCGCTGGGGCCTGGGGGCTTGGAGAGCAGGCGCTGAGCGGGGGGAGCTGCCCCGTCCCCCTGCCCCGGGCCGGCCCTGTGACCCCCTGCCCAGAGCCCGGCCGCCTCCAGCAGCTTCTTTGGCTTTAATTAATGTGCTCGTTTAAGGGACAAGAGCCACTGGGAGCAGATTTGACAGGCACCTTAATAACAACTGAGGCAGCATGGGGGGCTGCTGCTGGGGTGGTGGAAGGGGCTGTATCCCGCAGGATGCGGAGGTCATGGAGCTGCTGCTCTTGGAGGTTCCATTTGCCACCCGCTCCCTCCAGGGAGGCCCTTGTCCCCAGCAAGGACAAGGGACCACGTTTTGTCCTCTCTGTAGTGGGTGCAGATGCACCTTCCCCCGCCCCCACAGCCCCAGGCTTTACTTTAAGCCCATGTTAATTAAAAAGCAAATGAGTGGAATTTCTCTTGACATCCACATTAAGTGCAAAGGAGGTAATTATGAGCCGTGTCATTGGGGTGAGGGAGCAGCGGGAGAGCCGCGATGGTCCTGGCCCCCAGTTGGCCCCTCGCCCGTGTTCAGGGCCAGGATGGGTCTGGGGGCTGCTCTGCTGGGGACGGCACTTGGGCCTCGTGCTGCCCTCGCAGGGGTCACCTTTGAGGATGCAAAATAGAGGCCAAAAAACCGGTCTCTGCTTAATTCCTGGGTTAGTTTCCAGCTCTGGAGCGGGAAGCAGGATGTTTCCTTAGGAACGTGCTCGGCTGCTCGGCTTGTGCCTCTGCCTGCAAATCCCCAGGTGTTCCCGCTCTGCTGCTGTTTATGAGCTGGTGCATCGATTTTTCCTTTTTTTCCCCCTCTTTTTTAATGTTTTGTTTCTGGAGTTCTCCGTGAACCCTGGCGGGGAGGCCCCGGGTGGCCGCCAGGTCTCCTGCCTGCGGAGGTGGCTCTGCCGGGGCTCGTGCGGCGCCGGCCGCTGTCCTGCCCGGTGCGGGGTTCTTGGTGCGGGACCGGCTCCGCGTCCCGCGCCCCTTGGGAGGACGCGGGTACCGGGGCGGGGAGAGGCGGGCGCCGGGGCCACCCCGGCCGGGACGAGCGGGAGGAACCCGGGGCTGCGGCCGCGGGGACGGCGGAGCCCGGGCTGCCCGGAGCTCCGCGTTACGGGGGAGCCTCGTGGGAGCCGCGAGGAGAAATGCGGAGCCCCGCGAGCTCCGCTGCTCCCGCTGACCCAATTCCGGGGCCGCGGCGACGAGGGGCTGCACCGGAGACCCCCGCACTCGCCGAGGGTGCCCGGAGGCGCCGTCGCAGCCGCCCCCATCGCGCTCGGATGCGGCTCCGGGGCAGCTCCCCTCCCCGCGGCCTCCCCGGGGGCAGGGAACTGCCGCTAATTACACAGCGCAATTAGCGCGCTGCCGCGTCTGTTTTTAATCGGCTTTGGAAGCTGCCTCCTTTCTGCCGCCCCGCGCGCGAGGGGCGCTCGCTGCGGCCGCGGGGAAGCGATTCCCGCCCGTGCAGCAGCGGGGTGAAACCGGCAGCGCCCGGAGCCGCCTCCGGTGCCGGCAGCACCCCGGTCTCCCCGGCCCTCCGGCGCCTCGAGCTCCGCTCACGGCCGCCCCGTCCCGGCGCTCAGTGCTCGGGCGGCTCCGTCGCTCTGGGGGTGTCCGCGGGACCGGGGTGCAGGACGCGGCTCAGCGGGGCGCGCTGCCTCCCTGCGCCTTCCTCGGGGCTTGGCAGGGACGGGGCGGCCGTGGCCGGGGTCCGCGGGGCTCGTTCCTGCGCGCAGCGGCTCGGAGCGCTCAATCCCGGCCGCATCCCGCCCCGGAGGTCTGAGCCAGCTCCCGCCCCGGTGCCTGTCCCCGCGCAGCCCGAGAGCCCCATCTGCTCCGCGGCTCCCAAAGCCGCCGGGATTTAGCGCGCTCGGCGCTGGCGCGGGGGAGACGCTGCCCGGGGCTCCCCGCACCGCCCCGCTCCCCGGCTGCCCCGAACCCTCCCGAGCCCCCGGGAGGCTGCGGGGCCGGGGGTTTCGCTCTGCCCCGTGCGGCTCTCAGCGCGGCCGCGTTTCCCGGCTACCAGGAGGGAAAAAAACAGGCTGTGGGTGTTACTTTTTTATGTGCCATTTTTGCTGTTTGGGTCGCGGTGCAGCAGCTTCCCGTGCGCGGCCTCGTTCTCCTCCCCGGGCCGCGAGTCCAGGACCCCCCGCGCTGGAGCCGGCGGCTGCTGCGGCTCCGGGGACAGGAGCAGAGGCTGCAAAGGAGCTCAGGGCAGGGAGGATGCAGCGCGGAGAGCCCCGGGCAGCATCCGGGGGCAGCCCCCGGCCCACGAGGCAGAATTGCCCGTGTTAACCCCACGTTCCTCCCCGCGGCGAAGCCGAGTCCAGTTAGGAGAGACTCCCGTGTCTTTCTTCGCTCTTTATTGTGTAAAAATAAAGTCAACAGTTCATGTAATCCCGGCAGGAGCATGGAGGAAGCGCGGGCGCCGCGGGCTGCAGCCCCGGACCCCGCGGCAGCCAGAGCGAGGAAGAGGAGAAAGGTAGAGCTTTGGTTAGCAAAATAACGACAACTCGAGATACATTTATTCTCTCCCCTGCTATACACTATGTACACGCTGTTGATTTCACACCCTCTTTGTTGGTTTTTGGCAAGTCGGTTGCCCCAGGGACCGCGGGGTCGGTTCTCGTGGGCGCTGCCCTCAGCGGCAGCTCGTGCTCGGCGCGGACGGGACCGGGGGCGCGGCGGGAACTTAAATTAACTCTCGCTGGGGCTGAAAAAGAGCACGGTTAAAACGCGGCCCGGGGGGCACCGCAGGGCCCGTCCCGCTCCCCCGGCGGAGCGGGACCCCGGGAGCTCTCAGCGCCGCGGCCGCCCCGGCGCCGGGAGGCGGCTGCGATCTGTAGTACAAACCAGGCGTCTAGAAAAGGAAACCATACAAAATGCATCTGTTATTCCAAAATACGCTTCTTCTACCCCTCTTCCTGCAAATCTCCTAGTATTTTTCCCCCCATCGGGGAGCACTGCTTAACTCTATATTCTCTTCATAAAAATACCTCTTTTTTTAATGGTAATAAATTTCCCTTTACAGTAAGAGAAAGGATATATCGTGTTATCAAAAGCAGAAAGGCTTCAGACTCGTAGCGGTCGCTCGCCTCGCCGGGGCCGGGCGGCTCCTCCGCGGCCCCGGCCGGGGGACGTACCTGAGTGAGGCAGCTGGGAGCAGGGGGGACAGGGGCTCCCGCTCCTGTCCGTGCCACCACCCCGGCTCCGGGGGGAGAAGTCCGGGAGGGAGCAGAGCGGGGGGCTCTGCCATCCACCCCCCCGCCAGCTCCAGCATGGAGAGATGCTGCGGGTAGGAGCAGGGATGCCACAACCCCCCTGGCTCCAGCATCCTGCCCCGCACCGGGGGCTCCAGGCGGGAGGAAGAGGGGACAGGACAGGACGGGGCTCCGGGCAGGGGGTGGATGGCGGCCCGGGCGCGGGGGTGGCGAAGCGGGGGCCGGGGAGGGCGCAGCCGCGCCGGGCCAAGGCACGCAGGCGTCGAAGGAGGTTGGCAAGACAGAAACCGGACGGTGGCGGGGCTGGGGGGGACGGTGACGTCGTTCTCAGGTGGTTTTGCGCAAGAAGGAAAAATTTAAAAAAAAACAGAGGAGAGGAGGAAAAAGAAAGACAGGGCGCTGAGGAGGTTTCTCTCGCGTGTCCGTGGCGGGGCCCTAGTTGAGCTGGCGGCAGGCCTCGAAAGTCCACTTGGTGGCCCCGCCGTAGACGTCGATGTTGGCCTCGGCCCAGGCGATGACGTTGCCGGCGAGCGCCTTGCTGCTGCACGTGGCCAGCCCGTAGACCTCGCCGGGGCTCAGCTTGCGGTCCCACACGTTGAAGTGGGCCAGCTCCCCCACGAAGGCCTGCGTGGCATCGAACCCGCCGCCCAGCGTGTCCTGCGGCAGCGGGGAGCAAGCGAGGGAGCTGCTGTCACCGAGGGGCAGAGCGTGGCCCCCCTCCCCGCACCGGCGCGTCCCTCACCTGCTCCTGGCCCAGCACCAGGACGCCCTGCGGCTTGATGGGGTGGTAGGGGGCCAGGTTCTCGCCGCTGCCGGCCTGCATGCCGTCCTGGTAGGCCTCCCACACGCCGTCCCGCGTGGTCCACGTGACGCAGATGTGGTGCCACTTGCCGTCGTTGATGACGAAGGGCAGCTTGGCCACCTGCAGGCAGTGGGTCAGGACGGTGGCTGCTCCCCCGTCCCCCCCTTTGGCCTGCAGCCCCCCTCTCCCCACTACCTTGTCATTGATGAGGATCTCCATGGGGTTGTTGCCCCACTCGATGAGCACGAGCTCATTGGCCTGGCCGGGCACGGCGTAGGAGAAGGGGGTGCCCATGCCGGGGGAGGCGCTGGACTTCATCCACATGCACACGCTGAACGCGTACATCTCGGGCAGGCTCTTCTTCACCTTGGCGTACATGTAGTTGGTGCGCAGCGGGAACGTGAGCTGGAACCTGTCCGTGGGCCGGTTGTCCTTCTGGCCTGCGGGGCACAGAGGGTCCCGCTGGGCTCCGAAGCTGGATGACCCCCTATCTGCCCACCCCAGGGCTCCGCTGCTTTGGGGGTTCCCCCCATGCCCGTTATGTAACAGAGCTGGAGGGGGCGGCGAGCAAATCCCTCCGGCGCAGCCCGGTCCCTAATCCCCAGCCTGGCCGCTGCTTCCCGGATGGAGCTGCCGGAGCGGGACCGGGCAGCCGCAGCAGGAGGGTCCCGGGCCGGGAGGTCCCGCGGGGGTCCCTACCTTTCTCCAGGTCGCTGATGCGCTGGTGCAGCGAGGTGAGGGTGCTCTCGATCTTGCCGCGCTCCTCGGACTCGTTCCGGGGGCCGAACTTGCCCTCCTCCAGGCTGTTCACGCGCGACAGCACCTGCTTCTCCAGGTCGTCGATCTTGTTCTGCAGGATGTCCTTGAGGTTGCTGCCCTGGCCCGAGGCGTTGAGGCGGCTGAAGTGCTGCGGGGGGCAGAGCGCGGCGCGTGGGCGCGGGGCGGCGGCGCGGGGGGGGGGGGGTCCCACGCGCGGCCGCGGCGCCCGGCGCCCCCGCGCACCTCCAGGTTCTCCAGGCGCGTCTTGAGCGCCTGCAGCGTCTGCCCCAGCTGGCTGAGGGTCTCGGCCGCGGGCGGGCGCGACAGGTCGCCCATGGTGTTCTTGGCGGGGCCGGGCTGCCGGCGGCCGCCGGGCGCCTCGGCCGCGCTCTGGCTCTCGCAGCGGCCCAGCTTGGCCGTGAGCTCGCGGATGGTGTCCTGGTGCCTCAGGATGGTCTCCTTCTGCTGCAGGACCGTCTCGCGCAGCTGCAGCACCGTGCCCCGCAGCTCCTCGGCCGCGCCGCCGCCCTGCGCGGGCGCCGCGCACATGTCCACGTCCACGGGCACCGAGGTGCAGATGAAGCGCGTCTGGCCCAGGCCCTGCGCGCAGCCCCGCGGCGGCAGCAGCACGAGCGGCAGCAGCAGCAGGAGGCTGCGGGGCAGCGCCGCGGCCGGGGCCATGGCTGGCGCCGCCGCCGCTGCCCGCTCCGCGCGCACTGCCGGGCCCACTGCGGCACGCGCCCCTCTTATAGCGCCCGGGCGGGGCCGCGCGCCCTGACGTCACGGCGCGTGGAATCCCGGCGCGCGGCTCCCGCGGGCGGGCGGGGGGCCGGGGGCGGCGCGCGTGGGGCCGCGATCCCGCGGGGGCCGCTCCCGGCGGCGGCTCCCGGCGCGGCCGCCCCAGCGCCGGGGATCCCCCCCCCGGGCCCGGGCGCCCCCCGCGCGGCTCCGCGGGTCTCTCCCGGATGCGGGGGACCTGGTAAAGCGGTGAGGGGCGGCCGGCCCGGAGCTGTCCCACCGCAGCGCGGACGCGGAATAGGGTCCCGTGCGGCGACACCGGCGCCCGGCTCCGCTGTGGCTGCTGCTCCCTCCCCTTCTTCACCGGGGAAGGAAGTCCCGGCACCGCGGGGTCTGTCCTCGGTGCCAACAGGGTCGTCACCTTCCTCTTCATCGGGGCTTCAGCCCGGGCCGGTTCCTCTCTGATCCTGGGAAGGGAGCCCGGGGCTTCTCCTAGCGCTGCTTCCCCCCGGGCTTCCCGCTCCCAGGGGACCTGTCCGCGCAGCCCCCGTGGATCCCCGTCCCCAGGCGCTCCTAAACCCGCCCAGGGGCTTCATCCTCGCGGGGAGGCTGAGCCCGCAGGCGGCCGGGAGAGCGCGGTGCTGCCTGCGCCGCGGGCGAGCTGGGGCCTCCCGGCTCCCTTCCTCGCCTGCCCTGCTAAAGCTGCACTGCAGCAGCCCATATGGCCGGAGTATTTACATAATGCCAAGTTATCCGGCGAAATGGGAAGCAATTAATTTTGATTAGTGAAATGGGTCAGTAAAATGCGCGGGCGCTGTGTCCGCGGTGCGGGCTGCCACAGACGGGCAGCGCTGCTGGGGTCTCCCTGCCCGCCCGGCCTCGCTCACCGCGGAGCCGCGCGGAGCTGCTCACGGTAACGCGGAGCTGCTCACGGTAACACGCGGGGCTGCTCACGGCAACACGGAGCTGCTCACGGTAACACGGAGCTGCTCACGGCAACACGCGGGGCTGCTCACGGTAACACGGAGCTGCTCACGGTAATATGGAGCTGCTCCCGGTAACACGGAGCTGCTCCCGGTAACACGGAGCTGCTCACGGTAATATGGAGCTGCTCCCGGTAACACGGAGCTGCTCCCGGTAACGCGGAGCTGCTCCCGGTAACGCGGGGCTGCTCCCGGTAACACGGAGCTGCTCCCGGTAACACGCGGGGCTGCGCACGGAGCAGCTCACGGCTGCACGGAGCAGGTCAGGGCAGCGCGGAGCTGCTCCCGGTAACGCGGGGCTGCTCCCGGTAACACGGGGCTGCTCACGGTAAAACACGGAGCTGCTCCCGATAACATGGGGCTGCTCACGGCACCGCAGGGCTGCTCCCGGTAACGCGGAGCTGCTCCCGGTAACGCGGGGCTGCTCCCGGTAACGCGGGGCTGCTCACGGTAACGCGGGGCTGCTCACGGTAACGCGGGGCTGCTCACGGCAGCGCTCCCGCCCGCGGCTCGCATACGGGCTCTGTGTGCGCGCCCGCCCGGCCCAGTGCATTACAGGTAAAGCGGCCAAACGCCGAGCTTTGGCGCTGGCATCAGGCAGCAGAAAGGGCAGGACAGCTCCGAAAAAGCGGAATTCTCTGCTGGTGCTTGCAGGGACTGCAGGGGCAGCGGCACCGGCTCCGCGTAGCCCTCCGAAGGCTCCTGCCCACCACCCTGCCACAGACCAGAGCCTCCTGCTGCCGTGTGCTCTGCTCCAGGATAAAAAAGAAAAAGCTGCATTTTCCTCTACGTTCTTCACTTCTGGCTTCCCTGCCCTGGTTGCGTCTGCTCTTCAGAGCTCCCTGTGCCTGGGAGTGCACGAGGGCCAGAGCAGAGGAGGAGGAGAGGCAGGAAATCTTCTCCTGGGCCGGCTGCTCTCGCTTGTGCTGTTTGGGGAGAAAAGGGAGGCTATGGAAAGGGCTGAGTAGACTGCAGGGCTAATTCTTCTGCCACTGGCAGGGGTGTAAAGCAAAAATAATGCTACTGCAGGCAACGTAATTACACCAGTGTAAAAGGGACTGAGAGGCAGCTGAATTGGTTCCCACTTCTGTTAACATGTGCATGGTATTGACAAAGCTGTTCATGTCATCGAATTTAACTAGGAATCTTTTGTCATCCAGAGTGCATTATGCTGAGATGAGACCAAGGTGACAGGTTCAATAAAATAAACACTCCGATACTATGGTGATGGAGACCATATAAATACCTGGATAGGAAAAAACAACAAGGCTGCACTACAATAGATAAGCAAAATAACCCCTGTGTTGCCTAATACAAAGAAAGAACTAGAAAATGTGAGGGAGATTTCAGCTCTTCCAGAATCCCTGAATCATGCAGGATCCATTATTGCTTTTGTAGATTTAGGAGCTGCATGGATATAAGGGAATAATGGAGCCCCTTTTATTTTTAACTCCTCTGTTACCATTTCCAAGGAGCTCTCTGCATCGAGCTGATTTATCCCCCTGAGGATGACAGGAGCTGAGCGCAGCTATCAAGGACCCTTGGAGGCGATTTGGCTCTGGACAGGGGCCAGCAGGCGCATTTGTATCCATGATGGATGGGCACATCCTCGGACAGAGCAGGGTGCTCCCGCCGGGACGCAGGAGCCCGGGCTCCACGGAGCCCTTCGCCACGGCCCAGTGTCCCAGGCGGTGACACGTGTGAACAGTCAGGCTGCGCCGTGCCAGCCTTGGGGTGACAACAGCAGGGCTGCAAAGATGCAAAGGGCGTTTCTTTGGGTGGACAAATCTCTCTAATCCTGGAAGCCGGGGCCTTGGGGAGCCGGAGCGGAAGGTCTCCGTGTGGCTCGAGAAGCTGCTGCACACAGAGCTTCCTCCCGCGGGGTGATGCTGATTCCGCATTTTCAGGCTCCTCTGTGCAGCAATTTGATCCGTTATGGGATGGAGACAGCTTTGTGATGGGAAATGGCAATGGGCAGGCTTTGCTTGGCGAGAAACCCGGCTCTGCTTGCGCAGCCGCTCGTACGGGCTGCGCCCGGGCCGACCACGGGCTCCGGAGGGACCATCCGCTGCAGCCCCATTCCCGGCTCTGCATCCCCACTGTGCCCACGGGTAACCTCCTGGGTTGCAGTGCAGGGGCTCTTCCAAATGGATGTCCCAAGGACGGGAAGGCTGATCCTCCGGACGCGCCGCTGGCTGCGTTTGCCGCTACCGGATCGCAGGCAGGGACAGGGAGATCCTCGCGAAAGCCCCGTGCTCGAGTAGCCAGACGAGAGGCACAAACTGCGCACGCGGCCCCGCACCACGCTCGAGTTTGTGAAACAGTGGGTGTGCAAAATCTGTTCTGCACCTTCTGACATGTGCAGATCTCACTGGAACAGCCCGAGCCTGGCACACGGCTGGTGCAAAGCCCCTGTTTGGGAGGTGGAGTCCGTCCTTCCGCAACACAGAAACATGTTGGGCTGGAGGTCTGGAATTGCTGCATTTTGCTGCAGTCTCTCTTTGCAGCGCTCTCCCTCTCTGTTTCTCTCCCTCTCTCTCCCAGGCACATCCAGTCTCGCCCCTTTTTTTCCTTCCCTTTCTCTCATTGCTCCTGTCTCAAAAGTCAGCTTCCTTACCGGCTGTCTGCATGTACATCCAGTGAGAATGAAAAGTGTGTTCTTTGTACCAGTAGGTCTCTGTGATGCTATAGGGACATGGATCCTTTCATTACAAATAATTAATTTAGTTATCTATTGCATAACATCCTAAAAAGCTTTCTAGGGCAGTCTCACACTAGCTGGATGCAAGCTCCTATCAATATTACATTACATTTGGGTACAACAGTTATGAAGTTTCATTAAAAATTTAATTTGTGGTTTAAAACTGCAGCATTCCCTTAAAAGTGTAGCAGAGGAGGCACAGGGGCTGCCCGAGGACGGATCCTCCGTTTGCCCAGATTGCAGGGGGAGCTGCAGCCGGGGGCTCCGACACGGCGCCGCTCCCTGCTCCAGAGGCCAGTGGGTTGCACGGGGTGGGGAGCTGTCCCTGTTCTTGTCCTGGTTGGTTCCTACTAATTCCAAGATGCTTTTTTGGCTATGGAGCATTAAGCAGTGTGTCCCTGGTTTGCAACCATGAACGAGCACCGAAAGTCTCTGTGGGTCCCATTCCCCGTGTCCCCTCCATCCCCGTGGGCGATGCAGCTGCGCAGGGAGAGAAGGAGCCGGCACAGCCTGGGAATCACAGCCTGGGAATCACAGCAATGGGAATGGCCTGTGCTGGCTGCCCGGGAATTGGCTCCCGAGCCCCAAATCCCGAAGGAGAGGATGCTAATGCCGCGGCAGAGATCAAGGCAGCGCCCTCCTCTCGCTTACGCTGGTGCAAATTAAGCGCCTCTTTCCCGTCAGCGGAGCCGTCCTGCAGCGGGAAGCGGGAGGAGGCAGGATGAACAGGGCCTCGGATCATGTTTTGTTAATGAAGTTTTGTTGTGACTCTTAAGCAGATGATGTGAATGGAGGCAGGTTTAAAACATCCCACATCCGCCTCTCGCTTCCAGAATTGATTTGTACAGTAATTTCCATCCTTATCTGCACGTGTACCGGGAGAACCGACAGCTTTGCCGTTTGGAGCATCCCTTGGGGAACTTCCTGGCTCTCCGGGGGTCTCC
Source organism: Tinamus guttatus (assembly GCF_059628265.1). Taxonomy (NCBI): domain Eukaryota; kingdom Metazoa; phylum Chordata; class Aves; order Tinamiformes; family Tinamidae; genus Tinamus; species Tinamus guttatus. The sequence continues at coordinate 3,853,970 of NW_028289183.1, forward strand.
ACTGCAGGATAAGGTGGGCTGGGGGCAGCTCACATGTGACAAACTACCACATATTTATATATATATGTGTGTGTGTGTGTGTGTGTATATATATATATATATAGTTCTGACAAAGGAGGGGAAGTCCCTTTGCAGCTGCAGGTGGGTGCTCAGAAGTCAGCAGGGTCCTGGCGCCTGCCACACGTCTCTGCCAAAGATCCCTCCCTCCTGCAGAGGCATCTCGGGGGCTCCTAGATCCCTTCAGCTTCTCTGGTAGCGCTGGTGTCCGTCCGGGATCCCACCGGCACTTCCCTGGGGAAGCCTCCCACGCTCCCGTCGCTCCAGGCCTCTCCCTGCCTTGTTGCGTCGTGAAGGCAGTGAGGATGAGAGGGAAACATCAAAAGCCGGTGACACTGCTGGTGCCCTAGTTTTTTTCCTGTGATTGTTTCTCATTTGCACAGTCTCTCGCTCCTTCTCCCCCTGCTCCGACGGCAGGAGGCTGGAACTGGCCCTGGTGTCACGGGATGGGGCTGGGATGCGGATGGAGCTGGCGCTGCTCTCACCAAGGTGCCACATGTGGTAGGAGCCCGGGAAGCCGCCAGGCCCGGGGATGGCAGCGGGTTACAGCAGGACTCGCAGGGCTGCGTGTCGCCCTTGCCATCGGTCACAGCGTTCCAGAATGACCGTGTCACCGAAGCCGAGCGTGTCCGCGCCGCCCTGCTCCGCGGCCGGAGTCCTCACGCTGGGGTGGGAAGTGCAAAATAAGTCACGTTGTGGCTGTGGAAAACACAGCTTGCAGGGACGGGGACTCCCGGCAGCGTCCGGGCGAGCGCAGGGAGCTTCCCAGGCTTCTTAACGGCTCCATCGGCTCCTTAACGGGTGGTCATTAGTGCACTGTAAATCCGCACCTCCGAGTTATGTAGTGTTGATTTTACCATGTATAAAGTCTTTATTTCCAGCTCTCTGGATGTTCCCCAGCGCAAGCGGCGGAAAGATAAATTGGTGTGTGTGTTCATCTCTCCTCCTTTAATTATAACAAGACTAGTCACGTTATTTCTTAGAAACCTGCCGGAATTCTAGCAGCTAACCTATCACCCACGAAACCCAGCAAGACTTGGGAAAGAGATGTTGAACACAGTGTCACTCCGTGCTGGGAATCTGAGCTTGAAACCTCCTGGGCATAAGGAAAAGCTTTCGACCAACCTATTTCATGGGAATAGTAAAATGGGAACTCAGGACCATTATTCCATAGATAATTCCACTCCTCTGTGTAGGAAGAGTTTATGGGTTTTCTCCATCTAAAAACATGTTAATGTTTAATACTGCATGGCCCAGAGCTGTTTGTTTGTTGTTTTGGTTTGTTTTACAGTCAGGATTTATGCTGTTTGAGTGCAAGTCTCTGAGCTGCTGCCTCTTTTTCTGACCATCATTAAACCAAGCGCAATGGTTCTCCCTCGAAGTAACCCTTGTGCCGGGCATTTCCAAAGGCTGCTCCGTGAAGCAGAAATCCCAAAGCTCAGCAAGGGGACAGCGCATGAGGAACATCTGCCCCCAAAGCCTCAGAAAGCTGCTGAATTTCTGCTTCTGGCCAGCTCTGTCTTAGCTGAGAAGAGTGTCGAGGCAGCCCACCGCAGAGGGAAGGAGCATTGACAAAGTAACTGCAAGAAGATATACCAGAAAATAGGATGTTTGGCCTAAATGCTTTTGACAGGTTCGGAAGGAGCCAGCAGAGTTCCCAGGCTTCCATTTTTAGTGTATTAGGGGCTGTTTCATTGCTGAGTCAGGGCTGATACTGATCTGTAATAGCTACAAAGTGTTTAAGGAAACATTTCTGACTCTAAAAATGAGAGAGCCAGCAAATGTCTGCTGTGGTGACATCCATCATGTGTTTTTAAACACACATAGCCTGATAACCTAGCGAATTATTCAGATTGGGAAAAGACAAAGAGAGATAATGGTAACAAATGAGCTTACATTTATCCAACGCCACTGATGGAGATGGATAGCAGAGAGGCTGGAGCACTCTATTAGCGGAGCCTGCAGACTCCCCAGCCCATCGCAGCCCCGCGTGGATTGAGTGCAGCTCCGCTCAGGCTTTAAGAGAAAAACATCTCCATTAAGCAACCAGTTTTTGTCAGTCTTGGAGCGGTCATTTAAGTCTTCTCAGTGCAAGTAGGAGCACAGAAATCTCTACATTTGCCAGTGAACTCGAGCCACCTTTGAGGTGAAACACAGCTGTTGTCTCACGGTCTATATCACTGCTATCTTGCACACTACGTGGGGCCCCAGGAGATCAGACACACGCATTAACGGCACCCCAAGGTTCTGGCATCCCTGGGCTTCCTTCCACCGTGGTTTCCTCTGCTCCAGGTTGGATTGGCCTTCTGTCCTCCGCCTCCTCTCGCTGGATCTCGCCTTGGCAGGGGAAAGCTCCAGCTCTCCCGCTCCCGCGGCGCTGCGGAGCCCCAGGGAGGCAGCAGGAGCGTTGCCGGCGCCGGGAGCGCGTCCTCCACTCGGCGCTGCGCAGCGGGAGGACACCGAGATGCTTCTACAAGAAGGAGAGTCAGTTTTATGAATCAGTTTTGACGTGCCAGATTTGGCACGTAACATCAGGCCCCCCTCCCTGCCTGCCCAGCCCCATCCTCCCCAGCCTCAAATTCCCCTTTCCAGCCCCAGGACTCTGATTCACATTTACGGCAAGGAGATAAGCGCGGAAGTCTATGTGCTGTAGATAAATAATAGAACTGAAATCATCCTTAGTTAAAAATAGATATTCCTCCTAATAAATATTTAACCTACTGTCTTTAGGATAAAAACCTCCCCTGATTGAAGTGTTAAAACAAACCTCATTGTGAGTCCCTAAATGCTTAAAACAACCGTGGTTATGGCTTTACAAATAATGCCTTGCTGTCTGATGAGTGTCTGTATTTGAGGAAGGTATGTGTTTGCATGCACACACAAACACCTACTCTTAAAGCCTTAAAAATAGTAGCCTTGAAGCTAAGGATGCAGGTCTTTGAATCAGTCTGATTCGTTCGGTGACCTGTGAATTTGGAATAATAGAAATTAAAGATAAAAATCTCGCTTGATATTTATGAGTAACGTTCGCTTTCCGTATCTTTCTTCCTGCCCAAGAGTGGAATTGGAATAAGCTGTCTGAATAAGGCGAAACAATGAGCCCTGGCAAAGAGAGAGATAGGAGGATTTTTCATTAAGAAGAGCGGCGGGCGGGGGGATTCGTCAAAGTGCATCTCTTGGAGATGCTTCAGTCTCCGGGATGTCACATCCCTCGCGTTACCAAGCGGCGATCTCAGTGCCTGGAAAGAGGCATTTTACAAACGCTGCTTCGTGGAGAGCAGATTTGCTAAGCTCAGACACATCTCTGTAGCAGCTAAGCCTGGCTCGAAACACGCAGGGCTGGGGGGAAGAGCTGATCCCCATGCGAACGGGCGCGTGTTTTACGGGTGCAGCCCGTGGGATCCGTGTGCCAGCGGCAGCTCCCGGGAGATGCCGGCCGCGGCGAGCGCAGCGCAAGGGCAGGGAGCTGGCGGAGCTCCCTGCTCTCGCAGTAAAAGCTTCCTTGTTGCTGAAATTCATAAATTAGCAAAGAGCAAAATGGGGACTGGAGCGAGCTGGATGCTTGAGTAACACAGGGTCCCCTGGGGCCCGCTGTCTATCTGGAAGGATGCGTCGAGCAGGGTGTTCTGGAGGGTGTTCCGGGCTGGGAGCTGCCCTGATAATTCCCGTTGATGGTGTGGATGACGGGTGAGGAAGGAGGCTTGTTATTTTCTGGCTCAAGCTGAGCATGCCTCAAGCAGGTAAGGGGCTGGAACTGGAATGCAGAATGGTCTGGACAAACTGGAGGCATGTAAAAAAGTGGCTTAATTTCCATATAAACACAGCCTTATACATGTAGTGTTTGGGTGGGACTAATAAACAGTGCAGAAGAGACAACAGGTTAAAGCACCTGCATGGCAATTCCAGGAAAAACGATGTGGGGATCACTATGGATCACAAGCTGAACACGAGTCAACAGTATTTTCTTGTTTTCAAGAGAGCAAACAGCGCACTGGGAGGTTTAAACAAGCGGCCCGTCCTCTGCCCCAACCAGCGCTCATTTGGCTGTGCCCGGACAGCAGTGCCCAGCCTGGGAAACGGCACCTCCGGAAAGGTGGAAAACAGCTGGAAAGGTGGGAAACAGCTGGAAAGGGGCCAGCGACGAGCGGCACGATGTCGGGTCTGGGAACGTTTAGCAGCTTTGCGTGTGCGGCAGCTTCCCAGGGTTTTCCGCTGGCAGCTGCTCTGGCTGGAGCGGCACCGGCTCCGGGACGGGCTCCTAAAGCCGTGCTGGGATTAGCGGCGCAGCGAGCGGCGCCCGGCCCATCTGTCCGCCCCGGCGCCGCAGCTGGGCTGGATTACCGCGGTATTAGCGGGCCGGGTGCCGGGCACAGGTAGCGTGCAGCAGTTCGTGTGGTTGTGAGCAGCCCATCGGCCTAGAACACCCGTAAAACCACAAATCGGGTCACGCTGTGAACAGCCAGAGGAAAAGGTGTCCCCTGTGCCCAGAGCCTCCCGGACCCGCTTGGCATCATGGATTGGGGCACAAGCTCTGGTTCGGAGTATTTCAGAGCGTGAACACACCGCAAGTGTCGCAGAGGTCTCTAAATCACACTGAGCACGGGCGCTCTGATTTCTGATACTTCAAAATGATGTCTACGCGCATTTAGCATCTAAACAGGAATGCTGTCTGCCTGATAGGAAAGAGGATATATCCCTTGGACAACAACATTTCCTTATCCTTGTGCAGAGAGAGTGAAGCCGGGTTAGCAGCATCCCCGTTGGAGCACACTGTTCAATTTCATGGATCCTTGGCTTTTTTGCCCCAGTGTGATGACACGACTGAAATAAGGCCCAGGAGCGGCGAATTAAACTAGTCACCAGGTCCGCGTGCTTGGGCACCGCACAGGGCTCTGCTGCCGCCTCTGAGGGCCCAAGCCCCGGAAATCCCGGATTTATCCCCCAAAACGCGCCGGGAGGTTGCCATGGCGACGGCGGGCGGGAGGGCGGCGCGGCTTGTCCCACGCGGCGCCCCGTATCGCGGTGCACTGTGGGCCGCGGGGAAGATGGCCGCCTCCTTGCCGCGCTGCTGAGGGGACTCGGGCCGCCCGGCGCCGCCGCACGAGCCGCCGCCGCCGCCGCCCCCGCCCCGGCAGCCGCCATGGCCCGGGCGCGGCTCCCGCCGCGGGCAGCGCCGGGCGCGCGGGGCTAGAGGCGCCGCTGCAGCCCCCGAGACGCGCCCGCGCCGCCGCCCGCCCGCCCGCCCGCCCGCGCGCGCCCCGTGCCGACCGCGTCCCCCCCATGGAGTCTGAGATGCTGCAGTCGCCTCTGCTGGGGCTCGGGGAGGAGGAGGAGTCCGACCTGAGCGACTGGAACCTGCCGCTGGCCTTCATGAAGAAGAGGCACTGCGAGAAGATCGAGGGCTCCAAGTCCTTGGCGCAGAGCTGGAGAATGAAGGACCGGGTAGGGCCCGAGGGCAGCGGCGGCCGCGGGGCAGAGCCGCCGCGGAGAAGGGACGAGAGGCCCGGGGGAGCGCGCGGGGATTGGGGCAGCGGGTGCCAGGGCAGCGTGGGCGCTTTGGCCGGGCGCTGCGGCCAGCCCGGGCCGCGTGTGGGCCCCGCGCTGTGCGGGAGGGAAGCGTGTGCCCAGGCACGGAGATTCCTCCTCACAGAGTTCGTGACAGCGCGTGCTGAGCTGCCCCTTTGAATTACTTCAAGGGAAATTTCTTTCTTTTTCATAAAGATAATAATTAGCAAGGTCTTAAAGAGCTCTCTGGGTCAGAACACTGATACTGTGAGCACAATTTGCTGCAAATGTTATCGTTTTGGTTGTCCAGTAGGGAGGATACGTGGAAGTTTTGTGAGTTTTGAATTCTGCCGTGTATGTGCTATGTGGAAACCTGAACAGGGCATTCTTTGCCAAAATCACGTGCTTTGGGAAGCAAAAACTATTTATTAGGTCAATTTCTTACCGTGTTCGAGCAATTTCTTACTGTGTTTGAGCATGTACTAACGGGGGAAGGAAGCGTGTGACGAGTCAGAAATATTAGTCAGTGGTTGGTGCTCGTGGTTGGTGCCTGGCGCTGCGGAAGATGCTGCTCCCGTGTCGCCTCTTCCCCGGTAATGTCCCTGCCAGGGGGCCTGCACTCCTGTGCTGCACTGCAGCGCCAGCTCCAACTTCGTTAACTTTTCTACACAGATAAAATATCCTCAGGAGTCAGTTCTGCTCAGTCTGTGCTCGGGCCCTGCTTCGCTGCGGGATTCCTGAGCTCTCGGAGGCACGTACACGTATGCAACGGGTGTCTACAAATGCTTACTGTGTTTCCAAACTTTTCCCTTTCATGCCTGCAACTCCTTAAAGAAAAAAAATCTTTATCTTCACAAGAAGTGTTTTGGGAAGTATTTCCGCACAGGTACCACGTAGATGGAACACAGTAGATCAGGTTTTCTGTTGCCATGATAAGCAATTTGTGACACCACTCTTTATAATTCTTCCCATATACTTTTTTGATACTCAGTATCTTTCCAAGAGCTGAGATGAGTTATTCTGAATGAGGAGCTTTTTGCAACTTTAGGATAAAGCTGAGATTTGGATTCTGTTGCCCCAGGCCCTTTAAAGAAGAGTCTAGTCATTTCCCGCCCGCCCCCGTGCCCTACACATAGTGTTAAATACTATCTTAAAAAAGAAAGGGGGGGAGTGGTGTTGAAGTGATCAAGCAAAGAGGTCATGGACGCAATGTCAGTTATACACTAGGTGTGCGTTTTGAAAAATAAGAGCCCATTTGTTATATGGGAAGGGCAAGGGAGCGGAGAAAGTAAGTTGATAGTATGAAGAGTTGCTGTGGAGTGAGCTTAAAATGAAGATTAGGTAACAAACGTACACGTTCAAGAGAGGAGTTTTAAGCTGCAGCAAACACTGCATTGGTGTCTGTTAGGGTGGTTCTGTAGCACATTTCAGTCCGTTTCAGCCAGATGATCCTGCTCGTGGCCGTGGCACTCCCTGGCAGAAGGACCACGTTTCTCCTGTGCTCCTGGTCCTTTCTGTGGCCTCGCTCCCGACGGGCCCGGGCTCCGGCGCGTGGCGAGCGCCTCGCTCCAGGGCCGCGCCGAGAGGAGCTGCCGGCTCCGGGCCGTGGAGCCTGGCTGCTCCGTGGGATCTCTGCCTTCCTGGGAAGCTCCCTGGGCGCCTGTTTCCTGATCTGCAGAGCTGTCTCGTTCTCAATGAGAAACGATATTGACCTGATCAAGACCGCCAGCAGGTTAAAGTAAAGAGGTATTAATCAGCTGTCTCCTCTCTGTTCGATTGATTGATTACTGTGTACACAGTACAGCTGAAGGGACCTGTTTTAATGACAAGAGGGGTGGTTGCAGTAATTGTCACAGCTTAATTCCTACCACCTTGGCCCCTGGGGATGGTAATTTCTTCTCTGAAGAGTCCTCTATGTGTGTGCAAGTGGTGCAGGAGCCACTCGCTATGAATGAGCACAGCAACGTCAGACCCTCAGCCAGTTCATCCTCTGAGTTACTAAGAACCTTATTTTTGCAAATGAAGAAAATAGGAACAAATCTTATGCTTTCAGTTCTGTTCTTCTGCTTTTGTAACCCTAGATGTGGTTGGAACATCTGAAACGCTTGTGGTTACTTGTTTCAAATTCCCTTCCCTTGATATAGGGATGGGTGGTGTCACTTGTGCCTCTCAGAGTTTTCAGTTTTGTCTCTTGAAGTTTGTCTGTGCTTTCCACTTTGAATAACTGCCCTCAGTGGGGTCACAGTAGTATACAGAAAGCACATAACATCTGAAAGAGATTTTTTTGAGAATACTTTGAGAATATTCAGTCTCTTTGCATTACTTTGTATAGTTATTTTTCATGTGTCTTATTCAACTTTTTATGTAATTTTCATAGAATCATAGAATCATAGAATGCTTAGGGTTGGAAGGGACCTCTAGAGATCATCTAGTCCAACCCCCCTGCATACGCAGGGACACCTAAAGCACGTGGCACAGGACTGCATCCAAGCGGGTTTTGAAGATCTCCAGAGAAAGAGACTCCACAACCTTTCTTGGCAGCCTGTTCCAGTGCTCAGTCACCCTCTGATAATTTTTTTTCCTTTAGCATTTGATGTGATATAACAAATATATGAGAGTTTCAGCAATGAAAGAACAGATGGGCAAACCAGGCATTTAGAATTTTATAAAGAAATGGACATTTACTAAACATCCACTCATCCATTTTCACCCAAATAACTAAAGTTAGGTCAATCCTGCTAAACTATTTATAAAATCATATAATCTGTTTTGACCTTGTGTTGCCTGAACACAAGGTAGAGACCAAGCTAGCTCATGCTGCTATTATTCCACATAAGCCAGCTGAAAACAGCTGTTGAATGTTATGGGTTTGCCCAGAAAGCCAGGGAAGTCAATAAAAAGGCAGAAACTTGAGGTTTACTTTTTATTATTATTATAAAGCAAAATATTAGTGTAATTAATATATGGAGAAAATATATCCATGTGATTTGTCTAATAGCTCACAGAAGTTTATAACCTTCTTCAGATGGGGAAGATGGGGAAGGTGGACTGGGAAGCTCTCTGCTTTATTGCAGGATCACAGAATGGTTAAGGTTTGGCTGAACTTGATAAATCAACTAGTCAGAGTAGGGGGAGAGCCTCTTTCTGTGAATAAAGACCTAGGCCTGTGTATAATTAAGAAAGGGTTCAGCAGAACCGTCTCTACCAGAATTGCAGGTGAGTCTGTGGCCTTTTTTTTTTTAATTTTTTTTTTTCCCCCGCTCCATGTGAATTATGGAAAAAACCTGTGCCGAGAGGAGGGGACATTCCCTTCTTCAGCCTTAAAATGATCTTTGGCTAGTGATGAGTTCCACTCTTCCACGTGCCATTTGCTTAGCGGCAAAATTAAGAGTCTTAATTTTACTACAGTTGTAAGAAATAATTGCACTGAGATGTCAGAATGGAATCGCTCTCTCTTTTCTTCTTGCTCTGTAGTTCTAAAAAAGAACCTTGACTTTGTGAGTGCTTGAAGTTTCCTAGAAGACAGGAGTCTGATAAGAGGGAATACTAGAGAAAAATAATCAGTGGTAAAACTGGATAGAACTGCTGAGCTTTCACTTGTCCCCCTTCACCCAGGACAGCTCCGAAGACGCTTTATCCTTCGTCTCCTGCTTCCGTGGCATGTGAATGCCATCGCAGTGACACTGCTTTGATCTATTATTTATTTAAAGAATATTTTTACACAAGAGAGTTGGAATTATGCCTCGTATATTGAATTAAATCTCATAGCCTCAGTAGCAATCAACTTGCAAAACTGTATTAAAATAAAAAAAAAATCCAATGCACCCATCTTTTACTGACAAGTTGATACTAAATTCAGGATATTCAAATAAACTACTCTGTGCTTATATTGATTTCTAAAATAAGGAGGGTGCAAAAAAAGCTGGTTATAATAGTTTTGTTTTAATTTTATTTTCAGGGGCCTCATGACCTGCAGAGTGAGAACTAAATGCTGTTTTCATGAGAACAGGAGCAGACAGTTGGGTTTCTGTGGAAATGCAGATTAAAACAGGGCTGCCTCCGAACGTCCTTAATTCAGAGCCTCTTGCTGAGCTCGCCTGCCTGACCAGGGAATGTTCCCTGCCTCGAAGGAGGTTCCTGCCCCGTGGGGTAGTTTGGAGCTCACCCAACGTGCTGTCCCTGCTGCGAGGACGGGCTCGGCCGTGGCCCTGGTGCGGGAAGGGCGCGAGTCCCTTTCCCGTGTGGGCCCGGGGCCCAAATCCCTTCGGGTTGGCTGGCACGGGAAGCGGCGGCCGACGTGTGCGAGTGCAGCGAGCAGTGCAGGGCACCCGCTGCCTTTCAGTGTCCCAGGAAAACCCCCAGAAAACCAATCCCAAAGCAGCCGCCCCGCTGGAGGTGACGAGCACTGTCCTCGAAGGGGTAGATTCATATCTGCTCTCACCTAAACAGAGATCCCTTTGAGTTGAGGTGCTTGGTATTGATTGGATGGAATTGGGAAGCTTGGGCTGTATCTACCACCATCTGCAAATGTACTTTGTCTTTTCCAATACTGGCATTCCTACTTCTACTGATCTGGTGGGAAGAAAATAGTTCTTGTAAATGGAAAAAATATAATGTCTTGGTAGACAGAAATGACCAGGACACTTATTCTCTTAAATAGCTCCCTGAGAGTGCTTGGCTGTAATTACGTTTGCAGTGTGAGTAATAAGTGACAGGAGTGCAGTGTGCTGTGTTGGAAAGGACCCAACAGCGTCATCGCTCACAAGGAGCAGGGGCTCCGCTCGCCTTCCCGGAGCCGGATCGCCTGCCACGTCGGGAGCGTGGGAGAGGGAGCGCTGACCGGAGCGGCGCCGTGGGGAACCTGCAGGAGTGACACCGGTTTGGGCTTCACATAGCTGCAGGCTACAGCAGCCTCTCATCTGCAAATCCGCTTTGTTTGGAAGTGAAGTAAGGGATGAATGTCTTTAACAACTCTGGTCTCTAGCACAATATGGAAATTTCAATGTCAAGAGCGTTAATGAGCAGCCTCTCTGCTAGTCCAGCTGCAGATCGGAGCAGGAGCTCCTACCTGCTAAGGAGAGGGAGAGGGGAAGCGGATCCCTGATAGCAGTGGGAATGGGACAGCTGGGAGAGCTCTGCTCAGTGGCTTGTCACGAGAATTCCAAGAGGCAAAAGACAAACGGCCGGAGCAGGGAACCCCAGGCAAGTCCAGGGTTAGTGCGGGCAGCTCCAGGGCGCAGGGCCGCTGCTCCCGGGCCTGCAAATCCGGCTCCTCAGGGAGCGGAGCGCCCGCCGCCGCGCCGGAATGAGAGAGGCTTGAGCCGTTTGGGACTGCTAAACCATGCGTTTGGTAAACGGCGTGTAAAAATGACTCTTAAGTGTTAGTTTTCATAACCTATTACAGTCAGCAGGGTTTCTCTGAAGGAATATTCCATTTCTATAATCTTTGGGAATTCTCTTGCTTGGAGCATTTGAATTCTTCCCCTTGACTTCATAGCGCTTTTTGACCAAGCGGGTTTTGCCTTTGAAGTCCTGCAAGTTCTGATCCAAATGTATTAAATAATTTCGACTGCATGCAATAAAAACCCATGGATGCCATGTCCTTTCTTTTTTTCCGTGCAAAACTGCTGACGAGCCTGTTGTGGGAGCTTTTCCTGGTTTCAGTCTTGGGCCTTTGGTGAGAAAGACATTAGGATATTGGTTTTCCTAGAAGCACGGCAAATACTCCTTTGTTTTCTTTCTTGGATGTGTTCTTGACTTGTAGAAAAGAACATTTCTGCCATGTTTTAATGAGGATGAGGATGTCCTAGTACTTGTATTGCTCAGCTTTAAAGCTTCTAGTAGTATATTACAGAGCAGGTTAGAAATGCAGAAATGGCTCTCCGGCTTTTTGGGCTCGCTTTTGCTGTTGATTTGTGGTGATTTGGCACCAGGGATGTCCTAGATAGAAGGTGACACCGGAGATGTCCTCACTGCGCGCGCTTGAGGGCAGCAGGACGGGCTCCGTGCCCCCTGTGAGCAGGAGAGCGGGGCAGGGGCAGCAACGGGGACAACGAGCACCGGGGCATTCGGAAGCGTCTGGGTCCTGCCTTCGGATAGAGCAGTTCCGAGGGCTTTCCCAGACGTGGGAAGTGCTCTGTGCGGTTCCCCTGCGAAGGCCACCGAGGGAATCTCCCTTGTGTGGCATCGTCCTCCCTGTGCTCCGGGGATGCCGCTGGGTCCGTGTTAACGCAGGACGAGCATAAGGAGCTCGTCCACGCTTGCAGGATTCCGTCATCAGGAGCGTGACTCGGGATGGAGCCGCTATCCAGCCTTCCTGCCGCTTTTCCACGGCAGAGCCGGAGTCAGCAGAGGCTGCAGATGCGGAGCCTCCCCCCTGCTTGGTGTGAACAGTGTCTGCTCCAGTTTCCAGCTTCATAAATTATACATTCGCGTGGATCTAGCTTTTTCAGTAAGTGTGGGGTTTGGGATTTTCTTTTTTCTCCCTTTTTTTTTTTATTTTTTTTTGTTTTTGCCTGCTGCTCTGAATCCTAATGAGCACCCTGGGGAGCAGAGCGGGGTGGCCGTGAACCACATCCCCGCTCTGGTTTCCTCCCCCGCTTTCCGTCCTGGTGTGAAGGAGAGTTTAGAGAAGACGCCAGGCTGCCAGATAGTAACTTTCAAGCAGCGTTTGCCTGTCTGGCTGTGCTTCAGGGTTTAATGCTCCTTTCGGGTGCTGGCTGTCGTGGAGCTGCCGGTGGCCCTGGTGGCCCTGGCAGTGGCCGCCGGGGACCCGCTCGGCCGCGCTGCTCTCGGTGTCACCTCGACGTGGCTGCAGCTCCGCGTCGGAGCGGTCCCGAGTCAGGGCTGGGCGTTCGGTCAGGCCGCGTTTCTCCAGGGAGGCTGCTTGCAAAGGACGCTGCAATAACGGCTAGCGGGACCTGCGCGTTTTACAGAAGCATGAGAATCATGAGAAAATCACCTCGGATTTTCAGATTTGGTTCCTCTCCAGCGTTGGTGAACACTGGAAGTGAATTGAAAGGGAAGCTTCTAATTAGAGGCTTGAAGATGCCTTTTTTCCTCCTGCAGTGCATGGTCAGCACTGGGGGGCCGCGCACGCATTGGTGAAATCCTGAGTCTTAAATCCTGTCTCCACAAGTCCTGCCAGTTCAGAGAGGTGCAGTGCATGTCCAGGGTAACTAATGTGTCAGGGGTCCCAGAAAACAGATCAGGAGAAACACTGGCTGAGCACTTGTGTTTTAATCAGTTGTGTAGCTTCTCCCCGCTTCCACCCCCAGCTCCTCTTGTTTCTTTTAGCTCTAGTATTAGAAAGGGGCACTCGATATCCTGAAACTAATCAGGATCCCTGAAGAGCACATTCCTTGTTATTAATAATGTATTCCAGTGAGGCATTGACTAATATAAGGTGCTTAGCAGAAGTGCAGTGATGTCTATTTCTGTGCCGCACAGTTGAAGAAAGCTGTGGAAATAATAAAAATAGTAATGTAAAATCTGAGTACTGGTGGGCTAAAAAGAGGAAAAATATAATTAGTCATGCCTTGCTTAACATAGTCTGGGCTAAAGAGAGGGTAATGAAGCTTAGTTGAAACTCTTCAAAAGTTATGGGAGTAGTAAAATTCCAACACACATAAAAATGGATTGCTTCCTGCTCTAAGCAAGCATTTCTGTCTCTTCTTTCTAGATGAAGACTGTTAGTGTTGCCTTAGTTTTGTGCCTCAATGTCGGCGTGGATCCTCCTGATGTGGTGAAGACGACTCCCTGTGCCCGCCTGGAGTGCTGGATAGGTAAGCAAGCTCCAAGCTGGAGTTAACGCTGCCTGTATGAAGCCTGAAGTATCACATAGATTGTAGTCTCGGTCACTTCGCTCCTAGATTTAAAACTAGAGTAACTAAATGGAATCCCCAGCATCCAGCTTGGATGTGTCAAGCGGGAACTGCTGCCACAGGTCATCTTTCCAGCTTGACTCTAAATTGAGATCACGTGCAGATACGGAAGCTGCTACTTAGCTCTATTTTATTACTGTTGCACATTTATAAAATTCTATTTAAATCTGGAACAGTTAAATCTTTAGAGTACCCTGATCTGCAAAGGTTTAAAATAACTCTGCATTGTATGATAGAAAAATAAGTGCCTGTAAAATACATGGACTTTACTGCGTGTTGAAAGCGCTGCTCCGTGGCTCTCCTGTTTTGGCAGCATGAATTTAGAAGATCTCAAATTCTTCCTAGAACATTTTGCCCCCCATTTTTGTTATTGAATCCTGTTTCTTGTATGCAAAGCACTGGTGTGTTAAAGTGCAGACAGTTTTGGGCTTCTCTTTTTCCATGAGGATGTTATTCTTGACATTGATGCAGACCTTGGTCATCCAGAGTGTAAATCTAGATTTTACAGAAAAGTAACTTGGAGGAGCTAAAAGGCCTGTATTAAAGCAAACAAAGACAGAATTAGAAGAAACTTTTTTGCCTCTCGTTGAGGTGAATGATCCAGCTGCTGCTAGAGTCACTCCTTTGTATTATATTTCGTAGATCCTCTCTCGATGGGTCCTCAGAAGGCTCTGGAAACCATCGGTGCCAACCTGCAGAAGCAGTATGAGAACTGGCAGCCCAGAGTGAGTACCTGTCCCCGCGTGTCTCGCTGAGCTGGGGCCCGCGCCGCTGCTGGACAGACTTCCAGCCCAGGCTGAACCTGGGCCCCTGTCATGTGCTCAGTGGTCTTGCAGCATTTGTTGCCTCCTTAATCCATCTGTGTGAATAAATTCTTGCAAGCTGTCAAGCTTCATATCTTCTAGCTGATGTCTCTCTTGGCTAGCACTTTGCTGAAACACGTCTGTGGTATTCTTTGAAAACACTGTCAAACCATATTTAAAAATGTATATTCTTCTGTGATTATTGTATTGTATGCATTCCATGTCCCTCCTCTGTTTTCTAACTCAAATTTAATGGGAAAAAAAAGATAATATATTCAGGGAAGTTGGAGCACAAATGCAGTTATTACAGATTCTTTACCTCTTGCCTGTATTTGATGCCTTCACCCACTTATTCTGGATTGGCTGACTAGAATTGAGTTTATGGTTCAGCAAAACCTAAAAGTTTTACCTAGAGAAAACAGTGTGTTTAGTGGTGGCATGTTTACATTGCTTAAACCTGTGGATAATTTAAATTCTAATTCAGTGGGAGAGGTTTTTCCGTAAGTATTGCATTTTTACATTCTATCTATGTAAGAAAGACTTGTGTTTAAGTCTACATGGGATACATTTAAGGCAAGCTTATTTACTTTTGTGTTTTCCCTTTCGGTGCACTGGCAGTTTACTCGTTTAATCTCTCTCCAGCAAACAAAAGATCTGGCAGAGAAAAATCAAATAGAGTGTGAAATCAAACAGGAGAGTAAAACATCTCGATGCAAAAGTGGAAACAACCCTTTTTCTGTGCTCTAGCGTGGAGCCCGTGTTGGTGAGGAATGAGGGCCAGGCGACTGGCAGCAGCAGGCGCCGCGTGTGTGGGCAGAGCTCGCGCTGCCTCGTGGAGCTTGCACAAAACATGAAGCAATTACTGAGCTCAGATGTTTGTGTGCAAGGTGCCCGGTTCTTAGCCGTAAATCACAGCCCTTTGAAGCATTGCAAAGCTAAACACGTACCACTTTATTGCACTCTACAGGGCTCTTGAGTTTTCTGCAGTAATAAAGAGAAGTTGATGTGCCATCCGCAATAAAACAATAGGAACATTATTGAATTTCCTAGACCTTTCATATAAATACTAATACATCTAGTTTTGTCTCTTTCTCGCTGTTTTGGAATGGCTGAAGATTTGACAGAAAGGAGACAACTTGGGTGAAAACTAGCAATCTGCAGAAAGGCCCAGATCATTAAAATCTCCTGAAACAGCCAGTGTGCTGGGTCGTCAGCGTGAGCCTGGGAAGTGCCTGGTATTAATGTCCTATTGCAAATGCACAAATGATGGTAACAACCAGTAAACTTATTTTGAGACAAACCCCATGTGAACAGTCTTACACCATCCCTGCCAGCGTGATCCCGTGTTGGCTGCTGAGAGTAGTAGGATGTGGTTTCAGTTTACACCTATTATTGTTAAATACAAGTAGCCAGGGTAAAAAAAATCCTTAAAAGGGGCAAGTGGGGAAATTCTTTGATAGCTCACACACTGCAGCTGATGTGCATTTCCTTGACAGGTCTTATTGAGCCCCTTCTGCATAATTTATCAGCTTGCCATTGCTTGAAGTATTTCTCCTGATTAAATTTAGGACTTTGCTTTATTGTTGTGGAGCTACATAAATTTGTGTGCTGCAGGAGTGAAAAAATACTTCAGCTGTAGTTTCATCTGCAAACTACTGCAGTTAAGCAACATTCAGTGATTTCATTGCGAGTCTCAAATGAAAATTTTATTGGGGGAAAAGAGTAGGGGATTACAAAGCTGCAGAGATACAATGAAGAATTTATCTCTCTAAAGAATTTTCCTAACAAGTTACAGTTCTTGTAATTTAGTGTAGAGATGATTTAGGTGGCACAAGTGGAATGAAGAAAAAGCCCCAGCTCTTCTCGAATGCTACCCAGTGCAATGGGCGTGCGGTCCCACCGGGCACGGAAGAGGTTAAATCCGCGGGTAATCTGGAAAGCAGGCTCAATTACAGGGATAAAGGGGTTGCTTAAGCAGATGAGAATGAAAGCAGAAAAGAGGAGTGAAAGTTAAGAGCACAGGACCCCATAATACCCTCCTGATGGGAGGGGACTGCTCTTTTTTGCTGGAGACCAAGGCAGGACCGTCCCTGCTGGTGCTTGGGTGCCTGGTGGCGCTGGCCCTGGGGCGCCGTGGGGGAGAGCGCAGCCTCATCCAGCGCCAACGCGGAGCACGCAGGGCTGCAAATAAATACGTGTATGGGAAACTGCCTGCACCGGGGCGATCCTTCCCCGCTTGGTCTTTTGGGATGGTCTTCTCCTTTGTGGAATGTTGTCTGTGTTGGCTGCAGTGCCTTAGCGGGTGACCCGCAGAACACTGGGCTGCTTGTGCTGGCAGTGAGCGGTTAATATTTTCCCTGCTGTTTGCATGGGAGATGGGGAAACGTTGAGAGTAGTCTCTGCAGTTTGCTTGGCAGCGCTGCATGGTATGTTGTGTAAAAGGCAGAAACTTTCCCTAGCTAAAAGTCAGTAGACTTTGAAAACAGGAATAATAGGTTGCCAATTCTCCAAGTGCTGCGGCAGTGAGGTGCTTTATCAGCATGCGGTAGTTACGGTGGGTTTTTATGGACAGAAACTCCTGTTACTTAAGTCTCAGTTTACTTTCATTTATCAGCAAAGCCCGGGGCTGGATCCCTTGCTGTAACGCGCTGCAGAGCTGGGCCAGAGGATGAACGTGGTGGTCGGCTCTGCAGCAGCCCTGCGGCTTGTGGACGTGTTTGCGAGGACCTAGATGTGTCTGTCCCTAGATGTGTCTGTCCCTAGATACACAGATGTATCTATGCACACAGATGTGTCTCTGCAGCCTCTTGGCTCTCCGAACTGTGCTACAGCCCCACTTCAGCCTTGTAAAATGATGGTTAATCCGGGAATGTTGCCCAGGCTGCTGCCAGCTCGGGCCCACCTGTGATTGTTGCTGGCCATGTTCTTAGGAGGGTGCCAGGCTCTTTTTTTCTTTTTTTTTTCTTTTTTTTTTCTTTTTTTTTTTTTTTTGTTTTGTAATGGCCATTTCAGCCCCTTGACTTTTAGCCTTCCCTGGATGTTAGAATTTGCCTGCCTGCATTTGTATCTGCCGGCGTAGCCAAAGGCAGAATTGTAGGTTGAATGATGCACAGCTTACATAATTCGGGATCTGGTATGAAGCAGTTTGGAGCATATGCTCATTAAATTTGCATGAAATTATAGATTTTTTTATTATTTTTGTTGGCTATGGCTTTTGACCAGCTTCTCTCTTTAACTGTAAACTGCCCAGAAAACTCATGGGGCCTTTTCTTCCTTTCTCTCATCCTCAATAACGTTGCCATTTCTGCTATGATTTCTGTGGCCTGGTGCAGCCCATGGGCACTCCTACACCAGAAGCTTCTGCAGGGCCGACCTGCTCTGGTAGCCACTAGCCCAGTCCTCGCTCTGGCAGGTCGGCAGAGGCTGCCCGTGAAGGTGGGCTGAGGAAAGGGGTCTCAGCAGTGACCGCCCCGCGTTGCTCGTGCGTGGACGCTGGGGACGGTGGCACTTGTTTCCACCAGAATGAGTGTTTTAAGCTTTTAAAGAAGCGTTTTAGCCACATGCTGGTGTGTGCACAGGGCCGTGAGGAGCCCGGGAGCCCCGCGGGCTGAGGGACGGATGCTCAGGGAGCCCTCGGGGACACGTGGAGTGGGAATCCACTGCAATCCGGAGTAAGGCTGGGATCACTGGGAGAGCATGGGGAGACGGCAGAATAGCACCAGGCGGAGCAGATGTTGGTCGGAGCAAGGGCAGCACAAAGCTGGAAGGGGAGCTGGGGCCAGGAAGCGCAGCATTCCCGGTGACGGGCCTGGAACGGCGTGCGGGACCTGGCCTCGCACGCTCTGTGCTCCCGGGAGAGCTGCAGCATCCCAACCCCTGCAGCATTCCGAGGTTTTACAAAGTTGTGTTGGTGGCGCCTCCGTTTTGTAGAGAATTTCATGGGAATTTCAAGCTGAAGGTGCAATACAGGGCCTCTGCATCCTGGGATATTTAACCTGATGCAGTGGGAGAGGTTTCTACCTCTGTGTGGGATTTATTGTCATCTGAGCAACATCTGTTTGTGCCGCTTCCCCTTCTGCCTTTTTCAGGCCTGGAGCCCTGGGACTTTTGCACTTCCCTTTGCCATAACTAACACCAGCAAAGCCAATTAGCTTTAAACATTATATCCCAAGGAACTACTACTTTTTATCTCCTGCTAAATAAAACAAAGGAAAAATCAGCCAATTACAGTATTGATTTTTCTATTTCAAGTGCTACATTATCTCTCCCTTTCTCCTCACCACTTCTCCCTTTCTTGCTAAGATAATCATCTTCTGTAATGTCTTATTTTGTTTGTCTAATCTGTGCAGAAATTTCTTGTGAGTGTTTCAGTTTAGCTCCATCTGAAAGGTGAAGAGTGTCCATGAAGAGATTTTATCTAGGCCAAAAATGCAGATGGATCTGAGAGATCTAGCAGGCAAACTTCTAGGAGAACTTTGGGAAGGGTGATTTGAAAGCAAATATTGGCATTTGAGCATCCTTAATCACTGAGGACAGTGGTGAATATAATGGACAAAATGTTGTTGCACGGTGATTTTTTTGCTGCTTTTCTTTACGCAATTCTCATATTTATGCTCTTCCCCTGCCTGCCCATCACTATGGGGTGGCAGGAGCGTAGCTGAGCTCGGCCTGGCAGCTCCAGGAGTGTTTTGGGCCCTGTGCTTGTGCCAATCTGTGACTCGGTTCCGAGGGAGGACGTGGCCAAGAGGGGAGGCTCGAGCTGGCCCTTATGGAGGTTAGAGGCTGGCCTCGGTGCTCATCCCGGCGAGCGTGCCCGTTCCTCTCCCCGCCGTGTTCCCGGGTGTTCCTGGATGTCCGTGTGTGGCCGGGCCGGGGCCGCGTCCCGTGCGTGGGCCACGGCGCTCCCGGGACTCGCGTCCCCCGCGCTGCTCGTGCCCTGTCCGTGGGCTGCGTTGGCAGCATCCAGCAAGGAGCCGCGGGCTCCGAGGAGGCTTCTCATGCAATATGGATAGAGGGTGCTTTTGTGCCAAGCTTCAAGGAAGCAGCGAGGCTCTCCCGATCAGCCAGGCTGCTGCTTTTTCTCCTCCTGCTTCCCTGCAGTTCTGCCTCGGTTTCGAAGGACACATCGCCCAGATCATTGAGGCACAGCATTGCAAGCCCTGCACCTTTTTGTGCATGTTTTCTGTTGTTGATGCTGTTGTTTCCCTCATTAGATAACTCGGGGCTTTGATACGGGCTCTGAGATCTCGTTCCTTGCATTGCTTCCTCCTGCCTAATTAATTGGTAAGTTGCCTGCTGCACATCAAAGGTTGAGCATTTCCTAAAGAGTAACTAGTTAAGTATGAAAGCTAATTGAACGCATGACCTAATTATTGGTCTCTCTGAGAGTCATATTTTTCCTTTATTTCCGTAGGGTTTTTCTTCTAAAACAACAGCAAATACTAATTGCTTTTGTGAGGAAAAAAAAATACTATCAAATTCCAGAGGGGGATGGAAAAGCTTGGACTTGGTCTCCTCACTCTGCAGACGTTTTGGGAAAAGCTGGTTTTGTTAAACAAGGTCACAATGTCTTTTTCACTTGTTGTGGTGGTGGTGGTGGCTGTGTGTTGTTTTTATTTCCCAGCAGCCTCATGAATTTGGCAGCTATTTCAGGCTCTGCAAAAGTTTGTATCAGTCCTTTGCTGTCTTGTTAGAGATCAACTGTCGTCAACATAAAATGGCATTTTTTGGTGTCAATGAAGCTGCTGCTGTCACAGTGCTGCAGAAAAGCCCCCAAATTGTGTCACCACCCACGGCTGAACCCCTTCTGCTGCCTTTGGATCCCCATCTGAATGCATGAGGTCCATGTCCAGCCTTTCTCTATCTTCCTCTCTGTAGTCATCTGGCAATAGGATCCATTTGTGTGTTGATGCTTCCCCTGTTTTGTATTTTGCCATCAAAATGGTGTCAGAATTGTCAGACAAGCAACAATTTCATATGCTAGAGCAGTTTTATGTGATCATTGTATTTTTAATGTTTATCCTAAGATGTGAAGACCTGATATTAAAAAAGCCTTCCTGAAAGAGCTAAGCAGCTCTGCCTGCTCCAATCTGATTAACGTTTTTCTGTAATTACCACCCAGCCTCCGTGTGACCTATTTAAAAATACCTCGTCTTTGTGTTCAGAGGAGAGGAGTGAATCTGCAGGAGGAGGAGCCTCCTGCAGATCCTCTTGCCTTGACCCTGCTGCTTTTGATCCAGTAAATAACACGAGATTCAGTATTTGCAGATTTGGACACCCTCATAGTACTTCATTAGACAAGCTTATTTCAGAAAAGATATCAGAGTTCTGTGCAAAACACTCAGAGTTAACAAATAAAAGGAGTTGCAATTATATTTGTGCTCGTGTCTGTGAGGTAGGATGAAGAAAGCACCAAGTAGCGAAGGGTGAACGTGGGGATGGTTGGGTTTTGTTCTCCTGGCCTCTTGGGCTGTTTTTGTACCTGAAAATCACTTCATTTTTTGCAATTGGACAGAACTGGATGCTTGCAAATAGTTATTTATTACCGAGATTAGTTTGCAGCATGAAGATAGGCTAGCGGCGTGTCCCAGGGAGGACGGCACGCTCCGGCCGGGATGCAGAGGCCTCCGGGCTGGGATTTTGTCGGAGCACCGGAGCGGTGAGCTCCAAGCGCTGCCCTGTTCCTATTGAAAATACACGAAGACAGAGCCCGAAACTTTAAGAGCGCTTAAAATAGCGGTTGCAAAGAAGGAATAGTACTAAAATGCCACAGTTGCTTAGGAGTTGTGCTGTCTGCCTAAGAAGGCTTTAAAGAGGTGTCCTGGCGTGTACTTAAAATCCCGTTAGAGCCTTTTGCGGCCCGTCAAAGACGTCAAATTATCATTGGTCTCGGGAAAGGCATCTGCTATAGGAGAAGCGGATTAAAGCTCTTTTACCACCTCCCTTTTGGGTTTAAATGTAAAATGAATTACACGGCTATCCCAGAATTTTTATTTTATGGGAGGATTCTTATCACAGGGTGTGAGCGGAGGGGTGTCCGCTCTGTACGTGGCAGCGTGTAATTGCCAAGGAGCAAAGCTCTCTCCAGTCTAATGTAGCAGACACCCAAGGTTAGTGCCCTTCATCTTTGTCCTGTCCACATCAGGTCTCCTGACCAGGCTTCTCCGAGGTGGTTTTTGGAGCTATTACCGAGTACCGAATCCTCACAGCGGGGTAGGTGGGGTAGGTTCATTTCACATTGGACTCGTAAGCAAGGTCAAATACTCTGCAAGGAAAAGGTAAAGTCACCACACTGCTGACTACAGTCAAGCGAATAAATGTTCCACCCTAATTGCTTAGCTCTAGTAATGCGTTTTGTCCCAGACATCTAGCAAATTAAGCTATTTAAGTCTAGGGCTACTTGTGAATATATTATGGTGCGGGAGACTGAGATGGATTTTTGCAACCTAACAGAATATCTGTACAGAACTTGCCAAAGACTTGCAAGAGTCTGTCTTGTGGTTTAATTTAGTGTTTAAACTTACGTGTCCTTAAGTTATAAAACAGTTTATTCATTGCGCTTAATATTTTTAGAGTTAACAGTAGTAAATAATAGGATCAGAAGCAATTTTTCATGGGATGTATGAACCAGAATAAGCTGTTTGCTATATTGTACTCTATGTTGTGGAGTGGAGGCAGTGGGGAAGCTGCTCCTCTTCCCACCTGGCTCAAGCGTGGAGCAGGTTGCGGCGTGAGCGCCCGAACCTCAGAAGATTGCACCAGCTTAGATGAATTAAAAAAAGGAAGATAAAAGGCAATAAATTCAAGGAAACCCTATGCATGAGCAGTGGAAGCTCATGCAAGAAAAAATCTCTGCCATGTAGATTGTTCATCACTTATTCTGCAAAAATAAAAATGTCCCTGTGCAGGTCTAAATTTGCCCCTTCTTTGTGTTTCCAAAGCCGCTGTTCATTCAGCATCCTAAATCTTTCTTTAAGGCAAGGAAGAGGGGTGTGTTTTAACCATATTAAAATTAAGTTGCAGTAGATCATTGGAGTGGGCTCCAATCGCAGTTTGGAAGGAACCGAAGAACGCAGCGTTTTTGCAGTGGATGAGGGGTGCAGTTTGTCCCTGGAAGGGCTGCAGCATCCCCGGCCCCGGGGCAGGCCGACGCGGTGCCGTTCCGAGAGGGATCGGCCGGGGCTGCCGGCTCTGCAGTCGGTGCCGAGCAGGGATGTTGATTTGGCACAAGGGAATTGGCAGGAAGCAGCCGGCGGTGAGTGCTTGGGGTTGCCCTGGGGAATGTTCCGTGTTGGAAGCCACGGGGACCAGCCGGGAGAGCCCGGCCAAGGCTGCCTGGTTCCCGTTTTGCAGCGGCTCTGCCGTGTCTCCCATCGCGGCTCATCCTGGCGGGTGACCCTGCTCTTTCCTCGCGTGAAAGCCCCGTGTTCCAGGCGCGGGCGGCTGCTGGGTCTCCATGGTGACGTCGTGGCTTTGGCTTTCGCTCTTCCTCGCTTTCCTCATGGTTTCTAGCTCTTTCCGTGCTTTTTCTGACCGCTCGTGGGCCGGCTGCTACCCAGAGCAGCTCCTGGTGCTGCCGGCCCTGCTTTCCGAGTGCCAGCAGCTTGTTCAAGGCTAATTGCCGTGTGTGTAGAGTTAGGATTGTTGCTTCCTGTGCACCTTTAAAATGCATCCATAAAATGTGACACACGTGGAGCTGGGATCAACCTCCTGCCATCGGCCACCTGCTGCGTTTCTGCTTGCTGCCTTTCCAGAGCGTGGATGAGTGAGCTGCACCGTGCAGCATCCGCCCCCCATTCCCTGGAGCTCCACCAGGCACTGCTTCCGCAGGGAAGCTAATGATCCTTCCAGCCCTGGTTTTCAGCTGGGTCTTCACCAGGGCACAGACCTCCCTCTCAATCCACGGTCCGCTTTGGTTTTGAAGGCCTCACTGTGTGTCTTGGGATGTGTCCTGTGCAGGAGAAGGCCCCGGCATGTCCCGGAGCAGGGGCAGGAGCTGCGCCGACCGCCGCTGTTCCTGCTCGCATACAGAGACGGGTCAGGAGGGCCTTGAGGAAAACGGGAATCCAAGCGCTGGATAAGTGTGCACCATTCCCACTTAGAAGTTCACTTATTTATAAATACACCCTTCAAAAACAAGCGTAACTGCTTGAAGCGCTGGAAGGACACGTGCAGCGGTAGCTTTGCCGTCTGTATCTGCGACGGTTTTCTTGGTGCAGCAAGACAGCAGCGATGGGTTGTGCAGCCTGTGCACACACTTGAGCAGCTGTTTCAGGGATTATTTGTGGCTTATCTGATCCCCAGGAACTATCAGAATTCTGGATGCACAAGCTCGTCTGCATTCTCCAACTCATTTTTCAGTTCTATTTTTTTTCTTCTGTCTACTCAACATTAAAAAAAAATCCTAATAATAGAACTGGAGGAGCTGGCAGAGAATCCCTGAATATTCAGTAGAAAAAAATATCTAACTTACGACCTTCAGAGCAATGGAGAATGGGCAAGTCTGAACATCCAGCCAAGAGCAGCACAAACCAAGACCGAGTCCTGGTAAGGGCAGAAAAGACGGCACAGAGGAAGCACTGGGAATTCCTTCGTCCTGCTCTAGGATATGATTTAAGCCTTTTGAGAAGCTTACTGAAAATGTTGTGACCCCTTTCTTATTTTCTTGTATGTCATTACAGAATGATTTTGTAGATTAACTTGGAAGAGCATCCTGCTGCCATATTTTTATTTATTTATTTTAAAAGTAATCCAAATTGTTCCTACTGTATTTTAATATTTTAATGTGCGAGTGCAAGCGCTGCTGTTCCCCTACTGCCTCTTTGCTGAGTGAGGGCTGCGTTTCAGAGACGTGTTTTTATATGAGCAGAATCTGCTCTGGGGTATGTATGATTTAAATGTCCTGTGTTCATTTTGCTTTATTAGAAACAATAGCTTTCCTTTTAGTCTTCTGTTATTCCTAATTTTTGTCCTTATTCCCTAGGAGAGGTAATCTGAAATCACTTAGGCAAGACATTTCTAGGGTTTTGGGGCCTAAATGAGAGGATGCACAAGCATCAGTGCAGGTTCCGTTCTCGGCGCGGTTCCCGAAAGGGCGGGAGAAGCCGCCGGGAATTGCAGCAGCTCTGCCTGGCTCGGGCTCGGCCGCGCACGGAGGTTGTCGTCTCTGTCCGTCACTGCACCGAGGGCAATTCCCCTCCACTCCAATGTGCCATATGTTCATACTCTCCTTATGAAGAGTTCTTCATTTGAAGCCTTTTTATAGGCCTCAGGTTGACTGTAACAGAAAGATGTTCCTGCCCCTCCTGCTGCAAAAATCCAGCGCTCCGCAGGGAGCGTCTCCACCATCCTCCCGCACACGTGCTCCTTGTTGGTCCTTTCCGTTTTCTGGATGATTATATTACTCAGAACTTCTCTCCCAGCGAAGTGCAGTAAGCTAAATAACAGAGATGAGCACCTTCGTTTTTGGAAATATTCTTTTTCATTATTTTATATGTTTCAGTAGTTTTAAAAATTTGAAATGTCGCTGATGCCGCTTTGCTGCGTGGCGCAACACAGTCATGCGATTATGTGCCCGTAAAATTGTTTGACGCGTGCAGGCCTGTTCTAGACGTCGAGGCGGAGGTTGTTCCAGACATGCTGAGGACCGTGTTCCATCAAACTGACGGTTGCCCCTAAAACGTGGCCTCTGGGATCCTTCGCGGGCACCGCGTCAGCTCCGAGGCCGAATCCCACGTTCGTGACGTCCATCCCTCATGGATCGCCCGGAGCCCCAAGCAGGGCTGTTGGACTCCAAGCGTTGGCCTGAGCCCCTCGTTTGGTGCCAAGCTGAGCACAGACCTTCTGCAAGGACTTTGCCATGTCAGAGCCCAATATTTTGGAACGTTATGAGCGGGTAAACTGTTTCTTTTAATGATTACGTAGTAAATCGCTTTTCTCTTTGTGAGGGCCAGACTTTATCCTCCTCCCTGCAGGGCAGATTGGAGGAGCAGCCTCTTCCCACCTAGGGCACCCTGTGGTGACCGTGCCAAGCTCCATGCGTGGTGCCCCCTTACAGCCAATGTCAGCCTTAGCCCGAGGGCTCCTAGTGCCTTAACTGGTGATGTGGCCAGTGAAACAATTAGAAAATGAATAGACATAATTTGGTGAGAGATAGTGGGGAAAAAAAACATGGCATGGTGCTGTGGGCTGGTTAGTGCAAAATGCAGCACTGAAGGTGACTCGGGGAGCCTTTGCTCCGGAGTTGGGAGTTTTCCAAGGTCTCTGTGTGTGCCGCAGGAGCGGGGCTGCGCGGGGCCCTGGGCCTGCTGCCTTCCCTGCTCCTGTCCTAGGAAGGAATCTCTGCGTCAGGACTCCTCTATTTCTGCTTTCCCATTTGGGCATTGTTCCAAAAACATTCTCTTGGAATAATTAGATTGCTTTTAATCCTTTTAATTAAATCATATGAAGTAGGCTGGCTGTGTGCATGGTGGAGCGAGGTTTACTGCACCTTGTTTTGGAGCTGGGATTCAGCCCTGACCAAGCTGTGCTCTCCCCATTTACACTAAGGTTCACCTTGAGCCGAGAGCAGCTTTGGAGAATGTGGTGGAAATGGTTGTTGTAAATGACGGCGGGAAAGAACTGGGATTTGTTAGGAAAAAACTTCTTAAGCAAAAAATGGAAACTCTACTGCCTTCGTTTTGGAGCAGCTGCCACTGGAAGCCTTGGATGCAGGTTAGTCCCTTTGCCAGGAGGGACAGGGATATAGGTGGAATTGAGCCTGTCTTGGGATAGATGGAACTTCACTGGATTGCTTCCTTAAATCCAACCCGGCCTTGGTTTCCACATTTATTTGGGACTAAGCAGTGAGACTGTTTTTCTTATTCTGCACTTTGCTGGTTTTGTGCTCTTCACACTCTTCTTTGTGCTCTTCTTTGTGCTTTTGTGCCCTGATTGTTTGCTGACAATTTGCTGCTTTTTTCTTTTTGTAGTTGTGAATCTTGAATTTTGTAACTCTGGTGGGAACATAGGTTTCTCCTTATAGTTTCAGCAAGGGAAAGCTTAATCTCCTGGATGAACATTCCCTGGTGTTCCAGCACGCGTCTGCCCTCAGCAGAGCTGAGGGGTGACGAATGAGGACGGAAACTTGGCCTGCCTTCCAGATCCTTTTTCTTACCATAGCCCATTAATGGGGCAGGCAACATCAGCAACTTAAAATCGCTTACCCTCCACTTGTCACCTTCAGAGGGCTCCATTTCTTCTTTTTATAGGAGCTAATCCTGAGGTGAGTCCTGACCTCAGCACCTGGCGCTGGAGCCGCAAGGCAGCTCCTGCCGCAGGTCCCATCGGCTCCGGTGTCACCAGCCCCTCTTGTCACCGAGTCACCGGCTGCTGCAGCTCGTGATGCGCTGGGAAAGGGCCTTCTCGCCCGGAGTCCTCCTCGTTGTGTTTAACTAATGTTTTGCCCCCTTCAAAGTAAGAGGAAAATCGGTAATTAGGCAAAGGTTTCAAAGTAGAGCTGTTAATTTAAGCACAGAATCCACAAAACTGTGGGAATTATTTTCTGCAGCCGATAAACCCTGGCATTTCCCAGCAGGGCAGCAATTGATGAGCGCATCGAATTGGATTTTCCCCTCGAGTCACTCTCTCCTTGGAGGGTCACTGCATCCCCTGCTAATCGGCACCCGTGGGGGTTATTTATCCTTTGGGAGAGCTAAGCCCCGATCCCGCTGCCCTCCGTGGCTCCGGCTGCTCCGGCGGCTCCGAGCGTTCCCGCGGCCCTGGATCCCGGCTTTGGGAACCCGGGTTTCCTCCCTCACAGGGAATGGCTTCCGCGCTTCAAAAACAGACACAAATGGAGCAGCCTGCATGGAAAGCAGCACAACAAACCCTTTAAACTCAGGAAGTTAAATAATTAAAATAGTTTTTTCTTTGCTGTAAAGGAAAGCTGTGCCTATTTTGGAGATCTGGAGTTATCCTTTATCCATTGTAATTGATGTTGTATAAAGTATTCTACCCCAAATTCTGTAGCTAATGATGTCGTTCGGTTGGAATACGTTGTAGTTTAGCTGTAAACGACCAATGTTACAGGCAGCTGCATCGTGGTCCAGACCATCCTTCAATTCCCATAGCAAAATAACCTGCTGTCATTGACAAGGAGCATTTTTGAAGCTCCTATTGAAGCTCTTAAATAAAAGATTAGCAACATAAGTATTTCAGTAAGAATTGTAATTTTCTTGTTTCATGCGAACCGCGGTTTCTCTTTCAAGATCGCTCTTTATCCTGCTTTGCTAAAGAAAAAAGTTATTGCGGGAGGAAAAACCCCTTGTGCTTCTGTGCCGAACGTTCCCGACTGTGGATGGGAATTCTCCGGAGCAGGTTTCCTGTGGTTGTACAGAAATCAAGCAGCACTCTAGAATGGCTGAGGTTTGCTGGGGAGACTTTGAGGAGGATTCATACTTCCTGCCTTGAAGATACTAGAAGGGAAAAAGAGAAAAGGAAAAGAGAACCGGGCCCTGGTTGCTGCTTGGCTGCGGTTGTGCCTTGGGAGCGGAGGCTGCTCCGGAGGCTCCTCTGGGAGCCGTTGCGGGGAGGGCGCTGGGGATAAGCACAAAGTTCTCATTTTACCTAACGGGCTCCATCCTTTTTTCCTAGGGTATTTTTAGACCTTTGTACCTCTGCTTATCACGAAAGAAGCTTAAAGGAAGGCCAAACCTGAGACCCTGAGTGAATTTTGTTCATTTGGAGGTTCACAGGGTATGAATTTGAGGCTTAGAGAATTGTACTGGGTCATTTTTGAGACTGACTGATATTGAAAATGGATTTGACATTTCTAAGACGTTCTGAACATTAGTAATCCCTGGATGCAATGGATCAAAGTTCAGAGACACATAGTAAATTAACTCATACCTGTGCATTCCCACCCAGCGAGTAACAGATATACTTTGTTTATTTGACAGTTTAGAAAATGTTTTCTGTTTTAGTTTTTCCAACATGCCAGTTTATCCACGTGCGTCCTCCTTGAGTAGATGTGTGTGTGTGTTTCATAAATTGGAGTTTACAGTCAAAACGATTACCTTGTTTTATGTTACTAGGCCCGATACAAGCAGAGTCTGGACCCCACGGTGGATGAAGTGAAGAAGCTGTGCACGTCCCTGCGCCGGAACGCCAAGGAGGAGCGGGTCCTGTTCCACTACAACGGCCACGGCGTGCCCCGGCCCACGGTGAACGGCGAGATCTGGGTCTTCAACAAGGTGCGTCCCCGCGGGTCGGCGGGCAGAGCACGCGCTGCTTCTCGCTGCCCTGTCACCTCTGGCACAGACTTGTTGGAAAGAACGGCTGAACTTTCAGCATTTCAGCATTCAGCACCTCTCTGGTGGTGCCACTGTGTGTAACCCGAGTGTCCTTCACTTTCCCATTCGTTAGGCTGTTTAGTGTCTACCAAGGGCAGCTGGTGTAGCCAGCAGTCGTAGGAAATAGAGATCTACTACCAGGAGCTGAAAAGTGCATCTAGAGATGCCAGAGAACTTGCATTCATTATTATAGATTGGCTCCTCTTTTATTTTGGGGGCCTACTGAGCTTCTTTTTTGACTTAGGGTATTGTTTTTGAAATAGAAAATAAAATAGAAAAATCATTCAATGATAATTTGGAAGAGGTGGAGGTAGAAAGGGAGCAAGGACAGGAGGGCATCATTTTATTCTGGTGCATCTGTATTGGAGGCTCGATTAGTATTCAGAGCATCGTTTTAAACAGCTCATTCTGAGGCCGAATTTGGGGTTTCAGAACAAATAGCAGTGACCTTCTCAGTTACCAGCCAGTGGATAATAAATAAGCCAGAAAGAATGCTGGGCAGAAGGTGATACACGTGGAAGAAGAGGAAATTACTGTGCCATGGAGTTTATGTTGTGCCAAATGCTTTATTAAGAACTTACTGGGTGCTTGCCAGTTTTCCTGGAATCTCGGCTGGGGTAAGGTGCCTGAGGACTCCGTTGCTGATTGGGAGCTGCAGTGCCTTTGGTTTGTTTATGAACAGTGGAATAAAAAGATTGTTACAGAATAACAATATATAATCTGATGTATATAACAATGTATAATCTGATACATAGAGAGACCAGAGCCTTGAGGGCTGTGAGCAGCCTGGGGGCTGTCAGCGCCGCGTCTCGGGCTTTGCTTGGTTCAACGAGCTCCAGCTCTGCTGAGGAGACAGAGGAGTGTGGTGCACTCCGGGTGAGACACTTAACCCTGATAGCCAAATTATAACCTCACTTTTCCCTGCAGACTGCTCTTGAGTTTAATTTCTCCTAGGTTTTGACGTGCTATCCCTGCTCCAGTGCAAGTGCCTTTGTGGGGCTTCATCTTTCGGGGCTCCCTTATGAAGCAGGCCTGTGTTTTTGATACTTAATCTGACAGATAAGGAGAATAGCAATAAATAAATCATGTGATGTTCATCTCTGTTCATTTTATTAGCATTAAAGCCTTTGTAGAAAAAGATGTCCCCCGGCCATGAGAAATGGTGTGGGGAGATGGCTGGTCCTCCTCCTCCTCCAAGGCTCTTTCCCCTTCCTCCTTCCCCACTCCTTGGAAATTTTCAGCTTTGTAACTTCATGGGGTGAGTGACAGCTTTAAAGGAAGCAACATATATTTCAGCTGTAGTTTTTTCCTATCTTAATGGCAGCCGCTGTACTCCAAGAGAGCATGTGCAACTTAGCAGGCTTTATTTTTTAATTTTTGATTTGCAGCTCAACAAAAAAAATGCTCTTGGACTCTTTGTTAGTGAGATGATTAGACATATAAAAGAACTAGGGACAAATTCCCAAAGGTTCACTGCCACAAAAGCTATTTTCTGAGATTTCTGAGAGATCCATTAGGTTGAGAAATCCCAAGACAGAAGCTGAATACACAAAACCCTCTGAAGAAGCTCTTTAGTGTAGAGAAATTAATGATTATACCCTCTTCAAACACTGTTTCATCTTGGATGAAAACTGGAAAGAGAAATTTCAGCATCCTTTGGCAGGGATGATTATTCTGCCCATTTCCTTTTTCCAGCCTTGCTGTGTCTTTCTCTTGCACAGGAGGCAGCAGCGCAGGCTGCAGCGTGGGGCTCCCTGCGCCCCCCCTGCAAGATCCGCTCGCTGCTGCGGGGCTAAGGGCAGCGGCTCTGCTGCAGCCTCTGCGGGGCCTCCTGGGCAGCAGCCTCTGCGGGGCCTCCAGGGCTGCAGGGGCCTCCAGGGCTGCAGGGGCCTCCAGGGCTGCAGCAGCCTCTGTGGGGCCTCCAGGGCTGCAGCAGCCTCTGCGGAGCCTCCGGGGCTGCAGCAGCCTCTGCGGGACCTCCAGAGCTGTAGCCTCTGTGGAGCGTTCAGGGCTGCAGCAGCCTCTGCGGGGCCTCCGGGGCTGCAGCAGTCTCTACGTGGCCTCCGGGGCTGCAGGGACCTCCGGGGCTACAGCCTCTGCAGGGCCTCCAGGGCTGCAGCAGGCGAGGCCGGAGGCCGCCGGTCCTCCTTGCGCCCCGGGAGTTCCCCGGTGCCTGGCTTCATGCGGGAATGACATAGGGAATTCTGGGGAGCTTCTCTGCAAAATCCGGAGAACATTCGTTAGATTTTTTCGAGCTGTTTGTTAACAGTTTGATTACTTTCAAAATCCGTTTCTAGCCTTATTGTTGCGTTTCCGTGCTGCAAAGAGCCACCAAACGTGGGGCTGGGAGCTGGGTTAGCACAGCAGGAGCTTCCCGGCCGGAGCCGGAGCGACGCGCGGGAAGCCGCCTCGTCCGCACTCGCAGCCTGAGAAGCAGCAGGCCGCAAACGAGCAGCCTGGGCAGCCTGCTAGGAAGCTGTTCTTCCGCGTGCCTTTTTAATTCAAACTGTCTAATTTACACGTCATCAGCATATAAGTTAGGTTATACGGGTATAGGACTATTCTATAAGCTGCCCAGAATTTAAAGGCTGTGATAAAACTGTGAAGTATCTCATTAAATTGAGTAGCTGTGGCGGAAGGGCCACCTAGTCTTAATTGTCCCTATGGAAATACTGCTGGAGTTTTCAGTACCAGGAGCTGCTGCTGAAGACCCCGGGTTTGTGTGTTTTATCTGCGTTGCAGACACCTGAGCTGGAATGGGACTATTAAGTGCTCCTTGCTGGGGTTCCTGGCTTGTTTCAAAGCCCTGTCTAGTGATTCTTAGAGTTTTAGCTCCAAGTTCAATCTATCAGCAGCACCTCAACAAATTGACCTGAGGTTTATTTGGAGGTGGTACATGGCCATCCTCATTAAAGGTGCTGATTGGGGCTGGTCTTGGTGCATGTGCCCAGGGCCCAGTGTTGCTTTTATTTCGTCGTGTCAGAAATGATTTGGGGTGTGTTTCGTGAAGCTCTGCTGCTTCCTTGCCTCTGGAGCTCAGTCGTTTTGTTTCTTCTTGCAGAACTACACGCAGTATATTCCGCTCTCCATATACGACCTGCAGACCTGGATGGGCAGCCCTTCCATTTTCGTCTATGATTGCTCCAATGCCGGCCTTATCGTGAAGTCCTTCAAGCAGTTTGCACTACAGAGGGAGCAGGAGTTGGAGGTGAGACCGCAGTGCGCTGCAGAGGGCTCATTTGTGCCTGTTTCCCTCCACTGAACATTAAGATTCGATCTAGGTTCTAATGGCTGCAGTTGGGCTAAGTTTAGGCTTGCTTTGCTATGCACCGCTGAAAAAAAATGTTTAAAATTACATTAAAAGCAAATTAATTTGGAAGTAATCATGTTATTCCAATCTTTCTGCTTCAGTTTGCTATCCTATTAAAGTCAGAATAATTTTTAACACAAGCACTAATTAAATGGTAGTGTTAATAGAAACAGTTTGTGCCCTGGTGATCTTTTCTGCTGGGATAAATGCTGAGGTGACCCAGACAGATTTATTTTGGATGCAGAATCTGGTAGCTGGGTGTGTACTTGGACACAGTTGGTGTTTTGTGCTGTTGAACCAAATGGGCAACTGTTAAACAAAATGATCTAACTCAGGTACCCAGAGGACCCGTGACCGGTGCTTTTGGGTTCACAGAATGCCTAAGCTCAGGGTGTTTCTAATGACAGGCTGCCTTTCCTTGCAATTACTAGTGCATCGTTACTAGTGTAATTACTAGTACGTTCATTGAAGTCAACCTGAAACACAGAGTGGAAAATAAGTTAAGGATCGTTGTGTAGCAGCCTGGGGTGGCAACACTCTGCTGCCAGACGTTCCCGCTAGCCCGAGCCCATGGAGAAAGCACCTTTTTTAAGGGTTAACTTCTTTCACTCTTGTGATTCTAAACATTCTATATGACACATGCATATTTACTTCAAGGAAGCGATGCCTGGATTTAATTCATTTCAGTCTAAATTATAATTTCTGGGTATGTTTTTGTGTTGACTTTTTTGACAAGCAGACATTTCTTTCTAGTGAGGGAAGCCAATGTAAGATCTTGAGAAATGCAGAGCTTTCCATCATACCCTCTCTTTTCCAGTGGCGATAACACGTTCTCTGCACAGCTGGGAGACTTTGCAAGCTCTGTGGTAGAGAGGAGCACGAAGCTGCAAGGCACGGAGCAGTAGGAGCAGTAGTACTGGCAATAGATGCGTTTTGAAGGTTGCCATCTTCTTAGTTCTCGGCAGACACGCAGTGGCCATCTGCTCTTTGACTTTCTGAAGTTCTTCTGGCAGCCTCTGACTTGTATTGCTCTATTTTTGCAACCTTTTTCTTCTGTTTAACGCACTCTTCTTCCTTTTTGTTTGTTTTCCCATTCTGATCCTAAACAGATTAAAATGGAGCCGGTTTTTCCCTTCCCAGCTTTCCTCACAAGTTTCCTTTTCTCTTGTGCTTTGCTGGGCTCCAGAAGGCCCTGGCGCTGCCCGGGGAGCAGGGCAGTCCTGGGCAGCAAAATCAGGTTTGACCCCAGCAAAATGTAAAATTCTGCTTGTTTGGTGTAGGGGCTTGGTTTGTTTTGACCAAATATGTGAGGTTTCATAGTAAAACTGATCTTATTTCTTTGCTTTCCAACACTGATTGAAAACAACCAGCTCATTTGATTATGGAAACACTTCCAGGTTTGCGTGTCAGCCCTGTGCTCTCTGCGCCTCCCCTGACCTGGTAACTGCTTAATTTTACACAGAGCAGAAGGGCTCCTGCTGCAGACCAGGCTGGGGGCTGCTTCCCACAAATGGGGCAGCCCTGGGGTAGCCCCTGGCTCAGCACAACGATGGTTTTGCAGATCGGAAGCCCGTCCAGCAGTGGGATGTGGATGCAGGGGCATGTCAGGAATGGTGGGAAATCAATTAGAATGTTTTTTTTTTGCAGTTGATGCTGCCTGTGTGTCTTTGGATTTTGCCGTAGTATTTCTGACAGAAAGCTGCTGTTTTCCTTTCGAGACAGAACCTGGCCCAGGCTTGCGGAAACGGGAGCTCCTGCTGTTTGCTTCCCGATCCATGTCCGGTTTGGCAGCGCTGGGAGCGCGGTGGCCGGAATGCTGGCACGGGCAAGACGCGGAGCGCCGGCTCGCAGGGATCTGACCTCGTGCCGTTGTGAGGAAGAGGCAGCTGAAACGGTGTCTGCAGAGCAGGCAGCAGCCCAGTTAGAAAGCACCTTGCACAGGCCTTCCCTTGAGCCACACGCAAGGGGAGTGCAGGCACTGGGTGCTCTTAATCATCTAATTAACTGGCTTTGATGGCCTGCGCGCGTGTATAAATAAAAAGCCTAATTCTCTAGAACTGTGGTTTAAGTGAGCTGTGCTAGCAGTGCTGCAGCAGTAGCCTGGTTGATTCTGATGGATTCTCTGGATAATTGTGCTCTTTGTCTCCTGCCTCACGGGCGTTCGTGCAGCGAAGGGCACGTCCGATGCGTGCAGCAGCGAGGGCCGAGACGCGTCTCCCAGGGCTTGCTTGCCTGCAAGTCACAGCCTCCATCTTTTTATCTACATAAATGAACATATATACACTTGAAATTTCCCAACTTTTTCCTCCCAGCTGCGAGGGCTGTTTTGTTCCTTGGGTGGCGATGCCGTTTTGCTGTGGGGGTGCTGGCTCTGCTTTGCCTCCAGCAGGATACATGACTAACGCTTCCTAACCGGCGCTGGAGAACTCCGAGTTTTTATCTTTCCGTCTTGAACATTAATTCTCCAAAAATTAGCCTAATGGCAGCACAGCAGAATGTTGTCTGGCATTAGCATCGTGTCTGGGGGGGAATTTTTCTAATCCACCATCTGCTGGGAGAAAGGAACATCTTTCCTGGAGCTGCATTAATATCTGCCGCATGGGAAGCGGATTCTCAGAGCAGAAATTGTGTGAAACCGGGCGGTCTGGTCAACACTGAAAATAACAGCGACTTGCAGCTTCTGCGCGAGGCCAAGGTTCCTCCCCAGTTTAACTTCAACACGGCTGCTAGTGCAAACAGAGCCGTGTTCCCCATCCAGCGTTGGCTTCCCGTGCTGCTCCGTGCGCGCAGGCTTTTCGGTGGCAGCGTCGGGGACATAGGTGCCAGAGCCCCGTGCTCCTCTTGTGGCTCTCCCTTCTCTTGGCCACGGCTGGACAGCTCCAGGTTTATAAATCTGTATAAAGCTGATGCTTCTCCATCCCCTTTCTTAGGTTTTTCTCCTCAGATAAAAAATCTTTTCTGCGTAGCAATTCCTTGGGTTTTGTAAGTCCTAAGTCTGTGCTTTGGAGGGGACATGAATCCGCAGGAGTTTAATTTCTTTGCCCGGTCACTTCAGGTCATTTCAAATTGCAATTTTTGGCGTTGAGTATTGTCAAATACTGTAAAATATATGAGTTGAAACATAACTACAGCTGTTACTATTGTAGCTTTAAACTTCTCTGAATGCAGAGCGCTGTTGAACCCTGGCTGTTCTTCATTCATTCATTTTTTGAATGGTACAGAGGTTAGCCTCGCTTTCCCAAATAACTGAATTCATCAATTGAGTTATTTGATCTCCTCAGGTGGCTGCAATTAACCCAAACCATCCGCTTGCTCAAATGCCGCTGCCGCCCTCCATGAAGAACTGCATCCAGCTGGCAGCGTGCGAAGCCAACGAGCTGCTGCCCATGATCCCCGACCTGCCGGCCGACCTCTTCACGTCCTGCCTTACTACCCCCATCAAAATCGCCCTGAGATGGTAAGCGGCGGCCCTGAGGTGCAGGAAAATGCATCATTCATGAAGCTGGTTTGGTGAAATGAGAGATTTGTTAATCCGGATGCTTTACCTAAGTTAGGCTGTTTCTGAAGTATTGAATTACAAGATTTGAGCTATGCATTTGAGACATTTTATTAATCAGAACTAGGAAGGTGAAAATATAGTTATCTTCTACTTATTGCACTTTAGATTCCACCTGGATATCTAGGTTTGCTCAGATTAAGGGATTTGCTATTCTGGGAATTAAGTATCTGCCTCTTCAGGAAGCAGAGGTAGCACACAGTACAATACAACTCTTGATTAATTGTCTTTTGTGCAAATTATATTCCAAATATTGCAGTTAACCATGAATAATTTGGTAGTATTAAGGAATACTGTGGTGAAAAGAAATGAGCGATAAACAGGAGCAAGCTGTTGTGGGTGACATAGCTTGTTGGTCAGGCAGCGAGCCGTGACACGTCGCGGGGTGCCCGGAGAGCAGCATCCCCCAGCAGTCCCCTGGCAATGACCCCGCGCAGCTCATTGCACCTCATCCTCTCCATGTTGCTTGGGATGCAGAATGAAAGACTCCGGGTCACTAATTAGCCCAGGCTAAAGTAAGCAGAGCTGGAGAGATGTGCGGTGAAGTTCTTTTAAGGAAACGTGACAAAGATGGGGTGTTGTAACCAGGAAGGTGCAGCTCCAGGGCACTAGTTTTCATGTGGGTGCTCTCGGACCCCTGCTATCCCCAGAGCTGGAGGTGAAGCAAGCTGAGATTGCTGCTGCTTCTGTCGGTGGAACAAGGCTTCAAAATGCAACCAAGCAACCCACATGGTCAGTTCAAGCCTGGTAGATGACAGAGAAAGTAATTTGGCAAATACAAATGACTGCAGCTTTTAAAAATGTGTATTTTTTCATTGAATGCTGTCCAAAACCAATAAATAAAACAATACAACGCGCGGGGGATTCAAGAGTTGGAGGTTTAAGTTTAGATCCGCAGGAGAAGGTTTTTCCTTCCCTTGTCTTTAATGCCTTGTAGTGGTCAGAAAGACGCCGGGTGTTTGCGCTGCTGCTAAAGGCAAAGCCCTGGGGTGCTGGGAGGCCCTGCCAGGGGCCTTGCAGGGCTTTGCAGGACTGCCCAACGCGTGGGCATTGCTGGGGTTGGGTGCTGACCCATGCGAGGCCTGTAAAAGCTGAGTGCTTCCTTGTGGAGCACCGTTATTCACTGCCATTAAACGTAACACGGGCCAAGCCCTCCCGCATTTCAGCTGTTTGGTGCAAACCATGTGGTAGTATCCAAAGGCAAACCCTTAAAGGCTTGCACCATTTCTCTTTTATGTCACTGCAACTTCTCTCTTATTTCAGGCTGGCCCTTTTATTACAGCTGATGCAGAAGCCCTACAGAATTGCTTTTGAAATGTATCATTTTTGCAATTCCAGAGTGACGGGCTAATGAAGCGTCACAGACGGTATTTATGGGCAAATAAAAGCTTGTTGGATAAACTCCTATATGTCCCCTCTTGTGCTCTGTTTTGGCTGAACAATTGATGGGTTACGTTGGGTCTTTGCTTATCAAACGGAGTTGCAGCTGCATCCACTTCAGTGCCATTTCAGGGAAAGAAAATTGATGCTGATAAGAGAAACGCAGGTCAGCTGTGTCACTCTGAATGTAGAGCATGAAACTTAATGACACAACATGCCAATTCCAGGAATCCAGGGAATAAATTCCCCTTGCTGTGTTGTGGTGATTGCTTCACGTGCAGCGATGCTGGGGGCCCTGCAGCTCGTGGGCGCTCATCGATACCCGCTGATCGGGTGGCAGCTCCAGCTCTTGCAGAAGTTGGTTTGTGGTCGCACGGGTCTCCCTTCGGCTCCGGAGGGAAAGGGAGCTGTCCCGGAGGCCGCGCTCCGTGCTGGGAAGAGGCTGCGCTCGTCTGGCTGCCTCCAAGTCCTGGTGTTCGGAACCGTGAAGTCCGACTGTAGAAACGTAACAGGGTTCCCCCAACCCAAAGCGAATCAGGTGCTGGAGCTGCTCAAACTTGACACTCTTAAATGTGCAACTGCTGCGTGCTGGAACCCAGCCAGAGCGGGCGATGGTCCGTGATGAGGCAGGAGCTTCCACGAGGAGAGAACGTGGATTCCTCGAGCCTGTAGGGCCGGTGGATCCTTCTGGATTTGGAAGAGAACGTTTAATCAATCTCATTTTAGCACGTGGAGGAAATGAGGGGTTCAAATTTAGACGTGGCCTTTTGAATGGAGACTTTATTCATGATCCTGTAGAAAACTGTTTAGCTGGTTGTGCGAGAAACTTATACAAGAGTTAAGTTTATTTGCAGATTAGGTAACCTGAGGGCTTTTAGGACACTCTAGTTACAAATGGAGGAAAAAAAATGAACCAAAAAAAGAAGTTTTTCACTTTTTTGTAAGTTAATATAGGAATGGGAAGATAAAAAGCTACTTACTGAACCTCAGAGGTCTTGTGCACTTGAGTCTCAAATGATTTCTGTGACTTGTCAGGGCTATAGACTACAAATCAGCGGAATTCCCTGTTTCTGTGTGTGCAGCTTCCTCCGGCCCTTCTGGGCATGCGGGAGGGTGGCTGCAGAGCCCACGTTGGGAAACCAGGCCTGTGTCTTCTCCGTTCCGCATCTCCTGACAAGCCGAAAGGAAATTGTGTTTTTAACTGTGAGCCGCAGCCCCGGCTCGCTCTGCCGTCGGAGCAGCGATTCCGTGTGTCGAGACGGGCGGTGTCCCCGGAGAGCTCCCTTGGAACAGGGAGTGTCCGGGAGCGGGGACGGCAGCGGTTCCGCGCAGCCTGCGGCGGGGCGGCCGCTCCGGGCACGTTGTCCCGGCCGCGATCCCGGCGCTTGGAAGAGCAGAGCCCGGCAGCCGGGAGGGAGGAGAGCTGCGAGCGCCTGTGGGAAGGGGAGAACATCCTCCTGCTCTGGGCTGGGCCGTGCAAGGCGGCAGCTCCGGACGTGTCACCGGCCCCTCTAAAGTCCTGAAGGCTGGTTCAGCATTCCCAGGAATCCCGCGAGTCTGGCACGTTTGCTGCTCCTGCCCGCTCATCGGGAAGCCTGAGCAGAGGACACAACCTGTTCTCTTTTTCCCTCCCATCTTGTCTTTTTTGGGACCCCCTGGTAGAATTGAGCTGTTCTTTGATGACGTTTGGCATGTGCAAGGCTAGCAGTAATACGCAGCGAGTATGAAAACCTGAGTCAACAAACAAAACCAAAGTGCAGTCCTTAACGTGGGTCTCTGCGTTTTTCATTTCAAACAGCAGTTGCTGGGTTGTTTCTCTTTGAGTCTCGGTGCAAAGAGAAACGCCCCGTGCAGAACTCGGGGGGTTTCAGGGGGCTGCTTTCAAATAGGGGCTCTGCCTGCTCGGGCAGAGTGTGAGGGCAGAGAGCGGGTTCCTGAAACACCAGCAACACGAGCTGCACTAGTGTGATGAGGGGCTCGGTCCTTAACCTGAGCCTGCTGCTATTCATCCCAGAGCTGCTGCTTCCAGGTGCTGCCCTGGGGCCGGGAAGCGATTCCCCGGAGCGCCATTCCCCTGGGCATTGAGAACTCTTGGGATTTTCTATGTAGCGCAGGGTGGATCCAAGAGGACTCTGCGTTTCCAGTGTTGGCAGTTCTGAATTGTGGTCCCCGCAGTGCTGGGAGAACACAGTCAGCATTTTGGTTTTTTTAATTAAATACCTCTGCGTTTGAACTTGACACACGGCTCCCTCCCCGCTCCTCAGGGAAGCGCGGGCAGCCGACGGCTCCCGCGGGCCGGCTCCGCATCCCGGCCCGGCGCTGCAGCCCCCTCCGCTCCCTGCCGGAAAACTCGGCACCGTGACAGCCGCAGGGCTGCGGCTTTGACACCCGGCGATGGAAATCGCTGCAGAATCACGAGTGTGACAAACATCGAGGGCGATGCTTGATTCTCATTATGCCGGGGCGAGGTTTTTTATCCAAATGCTATTTTATAAGCAGAAACACTGTAATAAAGAAACCTTCTTCCATATGCTTTCTACAAAGCCGTGTCATTAAATATTTAATTAGAATGACTTATTTTTATTCTCTTCTCCACAGGTTCTGTATGCAGAAGAGTGTCAGACTGGTGCCAGGAGTCACGCTGGATTTAATAGAGAAGTAAGGCAAATTTTATGATTTTTTTTCCATTGCTCTCAATTTCCTGGTTATGTCCCATATTTCTCTTGCTTGTCTGAGAGGAAATTTCCTTGGAGAGCTTTTCCCAGAGCCTCTAACTGCAGTATTTGCCATTCGTTTTCTCCCCGTGCGTCGACCAAGCAGGCAGGGCGGTGGAAGCCAGGGCCGCGCGAGGCTGCGCCGGGCTCCGCTCGGCAGGAAAACATGGAGCAAAAAGGCTGCTTTTCCCTCCTCGCTGCGCTGCGGTGCTGCTCTTTGCCACTCTGCTGTTGTTTTTCAGACTTAATACTGTTGGTACATACCATAATCCTTTTATCCAAACAGTATTTGACCATAATTACTGGTTTGTAGGCAGCTGAGGCAAGCTCATAAAGAGCAGCAATGGTTCTTATAGATCTGCCGCAGTTTATATGAGCGGGCCAGGCTGCTGCAGAGAGAATCCAGTGTTTGTCCTTTGTAGTTGTGTCTCTCCCCAACCCGTAAGGACGAGCGCCTCTCTGCAACCCGAGATCTTGCCCCTTCCCAAGGACTTGTGCATGTCCCGTCCTGCTGGTGCCCACACACACAGCCTGGGCTCTTTGGTGCGAGTGTCGAATGGCCCTGAAGATAAAAGCTGCCTTAAAAATCTGCAAAAAATCCTGCAGGATGGTATAACTTGATGTAGGGACGGGAAAACGACACTGGGTGCTGTGAGACAGGGACACAGGAGGATGTGAAATCCCTGTGACCCGAGAGCCGTCCCTGCTTTGGCACGAGGCTGTCCCAGCGCCCGCAGGAGCAGGTACCCGAATCCACCCGGGCTCTTGCTCTGGGACCCGCTCTGCAGACCCTGCTCCAGCATGGCCAGGGAGCAGAGCCCAGCCCCAGGCTGTCCCCATGCAACAGCCATTTGTAACAGCCACTAAAAATACCAAAACTGAGACTAGAATTACTCTTGTTCCCATTTTAGCTATTAGGGAATGTCATGGACTGGAAATTATTAATGTTTTAGTGTCGGTTGGTTATTGATGAGCAATGATTCAGTTGGAGCCAATTTAGAGACGCAGTAGATAAAATCCCAAGGTACCATGCAACAGGAATAAAGTAATTGGCAAAAATGTGGGAATTAGGCTGCGATATAGCAGACAGCCTCCGCACAAGCCCCGAGCGCCGTGCCGGCTGCTCCCGTTGCGCCGGGAGAGCGGTGGGAATGCCGGGGCTGGGAGAGTCTTTCCTCCAAGTGATCCCTGGCCAGGGCCTGTGCTGGCCGGGTGGGAATAGCAGCTGTGCCATGTCCTCCTGCTGAATCCGAGCGTGCCCAAGTGACCTGTTATTGTGCCGGGAGGGATCTCCCTCAAAGCAGCCGTGAGGAGCGGAGGGCCCTGGGCTATGGGATGATCGGAGCTGGCTCCCGCACCCCGGCTTCCCAGGAAGTCTCGACTTGGAGCGAGGGCATCGCCCTGGAGAGGAGTTGGTTATAGCATGGAAAGTCGCTGGAAACGACACATGGTTTGGAAAAATCCAGAGGACAAAACTGGTGACGTGGTAGCAGTGTCACTGGCCTTTCTTGTGTTCAAATACACAAGACTGCCTAGTTCTTTATTATTTCATTTCTTCGTGGGGAAGCTCCTTCCTAGTTTGCCTTTGAATCCAGCTTAAGCAGTTTTCGCCCCCTCTATTTCCTTCTGGAAACGTCACTAGAAGGGCTGAGGGGGTTTCGGAGAGGGAGCGCTTCGGTAAGTGCTATTAGTCATGCGGTGACAGAGCTGCTCTGCCGCTACCTGTCTGCGTCTCATTAGTACTTGAGGGAAAACTTCTCCTCGGAGATGCCGAGCGGGAGGTTTCTGTTCTGCAGTACTCGGGTTTTTGTGAAAGGGCTGTTCGGTTTCGTGCGTGGTCGCGCCGCCGCAGTCCCCGGGGTGCGTGGGGGAGGTTTTCATGGCAACGCTTGGGTCACGTCTTCATTCCAAAAGCAAACAGGGTGGAAAGGGGTGTGCGAGGCCCCAGCCGGCGCTGCTGCCCGGGGAGCTGCAGAACTTGCTGCGTTTCGTCTCCTCGAGCGCTCGGCCGAGGCGTCGGGAGCGCCGGC
This sequence comes from Tinamus guttatus, assembly GCF_059628265.1. Classification (NCBI taxonomy): domain Eukaryota; kingdom Metazoa; phylum Chordata; class Aves; order Tinamiformes; family Tinamidae; genus Tinamus; species Tinamus guttatus. The sequence goes on from NW_028289183.1 coordinate 3,895,538, forward strand.
ACCGGGGATCCCGGGCCTTCTCATCCACTCCATCTCCACAGGATGCTCCCCTGCTCCTGCAAGAGTGAAAAGCGAAACACAAGCTTGTTCTGTTTTCTTTTTTCTTCTTCTGTCAAAGCTGTAGTTATTGTGGATGCTGCCAGGTAAGCAGCACTGCTGGGACGTGCTGTTTCCCGGCGTCTGCAGCGCGTCGCGTATCGCGGCGTTAAATGTTTTATAGGTCTAGCAGCCGAGGTACCGCCGGAGCCCGGCTGAAGGGAGCAGCTGCCATCGTTTGCAGAAAATGTTTCTGCTGAAGTTCAAGTGATTCATAGGATTTTGTGAAATTTCTGACAAGGACATGGCTGGTTGCAGCTCACACGAGCTCTTTGGTGCCCCTGGCATTTTGTAGGCCTCCCTTTTCATGACAGCCCGCGGCGATTTAGGGCTCCATAGGGGCGCCTGTCAGGAGGCGATGGAAGGAGCCCTGGTGAGTCGGAGGCGGTAGGTGCCCCTAGCAGCGGGGACAGCCAGTCCTGCTGCCCTTCCTCCCCCTAAAATAGCTCTTGCCGGCAGCTCCGTGAGCGCCGGAGCGCAGCGCGGGAGAGCAGGAAGCAGTGCCAGCAGGATAGCAGCAATATATTAAATAATTCTGTATGCACGTAGTGGAGAAACAAAGGGGAAACTGCTGTTTGTTTGTTTTTTCCCTCGTGGCCTCTGAGGTTTGGGGCTTTGTAGAGTTTTAGTCACTTTCTAGCGTAAGGCTGGGATGGAGGGGCAGCATCCCGTGCCCGGCGGCTCCGTCATCCCAGCAGCCAGGGATCTCCCCAGGCTCTCGGGGAGCTCACAGTCATCTCCTGCTGTGTGGGAAGTTCAGGCTTTAACGCTGTCTGTGACAGACTTCCACTTTTGCGTTATTTGGAAGAGGGGATATTTATATTAATATTTTGGCTTTCTGTGTGATTTATTTTCTTCCCACCCAAAAGCTAATTTTGCAGTCTTTGCTGGTTCCCTTTGCCACATGTCCTGCGTATGAAAAAACCCTATGTTTTTCCCCCCTTGCAGGATTCCCGGAAGACTGAACGACAGGAGAACTCCTCTGGGAGAACTGAATTGGATCTTCACAGCTATCACGGACACCATCGCCTGGAACGTCCTGCCTAGAGGTAAGACTTGGGTGGGAGGACGGTGTTCTCAGCACAAGCGAGCAGTGCTTATTCCCAGTAGGAGGAGAAGACAGCGAGATGGATGCTCAGTAATTTCCAAAAGCGTAAGGAATGTGCATTTAAGTGGTAGACCAGAAGTGGAGCTTTTAGAAAAGGGAAAACCAACTTGAGGTAGAGAGTATTTAAGTTCTTTTTAATAGTTGTGGGTTCATGTCTTGGCAAAAGTGTTGCAGAAGCCTTGTTGCTTGAATAAACCAGTAACCAAGTAATATGTTTTGTGTTTTTTAAATGATTTTTTTACATATCGCTTTCCTAAGGTACTAGGGTTACACAGATACGCGTGTAGTAATCCCCAAAATCCCTTGGCAGATCTTTTCCAGAAGCTCTTCAGGCAGGACCTGCTCGTGGCCAGTTTATTCCGTAACTTCCTCCTGGCGGAACGGATCATGCGCTCGTACAACTGCACCCCGGTCAGCAGCCCGCGCCTGCCGCCCACCTACATGCACGCCATGTGGTGAGTGTCCCGCCGCGATTCCGCGCTCCCGGCGCGCGGGATCCCGGATCCCGAGCCCGGCGCCCGCTCTGCCCAGCGCCGGAGCGATTACGGCAGGGAATTGAGAATGGAAGAGCGTGTGGCGGCTTAATACCCGTCTCCAAGTGTACTTCTTCTCTACGCACATATAATTATAATGTAATTCTGTAATGCAGAAGTCTCCGCTCATCCATATAATCTTTTAGTCCGAAGAAAAAGGAAATAGTTCATCTGCTAGCTCTATTTTCACAAAGTAAAGCTAATCACTGGTGGTTGCAGAGGCACTGGGGACAGAGGGAGGAATTCTTAACTTGCATAATAGATGTAAAAGAAATGTTTTGTTGCAGAGTTTACCCACTGTCACTGTTTCTTTTTAGCTGTTGGATGGAAGCGGAGGCAGCGCAGTTGTTATAGCAAACCTTTTAAGTGCAGGTTTGACTATCAAACAAATGTCCTGTGAATAATAATAGTAATAATAAAAATCCTTGTTTTGATTCTTGAACCAGCATGGTTAAGAATAGAAGTATGAGCTGATACAGTCAAACCAATGCAATTCCAGTGAAATATAGTTGTGTAACTTACTAAAAGGATAATAAAATGATAGGCTAAGGTAGCCAGGTTTGGTTCTTCTGTCTGTCTTTCCAAAATCCTTTTGAAAAGTTTCCTCCCTAACATTGTGGGGGAATATAAATGTAAAGGAGGCTTGAAGTGATGGTGGTCAGCGTACAACTGCTAGCAGCATGGGCAAGTTCAGATTATTGCACGTTCCTTTTGTAGGAATGGAGGGAAGCTGAGCGAGGGCCCCAGAGCACCTGGAGGTGCAGGGGGTTAATGAGGAGACGCTTGCTGACACTAGGAAGTTGTTTTAATTATTGAAGTGTGGAGGCAATAAGAGAGATTTCTGATGCAGCAATTAGGGCATTGGGCACCCTGATGGTGGATAAGGCCCAGCCTGGCTGCGGGCTCGTGCATGGCAAGGCACGTTCTCCCGCGCTCCGAAATAACGACTTTTGAGGAAAATTGTGTCAGCATTTGTAAACCCGATGAGCTCTCTTATCATTGCGGAGCACGAGGAACTGGGGCATTCGTACGAGAAACGAATAGAAAAGGAGACAGAGAGGCTGCTCTCGTGGCACCTGGGAGAGGCGGTTCCAGCAGGCAGGGCAGAGCGGGGCCGTTCGGGACGGGGCAGCTGCAGCAGGTTGGAAACTGAACGGGGAATTTCATGGGTTGCTTCTAGCTTGCTGGTTGCCAGCGTGTTAAAAGGCTCTATTTCTGGTTCCTTAGGGGAGTGTAATTCATGCTTATTGCCAGCTTATTAAAAGCCTGTGTATCTGGGTTCCTGTGGGAATAGAATTTGACCTAGAGTTGGTGGAGCCGTCGCCTGGCTGAGCCGCAGGCCTTGGAGCGCAGGGGGCGGGTGCTGCTGCTGGTAACGGGATGCATCCGAGGAAGCGCCTCTTTCCTTGGAGGGTATCGGATGGGCAGTGCTGCTTTGAGGATTCACCCAACGAACAGAGTCCGTAGGAAAAGTCGCCTATTCCAGGTTTTCTTTCTCGCAAATCCCAAACACAAGCAAAACGGAGAGCAAACAAGCCCAGAATCCCTTGACACCCTTTCTTGGCATCCTTCAAAAAATGTGCAGTCTGAAGCACCTCTAGCAAAAGGGAGGAAAATTCCACTTTTGTCAGAGGTGGCTCAGTTCATTATTATGAACTTTGAGGAAGGACGAATTTAGAAACTAATTTAGAGCCCACTTAAATATTTTCTAAAAATAATTACCTGGACTTATCTGACGTCTTAATTCAGGATTTTTTTTAACAATTCCGAAACCTGCGACCCCGTTTCGTTACCTAGACGCGCTGTGCAGCGTCGCGGGCAGTCGGGGACGGCTGGCACCGCGTGTGCCCGGGGCCGCAGAGAGGCCGGCGCGTCGCGCCCGCTCACGGCTGCCGTTGCCTCCGTGAGAAGCTCCGGGAGGTTCCTGAGCCCTCCCGTGATCCCCGTGGCGGTTCCGTGCGGCCCCTGTGCTCGCGTGGCCGCTGCAGAGCCCGCGGGGCCCGTCTGGGCGGCAGCGCTCACGGGAACGGTTCTTCCCTTAGCTTGAGCACCGCTTTCTTGTGAACCCTTACGGCTGCCCTCTTCTCGGAAGCTAAATGGGAACCCCTTGCTCCTTAGCTTTTTTGCTTATCTGTGTGATCTTTGATAATTTTCCCTAAATCGCACTTAAATGTCACATCGCTGGAGGGTCTTGCTGTGCCACTGTGGGAGCACCAAGGTCGCTAGAGATGCGTCTGCTTCCTTTTGGCCCTTCTGAACACAACTGTGTAGGTTTTGACCAACAAAATTGTCATTTTCCTCAGTAAATTTGGAAGACTGCGGCTGTCCATCATCCCTCGGAGCCGAAGGGCCCCTCCTGGGAGGGAAGTTGGGAAATTCTCCAGGCCGAGCGGGGCCGGCACCGGCCCTGTGGCCACTGCATGGTGACCCTGGGGACCAGCTCCCTAGCAGGGCCCAGGGCTGGAGGATCTCAGCTGCGGGAGCCACTGTTCCCGTACAGGGATTAATATTAACATCTATTGATTGAGAACCTCTGCTGCTCCACGTGGAGAGCAGGTTCACCTCTTGTAGAGTAAGAATAGGAGGCCTGATGCTCTGTCAGCATCTTGATCCTTGTGATGGATTGTGGCTTATATGTTACTGCTGCTGGCAGCAAGTTAAATTCATGGGCTTTGAAAAGACCCAATAATGTATTTAGAAATATTTCCTAAGCTATGTTATATATTAAAAGCCAAGTACCTTAGTTACGCTGTGGAAGAACTATGATTTGTCCATAATAGAGCTATTGCAATAGTATATGCACCAAGCATGAGAGTCTAGTTGAAAGGGAGTCATAACATACTGCAAATAAAATAAGCTTGAAATTCTAGCTGAGAAGAAAACCGTAATATAGCAACGCAATTACAGGGAGAGAGGAGGGGGGCCGTGGAGCATCGGGGGGCTGCCCGGCCGCACACCGATTGCTTAAAGAAATAACTCGCGTTTGCTACACGGAAAAATCTTAGCATGTCAGCGAGGGGGAAAAAAGATTGTTTGAAAGGGTATTTGGAGTTGTTTGACATCTGAAGGATTAGATTACACTGCTGATTTAAACGGCTTTTTTTTTTTTTTTGTATATATGTAGCCTTGGCATCTGTTTTGATGGGGAGAAATCTAGGGCAGGAGGAGCAGCGCGAGTGCTCCGGGTTGTGGCTGCCGGGGGGAGTGCTGCTACAAGCACGTTTTTGGAGCAGGAGCAAATATCCGTAGCACCAAGTGTTTTATTTTCCTTGTTAAGTAGTTGTGTCTGAGCAGCTTCCCAGGCGTCGCCGCAGCCGCAGGGAGCTCCGTGTCGCTGCCGAAGCAGGAGAGTCCGGGCTGAAATCTGCAGATTCAATCAAACGGGGCATGTTGCCGCGTTGTAGCTGCAGAAACAACAAGCAGGAAAGCCTTGCTCAAAGCCTTGGATACAAGCAGAAGTATTTAATGCAGTTAATACAGAAATACACAGCACGGGCAGGTACTGGTGCCAGTGCCCCTGCCCTACACGTGGCTTCTGCTTTTGCTTTGCTTCGCAGCGTGGCAGCCTCAGTAAGAAGTGTGAATTCTCACTAATACTTTGTGCAGCGTGATTTAGTACAAACCATTCCTCAAAAAGGTGTGAATGGTAGAAAACAGCAATAATATTCTGTAAAAAGTGCGATATAAGAATTAAAAGCATCAAGCATTGACTCAGCCAAGAAAACTTGAGCGTGAGGGAAAGCAAATCTCCTTCCTGGCGTTCTGTGGGTGCGGGAGGGCCAGGCCCTGGGACTCGGTGCCGCCCGCGCCTGGCCCAAACCTCCAAACTTGGCATCTCCTCCAGGGCGGCAGAGTACAGGCAGCTGGATGAATTCACCTTAAATTATTAAAAGTTTATTACAGAATTGCTGTAATGGAATTGGTGTTAGGCTGGAGAGGGGAGAGATGGAGCTTGCAGCAGGGACATGAGTGGAGGCTTTTTGCTGAAAGGCGGGGTAAATAGAAACTAAAATGAAGACAAGTTTATGAACATTTCTATCAAGGGGGGAGAGGGTTAATGATGGTTTTGCCTTGCACGGGACTGGATTTATTGCCCTGAGTGGCGAGGTGAAGTTTTTCTGCAGGAGGTACCTGCTGCGGGGCCGTCCCGGTGCCGGCAGCGGTGAGACCGGAGTGGTGGTTCCACCTTCTGGGAGCGACGATGGAGAAAGTCGCGGGCAGAAAGCAACAGGAGCGCATGGAAACAAGGAACAACAGGGAATTCTGACCCAGCAGGACTGTGTATAATAATCCCTGGGAGCACGAGTGTGCTAACGGTGACAGCCCGGGGCGCGCGGAGCAGTGTCCCCTGTCCAGGCCAGCTGCCCCATGAGCTGCTTTGCGCAGTGCAGAACGGCCTCCCCGGCAGCGTGAGGCTGCACCGGGGGGCAGCGGGAGAAGCAGGCGGGAATGGGAGCGGCGGTTCCCGGGATCACCCGCTCGGCACGGAGCGCAGGGATGGAAGCGATTTCCCTGGGCGCTTGGCAAGCAGGATCTCCCCAGGGAGCAGGGAGGCAGCCGCCTCTCGTGCCACCGGCCGTAAATCACTGCCGGCTGCGCTGCCACCCGGCCTTGTCCCCGCTGCTCCCTAATTTATTTCCCGCTTGTGCGGAGCGTAAGACTCGTTCGGAGAGCGGCTCTGCAGCCTGCCCGCCGAGCCGTGCCCTTCGGCACGTTGCGGCAGTCGTCGCTCCTCTTCCTCGCCGTCGCCCGCAGCCTCCGTTTCCACCGTGGCTGGAACAGGCGTTTCCCTCTTCGGTTTCTCTGCGCATCCTCCGCAGCCCTTGTCCCTTTACCGATCATCTGAGTCCATTTTCGAATCCCTAAATTATCCGAATGTCTCTCTAATGCAGTTGTCCGCTTTGCCACTGCAGCGAGTCGGCTCGGTTGGGAATATCCATCACTGTGTGCAGCCCGGACAGGGAGCAGCTCCGGGCACTCAGGCCGCTCGGAAGCGGGAGCAGCAGCTCGGGCCCTTTGGAAAGGCTGCAGAGTCGTTTCGAGGGGCCCAGGTGCTCGGGGGTCCCGCACGGTTCCGGGGAGCAGCAGCAATGCAGAGATTTTGCACTGCTGGTTACGCTCCTTCAAAGATGGAAGGACATTAGCTATGTGGTTACATTGATTTTTAAGGGCCTGTTTTTAGCAGCGTAAAAAGAGATTTACTTTTAACCTACTAAAATCTCTTTTCAAGTTTTTGTTTGTTCCCTCTGATAACATGTTTAAAACCTTTTGAGATATGACCTTGCAAGGCTGCTTTGGACCTTTTTATCATGGTATTAATGCTTCTTGCCTAAAATGACTTTGAGGAGCTCAGCATCTTGGTGCCATGCCCCTGTGATGTAACGACCTGCACAAGATCTTTGCAGGCAGAGTAAGACTGGTTCTCTCTGATCTCTAAACCACTTGTGTTGCCATCTAATAAAACTTGCTCAAGGATGCTGTGTATTGGCATTTTCTAAAGTCCTAGAGATTTGCTTTAGGAGATGTTGCTGATTCCTTCAAGCACCTGAAAGCTGGAAATATCATTCTTTACTGGGAGTAAAATTATCCTTGTAATTGTACTAATTGGCTTTGCCTCTGCCTCAGCCAGGAATTAATATTTCTCTCTCAGCTCTGTGTAAACATTTTGCCTCCAACATAGGTCTTTATTGAGCGTATGGGAAGCGTTTGTTGCCTGGGCTTTGATTATCTCTTGATTACCTCTTAATTATATTGTCAGTGTATTACCAAGTGGAAGGTGAGTGCTGCGGAGCAGAGGGACGAGGTCTGGGGCAGATGAAACGAGCTGCATCTCCTGAATCTGTGGAAAAATGCAGGAGTCTCCCAGCTTATTTTCCCTTCTAATTGGACAGACTGCTTTTAATTGAGAACAGCTGCCTGCTAGGCTAAGGGGACAGGTGCAACCTGTTCTAGTGGTCGCCTTTCTGTTTGATTTAGACCAGGGTGATTTAAGGACTTACGAGATAAGGTAGCTAAAATACTCTGCATTGATTAGCACCTGGGGCCCTGTGTCTGCAAGGCTTCCTAGAGCAGTGGTGCTTGCTCTGTGGGTGCTGACACGGATGGCCAGAAGCCTCAGGAGACCAAACGTTCCTAGGGAGTGAGTTAGTTTCTGGCGTGGAAGAAACCTGCTTGGTGGTGTTTTAACCTGCTAGACTTCCAGAGTGCTGGATTTCACCCATTAAAATAAAAATGTGTGGAACGCATGTGAAGAGAGTAGGGATAATGGTTTCTTATTTCACAGTTTTTGTAGTGTTTTAGGAACTTTGAATATGAAATCTCTTTATTTGAGCTTAAAAAACAAGCAAAAACCAAAACGCCCACACTTTGGCGCGTGGGCAGGGTTCTAAGGAACCGTCGGTTCGGGCCGGCCGCGTGGCGGAGGGTGCAGGTTCTGCAGCCCAGGGTGTCTCGTGGCAGCCCGACGCGGTGCCGGCCCGGCCTCCTCTCTGCCACGTGTCCCCACGTCCCCCCGTGTCCAACAAGAGGAACGTGGAGCTTTTCTGAGCAAGTCTCATGACACCGATCGGTTCTCGTGTAACCCGAATTTGGGCTTCCCTTGATGCTGCTGCTGGCTAACTTGTGATCTCTGTCACCTTTTCTGCAGGCAAGCATGGGACCTCGCAGTTGATATTTGCCTTTCCCAGTTACCTACAATTATAGAGGAAGGAACTGCCTTTAGGGTAAGTTACTTAGTACATTGAAATGTTCTGTGCCCAGTTCAAGCCGTGATTTGAAGCCTCAGTTCAGCCCATCACCTCTGCTTGTGGAGGCCTGGGTTGTTGCAGTGTGAGGGTTTGTGTTTTTGGAAAATCATAACTCTCTAATCACCTCACATAGAGCTCGTTGTTCTCTTTAAGTTCTTTGCTGCATATGACCTGTTTGAACCTATGCCTGTATCTGAATTCAAACTGTGTTTTTGAATGAAATGTCTGTAGTTCATCTATGCTATGAAGCATTTTCAAAGTAAGAGATCACAGGAAAGGTTTCTGCTAACTGCCATTTTTTTTCTGTTTTTAAAAGTAGAAATGATGTTTGGGACTCGTACTTTGACTTTTAAAATTTCAGAGCACTCGGTCAAACGGTGTTGTCATTAAAAGGACTTACCGGCCTGAGTTTTGTAATGAAAACTTTTAACTTCTCAAAATGCAAATACCAGTTCCTAATGGAGTTATTTTCAAACAGCCATGAAATAGAGGTTGAGGGTTATGTCCCGGCATTTTCTTAAGCAGAATATCATTAATATGAGTCACTGTTGTTTTTCCTGCTAGCTAATCTCCAAGAGCAGAAAAGTAAAGCCCTTAGTGTTACATTTGGCCAAAATTCCTCTAGCCAGAATGGAGCGCTCCTGATATTCCTGTGACACCTAATGGATGGAAACCTTTAAGTAATAGCTGCTTTGCACCTCGAATGCCTGCTCCGCCGTAATGTTCTCAGAGACTCCCGCGCACAGAGTCATTTAAGGTCCCTCGGGAGCCGTAGGTATTTTTCTCCAGCAGTTCCTGAACTCTCTGCGTGGGCAGCCGGTGCAGGAGGCTGTAAGGAGCCGGACACCGTGCGCTCCCGGGGTGTTGCTCCCGGGATAACGGGCATTTGGTCCCCCGGTCCTGTGATCCGGCCCCATGGATGCAGGCGCCCGGGAAGGGACCGCGATGCCCGGTGGGGGTCGCAGCCCTGGGATACGTCCGCCCCGGCGGGAGCAGCGCCGCGGCCCCGCGCTGCCGGCCCGGGATTACCGGCGTTGCCGTCCTGCTCGGCGGGATCAGGCGGGATGTAATCCCGGGGAGCGTGGCGCCCCCACAGCACGTTCTGCGCCACGTGCCCCGTCCTGCTGCTCCTCCCGGCTCCGTGGGAGTCGGGCTGGGGTGGCACCATCCTGGAGAGGGGCTGGGAGCAGCGTCCCCATGGAGGGGCCCTGTCACAGCTGCCCTTGCAGAGAACTTTGTTGTTTTTTCCTTTTTTTTCCAGCTAGAATATGCCTATTTAAGAAAACCTTCCTCATATCTACAGATGTGTCTGTTCTGCACACATTTTCTACTAAATGCCCTTATTTAGGCTGCTTCTGTGCACATCTGTCTGTTTCCCCACTCCTTCGAATTCTGTGCAGAGACAGCTTGAAACACAGATACTTCTTAACCTGAGATTAATCTGTCTGAAGCTCTAAATGACCGTGGACACTTGGCTACAGATATTTTCAATATATTAGCCTGCTCCACGGTGCTCTTAGCAATGCTAAATACCCCAGGCACAGCTGATAACTATTAACTGATGATGGTTCATCCCACTCCTTCCTGTCTTTCCATACTTCTGGCATCTTTACCAGGGTGCTAGTGAACTGTAGCTGATCCTGAGCGCTCCTTATGCTCGTGTGACCCCAGTACCAGGTTCTGTAATTCAGCTAATGAATTGGGAATTGCAAGCACATTCTCAGATATTTTTTTGCTTATATGAAGATGTTACTGTGTTGCAAGGGTCAGGAATGATGGGCAGTTAGGTAAAGGCTGGAATTAAAGCCCGGTAAGGGGCAGCCTTCCTGTGGTGCGGAGCACACCGCGGGAGTGAGCACATCCTACAGGAGAGCTTCAGGGGGCCCAGGGACAGGACAGAGGCACAAACCTTTCCCCTTTTCCTGGGTTGTTTTTGCTGTGGGCTGGGCAGAGGCAGCACCATGTGCTGCGGGAGCAAACCAGCTCTGCAGAGCAGATAAATCAACCGTTGCTCCATCTGCTCCTTATGTGGAAAATATTAGCCAAAATTCCCTGGGATCTTTTACAAGAGCTTTTCCTATTGCTATTCCTTCACTTTTCTTTTATCAAGCACTCACATTAGAGAATGCCAGCACGTATAAAGGGAATTGCAGCTCATCAGCTTTTGGAAAATGTGTCTGTGTATACCTATATATGTATCTATAGAGAGATATATATAGATAAATATATAAAAAAGGAAGTATTAGTTTTGGAAATGGTGCATTGCTGGTCTGTGGGTGCCCAGAGTGGCTGGCGAGCCGGTTCTAACCGAGCCTTGCTCTCGTTGGAGCAGCACAGCCCCTTCTTCGCGGAGCAGCTGACGGCCTTCCAGGTGTGGCTGACCATGGGCGTGGAGAACCGCAACCCTCCGGAGCAGCTGCCCATCGTGCTGCAGGTGAGCGCGGCCCTGCCTGCCCTCCTCTCTGTGCCACGTCCCCCCGTGTCTGCCCGGCAGAGGCTTCGGCTCCTGCCCGTGTCCCCAGGCCGGCGCTGCCTCGGAGGGCTGCGAGCGGCTTCTGGACGCGGCCCCTTCGCTGCAGGGAGCAGAGGAGCGAGGCTCGTGTGGATGGGCCTGCCCGGCTCCCCCGGCTTCACATGTGCAAGGGCAGAGAATTGGAAGTAGGAGAAACACCACCTCTCACCCGCTTGTGTTTTATGGGACAGTCTGCTCCCCCTCTCCTGCCTGGGAGTTTACGCTGCCAGGAATGAAAGCCCTGAGCAAGGCGGCTCTGCTGTCAGGTAGCAAAATATAAAACCGTTCTGCTTTCAGGGTTGCCAGCGCTTACACAAGGGCAGCTGACAGGAGGACTCTCCTCCTCGCTGTTCGCTGCCAACGTGTTCCATGACTGACAGCATCATCAGTCTTTGTGAGAGCAAACCTCAATTTCCGTGAGCCTCCTGGGTTGGGAGATTGGCGGGATAAGCAGCTGCCGTGTTCATCTCCTCGGCTGTGGTGGGAGGAGGCAGCGGCTTCCCTGGCACCGGCATCGCTGCTTCCCGGTGAGCCTGTTGGCCCCAGGGCTCCAAAGGAGCTTTGCTCGCTGTGGAGCTGAGTGGTCACCTGGCACGGGAACCTGTTCTCCTCCCTGCAGCAGGAATGAGCTGGGACACTCCCATTAGTCATATAATTAAAGCTTATGTAGTTGTATGGTGGATCGTTTAGCTCCCGGCAAGCAGGTCTGAGATGGGAGAGGGAGGCAGTTGCATCCCAGGCATCCGAGGCCCTGCCTGGGAAAGGAGGAAAGGATGGAGCGACCATCTCCCTGGAGGATCTAAAACCAGGGAAAAGAGAAGGAGTTGGAGTGGGATCAGGGGAAAGGGTCCTCCTAGGCCCCAGGCTTTCCTGCTTCCCCATGGTCAGGGTAGCCGTAACGATGGGAGCCCGTGTGCGTTCGGGCAGGCCGCGGCGCGCTGACCTGCAGCCGGTTCCCGTCCCGGCTGGGCTCCCGCTGGCACCGCGGATCCGGCCCCGCACGCAGGGCTGCCGGGTCTGGCTCCGGGTCACTCCGTAAGTTACTCTCGTCCCCAGCAGCTGCCCCGTTGTTCCTGCACACGGCATCTCCGGAGCCGGTTGTCGGTCGTGCCAAGGTCTGTCGTTCGTTAGGGAGCAGCCTGGTGCCAACTAGGGCACGATGACCAAAATCCCTTCTCTTACGCCCTGTCCTGGGATCTGAGCTCAGTAATTCGGAGGTGAAACAGCTAGAGCAGTTAATACCCCCTCCCACGCAGCAGTCTTTTTCTTCTGGACTTTCTCTGCACAAATTTAGTACCTAGTATCAGCGGTCTATGGTATGAGACAGGAGCCAGATAATGCTAGTTTTTCTTCAACATTAAACATGAAAAATAATTAGATATACAATGTGGAAAAAAAAAACAGAAGGGGGTGGAATTGGGGAGCTGAATCAACGAGTCTCTGTCATGATCTATGCTGAGGGATGGTACTCAATTTAAGCAGAGGATTAAACGTTGCATTCCAGTATCTTACATTTGTTAAGGAGATTAAGAACTGAAAGTCTGACTGTTAATATTTCACACCAGGCTAGGTATAAGCCAGTAAACTGCAACCTCATTATCATCGTTAGACTCCATTTTAATGAGATTTTTATTAAAGACTAATGTGACCTTTTGCTTCCCTCTTAAGTCTCTGATATCCGTTTGCCAAGGAAAGCAAAGCCTCTTTTTCTGCTCCTGGGCCGTTTCAGATAACGGGAGCCTGGGCCACGTGCTCTGCTTCCTGCAGACACCATCCCATCCTGCTCAGCTGGGAGAAGGTTTTCGGGGAGGGTTCTTGTCTTCCAGTTTATTAAGTGGTTCAGAACATCAGTCTGCTCAAAGTTGCATGAGGCTCTTGAGGCCCTCCTGCATTTGCTCTGCAAGTACAAGGATGTTTGTTCTTTCCAGTAATAATTGTTGTCCGTTTTCTTTGCAGGTGCTGCTGAGCCAAGTCCATCGGCTCCGAGCTCTTGATTTGCTGGGGAGATTTTTGGACCTGGGTCCCTGGGCAGTTAGCCTGGTGTGTGGGTGTTACGTGTTGTCTTGTAAAAGTGTTCCCTGGATCAGGTGATAAATACAAATGATGATTTATGAAAGGAGGACATGGCAGATGTTCCAGGAATTTGAGCAATGGTTGGGTTTGTTCTTTAGGTATGGAAAATGGAGTAAATATCCCAAGAAAAAGAAGGGGGGTAGGTTGTATTAGTCATGAAGGACAAATAGCTGTTCACCTGCATTGCTATGAAGAGGATTCCCTTTGGAATAGTTTAGTTTAAAATACTGCAAGGATTAAAATGGGGGAAATGTCTGGGATGACTAAGAAGGTTTGTCCCAGTGAACAAAACTCATCTGAGATCCAGAGCCTGTGCTCGCCGCCCGGAGCTCGCGGCTGCGGCGCTCCCGCTCGTCCCGTCCGCTCCGTGTCCGGCTGCCTCCCCTCGTGCGGCCGGGCAGGCGCTGCGGGGAATAACCACGGACCAGGCAAAGCCGTGGGAAGCGCTCCTCTCAGTGGGGCAGTTTGACAGCACTGATGAAGAGGAACCACCAGCTAGTTGTGGAACAGATCCATGGTGGGCCTTTACCTTCCCTCTGTCCTCTTCTGTGTCGCAGAAAGCCTGGCTGTGACAAACTGCGCTCTCCAAAGAGCATAGTCTGTTACCGTGCAAAAGATCCGGGAAAAAGTCGGTGCTAGGGGAGAGGCCTACTTGATTTCCAGTGGGAAGAGTGTAATTATTGAGCTTTTGCAGTGTGTTTACTTGTGGGAGCAAACGGCCCTATCTGAGGAGAGCAGCGTATCGTGAAGCATAAAATAGCAGAGGCTGTAATGAGGAGAGCTAGGGCGAGATTAACTCTGGGGCTCGGTGGGCGAAACGAGCCTGGAAATATCTGGTGACATCCAAGATTAAAATGAGCAATCAACAAGTACACAGGAATCCCCTCTTTACTAGAAATGTATGAAATTGTTTCTTAGCAGGTTTCTCCTCTGTGGCATTAAAAACGCTGCGTGTTTGTAACGCGTGCGGTGCTGCCGCTCTGCAGCGGAGCTGGAGGCCCTGCTCAGTCACTGCTCTCTGTCCCCGCAGGCCCTGTCCGTCGGCATCTTCCCATATGTCCTGAAGCTACTTCAAAGCTCAGCTCGCGAGCTGAGACCACTTCTTGTGTTCATCTGGGCCAAGATCCTCGCCGTGGACAGCGTGAGTATGGCTGGGCTTGCTGCTTTTGCTTTGGTTTTCGGCCGCATCCCTCGTCATCCCATTTTTCCTTATCCACTTAGCGTGTACGCTGAGGAGCTCCAGACGGTGCTCGTCTGCAGCGTGACGAGTTGCTCTAGGTGGTTCATTCCGCTCACACATAAGCTGATTTCCAGGAGCTGTGGATGTGATACCCACTAGAGACCCGCCAGGCTGGGTGGTTTGGCCCTGCCTGGCCGGGAGGGCTCGTGCTGCGTTCCTTGTCCCTGCTGGATGTCACCGTGTCCTCGTCCTAGCGCCTGCGTTGGTGACGACGTCACCCGCGTGCCTGGCGGCTGTGACCGCAGCGGCCTCGTCCTGCTGAAGGGCTCAATGCCCTCGTGGACCCGGGCAGCACACACAGCTCCTTGAGCTTGGCCTCTAACGTGATTTCTTCAGGGCTTACTGTCACTTGTCAAAACAGCCCCAAGTCTGCCCAAGTCTTTCTAGAATAAAGCTAAACTAATTTTAGGGAGCTTAACTTATGAGTCAGACTCCAGGTCTGATGCGGTTTGATCTGCACGCTTTGATGCATCGAACATAGTGGGCATAGAGTTGTTTGCCACCCACGGAAGACAGGTTATTCCCATCACAGGCCCGTGATGCTGCTCTACTATATGCTGGCTCCTTTTGGGATAAGGCTTAAAAGCTGAGCCCTGTTTTTTATTCGTTTAAAGATGTCCTTAACTAGAGCTCTAGCTTTAAATAAGTGATTAAACGGAGTAGATAAGTGATCATACGTTAACTCGTACATTCATACATATGACTCCTTGGTCTGTGGGTGTTGAGCAATATAAAATTATTAGGGGTGACACAAACAGTTAATTGCAGTTACAATTACGTGGTGATATAAAATCATCTGAACTGTTTGACGAGGTTGGCTCTTGCCTACTTCTAGTGTTATTTTTATTATTTCCCTCCCATTTTAGTATGGAAAATGATAGCAGATTTGTTGGCGTTTTCCCTCACTGTTGATCTAGCATTATCGTGTTTAGTTTTATAAATATATTTTCGTTAACATCCAAAAAGGCCTTCGGAAAGCAAAGCAAATGAAAACTATTCATTTTAAAGCTGCTTTTGGAAGGCTCCTTTTGCTTCATGCCCCTCCATGGCAGACACTTCAGCCCCAGGCATGCTGCAGAGTAGGCTCATGTGTAGTTTACAGGGTTTTGTGCCATCGCTCACTTTTTCTAGTGGCAAAGCCAGTCTGAGAGCACTCATTGGCAGCACCGCTAATTTGGTGGGTTTTGCTTCCAACAGAAGGAGCCTTAAAATTGTCGTCGCCTTTTGGCAGTTGCATGGTTTCAGTGGCACAGCGACTGCACTGGGGTCGGGAAGGAGGGCCCGGCTGTGCAGGGACGTGGGATAGGATTCCCGCAGGGAAGGAGGATGCAGCCAGGGGAGCCACAGCCGCGGCGGTTCCTCCCGCGGACGTCGCTTCGGAGCGCGGGTCTCGTCCGAGCCGACGTGTCGCGTCCCAGCTTGAGGGGTGGGGAGCAAAGAAAGCCACGGGGGGAAGCTCTTAGTAGAGGCTCATGCTCCTACATGGTGCTGGGTACCACTTTGACACAACTTAGCCAGAGATTAGTGCTGCTCATGCGGATGGGCTGCAGGGCGGCCCGGCCAGGGCCGGATCATTCCTGCTGCCGCCCCGGCAGGTGTTCGGGGAGGAGGGTCCCTGCACCGGGACACGGGTGCTGCAGGCCCTGGACGTGTCCTGTTTGTGGAAGGAAGAGCCTCAACCTCCAGTTGGACCCTTATCCTAAGCTCCTGACTGAGGGACTGAGCGGGAAAGTTCCCTCAGAAGTGTGGCTAATTGGATTCCTGCTTGTTTTTCCCTTTGGTTCTCAAATACTGGTGGAGGTTTGATGTGAGGTAGAGAAATCCCAGATTTACCTCTTCCTCTGCGAAGTGCAGGACGTATTTTCAGCTGCTTCTTGCTGGCTCGAGGCTGACTCGAAACGGCGGGACTTGATCCCTCTCTATCGTCCTCCTTAAAAGGGGCCCTGTGAGAGGGCTTGCTCTTCCTTTTGCTTTTCCAAGGAAAACCGTGTTTGAGGAGAAGGATTAAGACATGAAATATTCATACATCGTTGGAGGAAACGTTATCTGTAGATTATAGTGCTCAGCTGTTTCTTCCTTGTCTGTCTCGTTCCCAGTCGTGCCAAGCTGACCTCGTGAAGGACAACGGCCACAAGTATTTCCTCTCTGTGTTGGCAGACCCTTACATGCCGGTAAGGACGCGTCATCTTTCAGGCTCCTAACGCTTGCCTGGTGGGTGCTGAGGTACATGCTGCTGTTCGGATGCCGCAGCACGTTGTGAAGCTAAAATGTCCCCGTGGGGGACACGGCCAAGGCCAGGGGTGCTGCGGAGCAGGCCTGGGAGCTGCTCCCATAAACGGACGCAGAGGAGGCCACGTTTCAGTGCAGCTTTCTCATTCCCAAACCGAACCTGTGCTTAGCGAGGGGATTGCGTGATGAGAAGATTCTTTCTTTCCCTTCTCTCGTGCTTTTAATACACGTTCAGAATGATCTCTTATTCCAGAGCACGCGGAATCCGGTTGTTCTCTGATTTGTGAGGTAACGGGTGGCTGTGTATTGTTTTAAGGCTGAACACAGGACAATGACGGCCTTTATCCTGGCTGTGATCGTCAACAACTACAACACAGGCCAGGTGAGTCCCGGCGATTTCCCCTTCCCTTCTCCCTGTCAGCCCGTCCTGCCCTGGGCCGTTCCCTGGAGCGTGCCTGGCTGGCGCCGAAGCGCAGGTTGGAATGGGAATATTGCTTTATGTTATTTCTTTGGGGATTGAAAGGAACAGTTGTCCGGGAGGTGTGACAAGCACATCGTGTCCACGGCCCTTGGAAGTGGAGGCTGGAGACGCGCGTCACGCGGGAGCTGCCCCTGGGGCGCTGCTGTGACACACGGTGAAAGAAATAGCGCCTAGTTCTTGTCAAGTGGAAACTTGATGGCCGTGATAAAGGTTTGGGAAGGGTATAAAGCCAGGCAGACAGAATGAGCCATAAACCTTGGGGCTCAGCCAGGTGCAAGGAATATTTTCAGTGAGGAAAAAACAGGCTTTCTGCACTACAGAAAGCATTTCTAATGCCGAGCTGTGTGACTAGCTATAACAGCAGATCGTTCATGCTGCTTTCAAATGCTGTTTTGCAACAAAATAACTGCATAACTGCAGAGTAATTACTTTCTTTTGCTTTCCTGTCTATTTCAAAATAATCTCTTTTTTTCTTCTCTGATGAGGTGGGAAGTTGTTACCCAGGATAAATTGCCTTGACTTGTGTTTTAGGAAGCCTGCCTCCAGGGAAACCTGATCGCTATCTGCCTGGAGCAGCTCAACGACCCGCATCCCCTCCTGCGCCAGTGGGTGGCCATTTGCCTGGGCCGCATTTGGCAGAACTTCGACTCGGCCAGGTGGTGCGGGGTGAGGGACAGTGCCCATGAAAAGCTCTACAGTCTCCTCTCCGATCCGATCCCAGAGGTAAAAATCCAAATTTTTTGTGCACCAATGCCAGATGAGTTGTCATGATGGTAAAAGAGGACTTTTAGAACCAGGGCTTCCAAAATCTGTATGATTATATACCCGTTTCAGAAAGATCTTGGCACTGTATCTTCAAGATAACACAAGTCATACAGCCCTGTGCAAGAAGTAACCAGAGAAATTCAGGGGGAATTTGTGCTGCCCCAACGATGGGGAAATCCTGGAGCTGGGAAATGCCATGTCCTGCTCACAGCTGCACCAGAAGCTTTGTAAAAATGTGCTCCCACAACTCGCTGTATTTCAGAAAATCCTCTAACCTTTTTATCTGAGTATAAAAACTATTCCCCTCCGGGCATATGTGAAAATACATCTTTAATTGAATGTGTTTCACCTGTGTGACAATTTCTCGGAGAAGAGATCCTTGTGCAGAGCAGGGCTGTGACTGACAGTCCCTGTCAGGCTCTGCTGAAATTATATCGCATTAGGGAGAAGTAAGCCTGGGAATAAATGCCATTGCCCACATGCAGTGCTTAAACATTATTATTATTAATAATAATTGTTATTATTATTACCTTTTTACAATGATTTAGTTTTCATGTCCTGATATCTTACTGCAGTTCTCCTGCTCCTACTGAGGGCTGTGGTTAGTGCTCTAATAGGAGAGGTGCATCCCAACAGGAACTGCCTCTGCGCTGCCTTTCTGCTAATCAATATTCCGGGCAGTGCCAGCTGCAAACGTCGCCCATGGGAAGGTCACCGCGTGTTCTGGGAGAGCGAATTCCTTTGTGCACCCATTAGTACTTGAAACTTGGTGCTCTTCTAAGTCTGCTTTTGTTCTTGTTCTCTGTGGGCTTCCATTCAGTCCCCACTGTTTACCTGATGCAGCCCAAGTTTCCAGAGATGCCAGCGGTGGGGATAAGGGATAAAACAATCCCGTGGCGGAGGCGAAGGGCGAGCCCTGAGAAGTGTCTGTCTCTGCCAGGTTCGCTGCGCCGCAGTCTTTGCGCTGGGGACGTTCGTGGGCAACTCTGCGGAGCGGACGGATCACTCCACCACCATCGACCACAACGTGGCCATGATGTTGGCCCAGCTCATCAACGACGGGAGCCCCATGGTCAGGAAGGTGCGGGAGGCTCCGCGTTCCGGCCGTGTCCGTGTCTGCCCTCACTGGGAACACTGGGGCCTCTGGTCCTAGAGGAAGTGGTGTTACCACGTGAGGGACACAGACTACAAAGACCATACATTTTTAAACTGAAATTATTTAGGGCCTATCAGCCTTTATAATTTTAAACTTAACATAATACACTGCTCAGCTCCATTGGTTTGACATGGACCTTCCTAAAACAGCTTGTTCTTTTGGATGATTAGACATGTGATAT
This sequence comes from Tinamus guttatus, assembly GCF_059628265.1. Lineage (NCBI taxonomy): Eukaryota > Metazoa > Chordata > Aves > Tinamiformes > Tinamidae > Tinamus > Tinamus guttatus. The sequence continues at coordinate 3,914,658 of NW_028289183.1, forward strand.
CACCTCTCTGTCTTTCAGTGTTATTTATATGAATTTCTGTGGTAGTAATCATCATAAAAAATGAGCTGTTCAGCTATAAAGAGAATCTTGGAAATACAGAGGAACAAAGTAATCCTTCTTGCCTCTAATAGAAAGTATCCGACTGGAAGTTACCACCCTCCTGCCCCAATCCTTTCAAACGAGAGAAGGTCACATCCTCTGGCATGCAACGTCTTCTGCCAAAGGAGAAAGTTGCTGTAGAATTTCTCAAATAAGAAATGAGCAAGTCGGAGCTGCTCCATTTAAGCCGTTTCCCGTGTAAATCCCATCGGACAAACACCTCACTTGTCTCTTTTGCCCTTTCTGTAGGAGCTGGTGGTGGCTTTGAGTCACCTGGTGGTTCAGTACGAGAGCAACTTCTGCACCGTCGCCTTGCAGTTCATGGAAGAAGAGAAGAATTACCCTCTCCCTTCCCCTGCCACCACAGGTTGGTGCTCTGCATTGTTTCCTTTGGGGCAGGGAACTTGGAGCCTGATAATCCTGGAGAACTTTAATGATGAAGTTTGCCCAACACAGTAAAGCTTTTCCTCTAATCATTTGTCAGCCAGCACCATTGCTACAAGTTTAGTGAAATGGTGCATAGCTGTGATGTCTATTTAGCACTGCAGTGTATTTTGCTGCAAAAATATATCCCGAGATGAGCTCTAAGAGGCAGATGTAGAGCCGTAGAGCCCAGTGGAGAGACTGACACCCTGCCAAGCTTGGAGGGGGTTCCCTTCAGATGGAGATTGAAGTGTGTTTGTCCAGGCAGTAAGGAAGGTCCACAGGCTGCCCAGACGGCACAGTGTTTTCTGAAGTTTCATCAGCATCTTTAACATCTGAAACTGCAGCAATTTCTCACCTAATGAGGCTGGAAAGCCCTGCCATGGGGCAATAAACCATGCCCTTTGCTACTGTAAAGCAGCAGGTGAGAAAAGGTGAAGAACCTTACGCTCTGTGCCTGCCTTCCCATCCGTTTGTGTGTGTTGCTTTTTGTGGGGAATTTATTGTTAACCTCACACTCCCTTTAGACACTGAGCACACTGGAAATCATCAAGGATAATGAGACTTTTGCAACAGAATCTTGGAGGCAAGAGCATGTATTATCTCTGCAATAAGCAATTTAATCTCTTCATTGTCTGAATAAATGAATCATATTAGAAAATAAGCTTCTCCACATTTGTCTTTTTTGCTGCAGAAAATGCTCATTACTTGCAGTTTATGTAGTGCTTTTCATTATTCAAAAATGTCCCGAAGTAATTTATAAATAGGATGCACTGGAAGCGCTGCTCCCACCACCATCATGCAGCCACCTCTGCAGAGGAACAGAATAGCTGTTCTGCAGCCGTGCTACTGTGGGCGCCTTCAGGAATGAAAATGAATAGGTTGTCTGGATGAGATTATAGGTATCCAGGTCGTGAGTAAAATATGACTCGAAACCAAGCCTGAAATTTGACTGGGAAGCAAGTATTTTATTAATTCTTCATGATGGAAAAATGATCAGATTTTTAATGAGCAGAAGCAGACGGAAGCCTGCACTTAAATGCCATCTACTAAAAGGCATCTGCTCTAGCAGTGTGTCCTAGCACAGTATCTGGGCAGTGTCCCAGCACCAACCTGCAAAGAACGAGTCATCCTGTCCCTGCCGGTAGTCTGCAGGCTCTGGCAAGGCTTCGCTCTCCTGCTTTCGTTGGAGGTAACAAATCACATCCGAAACAGTAAGGAAGCACAGTCCTTGTTGATAATGTGCAGAGAGGATCCTTCGTTGTTCCTCATCCTGTCTGAGGATAACAGACAATGACTGAATTCCGTTCATGTCGGTAATAATTACATTTGGTGATAGCCTGTTGGCTGATTCCCTTCACTTATAATTGCTAAATTTTCTCTCTGCAGAGGGTGGGAGTTTGACACCTGTGCGAGATGGTCCCTGCACACCAAGGCTGCGCTCGGTCAGCTCTTACGGGAATATCCGAGCAGTCACCACAGCCAGGAACCTGAACAAATCCCTGCAGAACCTCAGCCTCAATGAAGAATGTAAGAGACACCTAAATTCTTAAATGTTGCTTTACCACTTCTTTTCCTCCTCTCTTGCAAGTTAGGAAATATCATCTGCAAAAAAACAAGATCCAAAATTAACAATTTACCCCAGATTATCCAGCTGCTAGCTCCAGGGAGTTGGATGAGAAGCCTCATTTCTAATTAGTTTCAATTTTCTGGTCATTAGTATTGATTTTATAAGTGTTTGTAGGCCAAGGAACGCTCGTTCTACTTGCTGACTTGTATGGATTTTTAACTGTCTGAATCATTGTTGATGCTTTGACACTCAATCTGTATTTAAACACTCGGTGTTTTAAAGGTGACATTGTGGATTTGTCTACACCTTCTCTGGGTGTTGTAGGATTTTTTAAAGTTGTTCTCTCACCAGGGCTTGTTTCAGCACCTGCCTTCTTTCCTTTTGGCAGCTGGAAGTTCTGTTGCGTTTTCTCCTGGGAATCTCAGCACCAGCAGCAGCGCCAGCAGCACCTTGGGCAGCCCTGAGAATGAGGAGTATATCCTGTCGTTCGAGACCATCGACAAGATGAGACGAGTCAGCTCTTACTCTTCTCTGAATTCCCTGATAGGTGAGGAAAGGTTCTCTTGCCTTTCCTTTGTTTTCTCCTTTCTTTGCATGCTCCTTGCACCAGCTTTTGTGGAAGCACTGATTTATAGCTCCTGCTAGATCTCACTCCAACAAAAGTTCCTACAATAGTAGAAAAGCAGCTCTGGGGTCTGTGGAGGCAGGAAGGAGAGTGGGAAATTTAATTTTCAAGCCTCACTGGTGGAGAGGCTGGAAATGAGAGAGCTGCTGGGTGTCAGCCATCTGCTTTACCAGGATGGACCGCAGCCCTGCTAGAGGTTTGGGCGCAGAAATGCCGGTGCAGGAATGTTGCATCCGCTGAACTCCGCTGGCCAGGGAGGCGAGCGAGGGCTCCGTGTCCCACAGCAGAGCAGAGCAGTGGGGCTCCCTGGCACTCGTGCCTGCCCTGTGCTGTGTTTCCTGCAGGCTGTAGTTCCACACAGCACACGCATCTCTTGGCCCCTCATACGAGGGAGCCTTATCGAGCTGCTTTCCAATGCAGGTCTGCATGTGAATTGTTAGAATGAGACTTATAAAAGAAGAAATCTCGGGGTCTTAAGCGCAAACACACTGGGGATCTCACAGAAATCTACCTCTGGGCAAAACATTCCATGGCTGATCCTGCTACTTCCAATCCTTTCCCATTATTTCCTCACAGATAACTTGTAGCATCGAGTAAGCTTTTTAACACCACTCAAGTCGTTTCCTATGCTGGCGTCTGGCTTTCTGGCAAACGCACAGAACACTGCAGAGTGAAGGGCTAGAGCACAGAGGAAGGGAAATTTGAGTTGCATTATGCAGTGCATGGCTGATTTTCTGGTAATGGATGATTTTTGTTTCTTTTATAGAACAAAGCTGGAAAGTTTGCATGGAACTAGTTCAGCACAGTTATTTCTACAATAACTTTGCTAGACCTGCCTGATTGTCACACCAGCATCGCTTTGAACTAGCTGTAGTTTTCCAAGCTCAAATTCCTCTTGAGATGATAGTGGATGCGGCATGCAGGAGTTGGTTTTTGGAATGATCTCATGCTCCATGGAGCAGAGCAGGAAGCATTCACCAGAGAACTGTTGGGAGGAACCTATCAGTTTTGTTAGTAATTAGTGAATGCTCATAATTTTCTAGCCCTCAAAAATCAGCAGAAACCTTATATATAGCCCTACACAGAGTCAAAAGGTTCTAGGATCGTACGACCAAAAAAGATGCAGCTGGTATCATTATTGACTATTAACTGAGGCCAAATTCCCTGGGGAAGTTGAAAATCAAGTAGTCATTAGAAACTTGATCAAATCATTCGGTTTTGATGGTAGATAATGAAATCAGATTTTCTAAAGCATGAGAGGCATTTTTGGAATTTCTCTCCCTCTCCTAAACTGGAACTTGTGTTTTCCTCACTTACCCTGGTGCAAACTGATCCACGCTTGATGGTTTGTGTATGTCTCACAGGAGCTTTGCAGCACAGTTGAAAGGGAGTCTAGAGATCAGCCCGAGATGACTGACGGGAACTTAGGAAAACAAAAAGAGCAGTTCTCCGAAGCCTCCCTCATTCCTATTCAATTGGAAGAGCTCATATCCAGCTGGAAACGACAGAGCTTATAGAAGTGTTTAAAATTCATAACTCACACAGAATCCCATTACCTTCAGCATTTGCCTGCTTAAAGCCAGGGCTTTTTTTCGTCTCTACTGAAGAATCACAGTCTTCCAACCCCCTCTGGGCTGGTCCCAAAGGGAAGAGTTTGCAAAATCCCATCAGCTCCTGCCACCCTTTGGTCGCTGCGCAGACCTCCTGCTGCTGGGGACAGGGACGTGGCTCTGCAGCGACACCCGTGCCAAGGATTTGGGCACAGGAAGCAGGAAAAGGGCTGTGCTGAGGACACGGGCAGGCTCAAGGCAAAGCGAAATCTAGTCTGCATTACTGAAAATCGAAATTTTTAAGCATGATTTGAGGCTGCGGTCCCCTCTGCCATCTCAAAGATGCCCCAGTCATGGGGGACTTCCCTTCCCTCTTGCAATTCTGGGAGCCTTGTGCCAGGGGGACAGTCTGGGCTGGTCTGGCCACTTCTGGCCTCTCTCGGAGGGTCCATTTCAAAGCTCCAAGAAAATCCTTCACTCCCTCTTCTCCCAGTTGCAAAGAGCATCCTAGTTAGCAAAAGGCAAGATGTCCCCACATGGTGCCCCAAAAAGCAACGTGTGGCCAAGGGGGCTCTTTTCCGGCTGCCGGCTCCTCGTGCAGCAGCCCAGAGCCAGGTTCCCGTCTGGCCTGTGCATTTCCACGCTGCTCCATCAGCAAAGACCTCGCTCTGCGTGGCAGGGTGAGCCCGGGCTCTTTCCATACTGCTAGTCATTAATCTTCGTGTTCCCCGTGTTTTTTTTTTATTTATTTATTATTATTATTGTTTTGTTTTGAGGTAGGAAAAGGGAAGGAATTAAGATGGGAGGTGCGTACCTCAAGGCTCATTATTCATACGCAAACTGCATGATTAAAGTCCTTGTCCTGCGGGGAGGCTGGAAAGATTAAATTAGGAATAATCATAGGAAGAGAGGGGGGGAAAAAGAAACTTGGAGCAATGCAGGGCTGGAGAGCAGCTCCCTCCCAGCAGGAGAGGCTGGGGGCTGATCCCATCCCCAGCCTGAGTTCCCAGCCCTGCAGCTCCAGGGGCTCCGCAGGAAGCTCCGGATCCCTGTCGGGAGCGGCTGGGGAGGCCCCGGAACCAGGGACACTGTCCGCACTGAGCCCGGCTCTCCCGGGGCTGCGCGTGGCCGGAGCGCCGGGACCGGCATCGCTGGCACCGGCCGAGCGTCCTGCCCAGCCTGGCGGGTTTCGGCACCGCGTTCCGTTGTGTCCCGGCGCTCCCGCGAGGGCCGTCTCCGTGCGGAGCGCGGCTGCCCCGGCTCCATCCCAGCCCTGGGCTTCTCGTCACCGCAGCGGCTTTAACGGGGCTGGAGGGAGGCCCTGCTAGATCCCGGTGGAACAGGGAGCGCAAACGAAAACCTTCCCGTTGGATTCTCCGTCCCATGGGGTTCTGCTCCGCACGGCCCCGGTGACCCGGCTGCAGGACCTGGCCCGGCTGCACTGAGTGTTGCCTGCTATAAAGTGACCCAGGAGCTGTGCGTATGCACACAAAACCGAAATCATGGGCAAAGAAAGGCAATTCAGTTTTGACATCCTTAGCTGAAAGGAATCATTTTCTGAATCTATCCTGCAAGGGCCATTTAACTGCGTTTGAATCAGCCTCACTAATTACGGAGCTGTCTGCTTAAATTAATTCCCCACCCGCCTTCCTGGGCATCTTGTTTGCGACTCCATGGGAGTTTTTTATTGTCGTTTCAGCCCGTTCCATGTGAGGGAGGCACCGGGACGGCCGCGGGGCCGCCCCGCAACGGGAGCCGCTCGGCACCATCCCCCTGCTCTTATCAAAGACAGTCGGGGATCGCGCTGGCCCAGACCTATTTTCAATTTGCTTTTCGTGGCGCTCAGATGTGTAAAGGATGTCGTTTGGGGGTTGTTCTCTTCGTGACTGCGTCACGAGCGAGCCGCTTAGCAGAGCGCTGGGCGCGGGGACAGCATCATCCCGCGCTGCCCTCCTGCCCCTCTCCTTTCCCTCCCCTTTTCCTGCCCTTCCTGGACTTCAGCAGTCCTGAACTGCTGGGATTCCTGTTGCTCCTCCTGGAGCTGCAGCCGGGCGCGGAGGTGGAAGCAGCAGAGCCGAGAGGCCTCTCCCACCCACGCGCCGGCTCTCACTTTCTCCCCCTTCCCGTTTTTTTTTCCTGGAAATAGCAGCTCCCGGGGACGGCGGTGGTTGTGCAGGTCAGTCCCAGGCATGGAAGGGGCAGAGGAGGCTGCACCGCGTCCCTGCACCCGCAGTCTGAGCAGGGCTTACATCCCTGGAGGTTGCTCTTCTTGGGGGCTTTAGGCATTAGCAGGGGTTACTGCATTCTGGAATTCCTGGCCTTGCTTCTCGGCCTTGGGTCCTGCGTTCCCAACTTAACACTTTATACTTAGTTGCCTCTAGGAACACCAAAGGAAAAGCAGTAACAGCTTGATCTGTCACTGCCAGTGATTGTGACTCATTTGAAATCCCTATTTTAGTTCCTTTCTTTGTTAGTGTTGCTACCTTAATGTTGTCCAAATGGCTCAACTCCCAAAAGATGGTGCATTTAATAGCTATTAAATGTTCTGAGGGTTCGGAGAAAGAATAACAAATTAAAGAGTCACCTAAAAGCAGCAAAATAGAATGTTCACAGAAATTTTGCCACTTGTTAGAATTGCTTATTAGCTTGGTTTGCACTTTGGGTCTGTCGGTCACTTCTGCAGGACGCCAAAGTGCAGATACTCGCAGCGAGTGACAACGCGACACCAGCGTCAGTAAGAGACACCAAGAGACTTGCTGCTCCTCCAAGCTGCCAGTCCTTGAGCTTCATCGTAATGCTTAGATGTTTAATAATCTTGTAGAATACGTAAAACCTCGAGTATAAGGAAGAATATTCATCTTTAAAATGGCAACAAAAATAGTCAAACAGATCTAAACAAGTGTGTTTTTGTAGTATTTGAGCTCAGGCACTGCAAACATCTCATCTTCCATGTGGCCTTCCCAAGCAGCTTGCATCCAGGGCTGAGGAGGTTAGCAATTTGACTGTGACTTATTTAACTGTTTTTAAACTCTTTAGTTTTCTCCCACTTTTGCTGTACGAACCCTGGCGAACTTCACAAAGGAAGATGAGGTGGAGAATGTTCCACGCAGGGCGTTTTGGAGCCCTTCTCGATGCTTGCTCAGCTCCCGGAGCGATGATAGGAGTTACGAGGAATTTCCTCACATAAAATGAAGGAGTTGCAGCTGACAGATTGACACGTGTTTGGGGTTTTGTGTTCTTTTCCCATTTTAGGTGTGAGTTTCAACAGTGTTTACACGCAGATTTGGCGAGTGCTCCTTCACTTAGCTGCTGACCCCTACCCCGACGTCTCGGACCTGGCTATGAAAGTGCTCAATAGCATCGCCTACAAGGTAGGCCCCTCTCTGTCCCTGCTGGGCTCCGAGCCTGTTGTGTGTTCGTGTCTCGTGCGAGGCGGAGGTTCAGCCAGCCTGAACCTTTTGCAGAAGTAACCTTAGATTCTCCGAGGTGATAAACACTCATATGAATCTTGATCAGGTTAAAATAAAGAAAGGGGGGAGGGCTTGGGGCTCTTTAAGGGCAGAAATTAGGCACAGTCCTTAAACACTCGGTCTTGTTTAGAAGTCTACTTGTCTAGATCAGTCCCTGGGAGAAACCTTAAATATACCTCATTAAATTATCCGTTTGCAAACTGATCTAGATTATGCAAGTGGGACTGGCCTGCAGACTGAAGCCACAACGGCTCTCCAATCCAGGTGAACTAGTACATGTGAGTCAGCATGCAGACACCCCTCACCTCTCCAACCAGGCCTAAAGCACCATCCTCATCACATCCCATCCTCCAAGGATGACAAGATGTCCTTGGAGGCTGCCATCACTGCTGATCCAGAATTGCCAGCTTGGGGAGCTGTAGAAGCACCCGCACCTTCCACCCGGAGCGAAGCACCAGGCCACCCCAGAACATCTTCTCACCAGCTGCCTTTCCCCCTCTGCCCCAGCCGGTGGTATCAGAAAGCTGATTGAGCGCAGCCCTTCCCTCCTGCTTGGGTTTCCACCTTTCTAGTTGCTCTAGCATCAAGATCATGAGCCATCCCAATGCAAGATGACGTCTCTTACTGGTGATTCGCAATGAGTAACCCTAAATCTTTGCACTTAGGCTTCTAAGCTAAAGTTGCAGTAAGAGATGCCAGCATTGTGCACTACCATTTTAATGCGTTAGAGATTTCTTGCTTTTAAATATGTTTTTCTCTTAAGAAAATAGCTCCTCATTTAAACTCTTGTATTTTTTTAAGTATACATGTGAGCTAGGTGGCGAAGTCTGGGCTTTGGGATATTAATTGTGGCAGGTGTGGGCAACGAGATGGGCTTTTCTCTAATGATAGAGGTACATAACAAATCACTATGTCAGGGTGGAAGTTCCAGGCTAAAGTGAAAAAAGAAAAGGAAATGTTAGAAGATTCTGCTCTATCTGCTCTAGATACATGAAGCTGCCTCAGTGTTGTATTTTGGATGGCTGTTTGCGAAATAGTCTTAGCTCTACTGTGGGATTAAAACAGATGTAAAGAGGACCTGGATCTGCTTTTTCTCTCTTAACTGGTTTTTCAGGGCTTTTTCCCTTGCTAGTGAACAAGAGATGCATAAATATTAATAAAGATGCGGTTGTGCCCTGCAGATGTCTTCGCTAGCGCTGCCGTGGTTCTGCTTAGCCAGCAGGAGCCAGGGAATTCTGATCATTATGTTGTGCTGTCTGTAGTGAGTGCTAGGGCTGCCTGGTTACGTTCCCTGTTGATCTGGAGATGTTTTGACCTCAATGTTCTGGTCCTGAACGGAGGGCAAACGTGGAGGTGGGCGGACATGGGGCATTGCTCTGCTCCTCGACAGCCTGTTCCTGGCTCTCCACGGCAAGGACTTTTCAGGTGCTTTTGGAAAAATAATAGATGAAGCTTTCCCATTTACAGAGTGGTTCTTTTGATTGTTTGTGTTGTAAAAACTGGGGCTGTTCGGTGCGCACGGCCGCTTTGCTGTCCTCTACCCCAGCACTTTTGGGGGGAGCCTCGAGGTGCCCCACGGCACAGGGCTGTGTCACCGCTGGCCTTGGTGGCCTTTGGCAGCGATTTCCATTCGCAGGATCCCACCAGGAGCCCCCTGCAGTTCCAGGTTAGCTCTGCCCATCGGTCGCCTCCGGACACGGCTCCGTGAGCGGCGCGGCCGGGATGCCCAGCCCGGGCTCCCCATCTCCATGAGCTCAGATAGATCATGGGGGCTGCCTGGCACTTCACACCAGTTATTGACAATTAAATTTCAACTAATTGTAGGCTGAGGTGTTTCCCTGGTGCTGATAGAGCTTTGGGTGGATCTAAATGGGAGCAGTTGGAATGCTGGCCACGGGCCCGCTGGCCTCGTGCACAAAGCTTGTGCAAACGATGCCTTTTGCATCCTCTTGTTCTAGGTAGTGTCGAATAAAAATGAAATTTGATTTTCTTGCAGAAAAAAATGATACTTCAGGTTAAATAACTGAATTTCCAAGGATTTTTAATGTTTCTGGTCTAATTAGTACTATATGGAATATTCATGGAACAAAACACTTTTGGAACCTGAGATGTCTGAAGCTTCCTCATTATCACACGAGTGTAGAAAACGGTGTGATTTGTGGGACGTTACTTTTGATTGTCATGGCCTGAGCAGATTCGCCGTGGACTGACACTTGTGAGTGGTCTGAGTCAAGGGAATCTTCGTTTTTGGCCTCAGAATGTTGCCAAGGTCTGTGTGTAAGCGCGTGGGATTTCAAAACGTGTTTTGTACCGTGTTCGTCACCCAACTCAGTTCCCTGGGGGATGTTCAGGCAACACCTTGAGCGCAGTTGGTGCGAGAGCTTTAGGAGGAGTAAATATTGCTAAGCTTTTTAATCCTCTGCCCTAATCCACTGACTGGGTCAGTACGGTGAATGTTGTTGCCCTGTGCAAGAGTTCAGATTAAGAGTCTGAATTTGCAAGGCAGGATGTGGGTTGAAGGCAGAGCATCCGAGCAAAGGTGCCGAGCTCCTTGGCTTCCTCCCGGCGCCGGGAATGTGGCTCTGTTCTGGAGGAGAGCTCCAGAGGGCTGTAAACGGGGCGCTGGCTCCTGGCAGCCGGTGAGTAGGCTGCAGGCGCGCGGGCTTCCTGCCTTGGAAACACGCAGCTTTATTTCTGAGCCTGATTAGACATCGCTGCCTCTCGTGCTGGATTACTGCTCTGGTGTGGTTTATATTTATGATACAGACTGAAGCGGGACAACTTTCCTTCCCAACCTGGACATTCGCAAATCCGACACATGCTTTTTGCCTGTATTAGAACAGAAAAGGACCTGGGAAGCAATGTTGGCCCTCTTAGGATTTTGAAATCACGGTTAGTTAAGGAGAGCTTGCTTCAACCCGGGGCACCTCATCCAGCTCTCTTCAAATTTGGGGAAGACTTAAGGCTACACCGTCCTGGTAGTTACTCCTCTACAGCACCCCATCCTGGCGCAGGCAGCACGGTCCCTTTTTTATAATTGGAATCAATTAGCAAAATCCTGAATCCCCTCTTGACAAAGTGCTGCTTTGGCCAGGAGAAGAGCCCCAGGAACCGCGGAGCTGCTGCCTTGACCGCGGCCTCCTCGAGGAGGCTGCATCCAGCTCGTGCTTGGCAGCTTCCCTGGGAGGAGGGCGGCGTTCCCGGCGGCATTCCCGGTGCTCGGGGTGCCGGGCCCCTTTGCAGCAGCGCCTCGCGGGGCCTGAGGCCGCCCCGTGCTTGCAGAGCGGGCGCCCGTCGGGGCAGGGATGTCCCCGGGAGCTCAGCCCCGTTCGGGCAGGGAGGAGGCCGGTCGGGCGCAGCCCTCGGCTCGCGGTCGGTTTGGGGACGAGGTTTGTGCCGCCCGTAGCCAGGGCCGGTTGTGCGTCACAGGACACCGTCCGGTAAGTGTTTGCTGCCTGCAAACGATAAAATGATCCCGGGTGGGGGTGACGCTGCACGGGGGCTGCCGCGGGCGCTCCAACCCCACGCGTGTCCCCGTGGCAGCCCCGCGGTGCCGCTGCGCAGCGGGTCCCGGCGCTCGCGGCTGCTCAGGCCTCCGGGCCTCTCTCCCCTCCAGGCCACGGTGAACGCCCGGCCCCAGCGCATCCTGGACACGTCGTCGCTGACGCAGTCGGCGCCCGCCAGCCCCACCAACAAGGGCATGCACATCCACCAAGTGGGGTAAGCGACGTCGCGGCACCGGCCGCGCAGCCTCCCCGCGGGCCTCGGCGCTGGCGAGGAGGAGGAGGAGGCCGAGGGATCAGCAGCTGCTTGGGTCAGCCCTGCTGAAGAGCTTGAGGCTCTGCAATAATGGGGGGTTCTTCCTGCTCCCCCCCTGTAGGGCGCACAGGAATGAGCCACCGTGACAGGTGAAGTGAGAGGAAAAGCCAAAAGCTGCTGCTGGAGGAAGTGGGAAGGCTTTCCCAGGGAAGGCTTCCCTCCCCATCTCCCGATAACGCCTGCCTGGTGCTCTGCCAGCCGTGCCTCAGCTTCAGGGCACTGGGAACAGTGGTGTGGGCAAAGCTGGGCTTTGAAAATCTGGTTATTCCCCAAAATGTGCTCCCCAAGAGACAGCAGCAAGCTTTAAATCTTGCAGCCTTATAATAATTTTGTACCAGTAAGCATGATAGCTAAAAAAGAGGGCCCAGAACTGCATGGTGATTTAAAAAAGAAAGTGTCTTATGATGGTATTTTGTAGCTCTGCAAGATAAATCTCAGTTTGCACATAAAATAAATTGCTTTTATGCAGCCTGACAGGGCTTCACACCCCCCGCACTGAACCCGAACTGCGAGTCAGGGTGCTGAGGTCGGAGATCAGGACTGTGGGTGCAGCTGCTGCTTGTAGTTTCCCCCAGTGTTGACTTTTCTGTGATGAATCTGGCGCTAGTTTAGCCAAGAGTCGCTCTTTTATTTCTTTTTTTTTATGCGAGGGAGGTTGTTTTTGTAGATGAAACATAGCAGTGAAAAATAAACATGCAAAAAACAAACAAAGCAGAAGTAACATAACTCACATGCAGCGGCAAAGGCAGCGGAACAGGGAAAACGTGTCGGAATGGCTGAAAAGCGAGCCCACGTCCATGGCCGCTGTCACCTTCATCCCCTTCCCCTTGTTTCATCTTCAGAGGGTCACCTCCCACCACGAGTACCAGCAGCTCCAGCCTGACCAACGACGTGACGAAGCAGCCGGTCAGCCGGGACATCGCGTCCGTGAGACCTGCCAACGTGGGCAGCGTGGGCGTTCAGTACACCCCCCACTCCCACCAGTTCCCCCGGACGAGGAAGATGTTTGACAAAGGGCCAGAACAGGTACCTGCACTGTCCCTTGCAGCCTCCCCCTTCCACAGGGCTGTGTCCACCTTCTGTTCACTCTGGTTCATTTCCACCTTTGCTTTGTTTGCTTCTAGCTGCTGCTAACTCCAGTTTAGCTTCCTCTAACCAGTAAAATAAAAATTGATTTTCTTCAGGATGAAATTAATTCTATGGCTTTGATAGGACATTATTCACTTGGGCTGCTGTGAAGTGTTCAATCAGAGTTGATCATTTATCCTTCCATAAACATTTGTCTGCCTGAGCGGTAGTGCACAGTCAGATGGGTGACCCTCCGGGTGCCTTTTTCCCAACCTCAGAAAATGAAGGGCAGAGGAGAGTGAAGGGGAGATTCCTCTTCCTTTACTACAAGCAGGGATTCCTCTCCAGAGCCCGAGGGATGCTCTGGCCCTGCAATATTTACCTCTCTCACAGCAGTTGTCACCTGTCCCATGCTTAGCAGCCCCTCTCCCTGTGCACAGGGAAGTCCAGACTGTTGGTAGGAACACCAGAGCTCGTGACAAGTGACCCTACAGGGAAAGAGTAGATCGGTCACGAGCTCCTGGGACCTCTGGGACAGACCAGCAAGGGCCTTGCATCCATTTGAGCTTTTTGAGGCCATTATCAGGTTCTGGGCATCTCTGCACTTCCAGCAGCAGGGACTGGTGCAGGGCCTCCTGGAGCAGCCCTGTGCTTTGCGCAGAGGGTTCAGAGTGTCACCTTCAGGTGACTTCCAGTATAGTTGACTCCAAGCAGCTAGCACTGAGAAGTAACTGCTCTCTGCTTAAGGCGGCCTTTCTGGTTTTGCTTAATGATACCATTGTGGGTGTTTCCAGTGGCTGAGAGTCAGTGCTTCTTTCTGTGTGATTTAGAAAAAAGCTTTTGAATCCCTCGTTGGAACACCTTCATTTTCCAGGGGGGTAGCAGCAATAGCCTGACTCATATATCTGATAAATTGGATGAAAACTCATTGAATTGAGTGTTTTTTCCATTTTATTTTTGTGTCTTCCGCTTGGTAACAAATATTTAATGGTTATGTGCCCTTGACCTGAAACCTTTTCCTGCAGTACTTTATCCCAGAGCATCTTCCCTGCTCCACTGTTCCTCGGGCAGATTCTTGGGAGCGCATGAGAAAGCTCATCCTGGGTTTTCATGTTTATGATAAACTAATGCTTCAGCCCTAGTTCATTCGGTACCCTGAGAATGCCAGGTGCCATGCAGGGGGTAGTCTGTGCCGTTCCCAATGAGACCAGGTAACACAGTGTAATAGCAGTGATCTTAGACATGCAAAATTTCATATCCCGGGCAATATTTTTCAGCCTTTTTTCTGCCCAGGGATATGTTACAGCAGTCGGGGCGCTGCGTATGCCCGCTGTCCGTGCGAGCGGGCTGAACACAGCTTAACACCCTGTGCTCTTTCTGGACAGACGACTGATGATGCCGATGACGCCGTCGGACACAAAAGCTTCATTTCGGCCACGGTGCAGACGGGTTTCTGTGACTGGAGCGCGAAGTATTTTGCTCAGCCCGTGATGAAGGTAATTTTGTTTCCTCTCTGCCTGTGCTCTGAGCTGCAGCTCTCAGCACGCCGGTGGGTGTCCTGGCTGCAGGCGAGCGCCTTTCCCTTCGCATCCTTTCCAGTCTGGGAAGACCAGGAAAGGAATTTATTTGCATCATCCTGCTCTGCTGGGCTGCAGAATCATTGTGCTTCTGTAAAGCCAGAGCACAGAAATCATCCATGGGAGCAAGAGAGTTAGTGGCTGAAGGGGCAGTGGTGTATGATTAGGGAAAGAGCTCTAATAAAAAAAACCAAAAGACTGCCCCCCGTGGAGCACTTTCCAGGCCTCTTGTACAGACCCCTTTACCTGCAAAAGGGGAAGATGGTGGTGATTGGAAGTCTGAATGACTGCCCAGGGAAAACATTCGAAGCATCACTGTTGTTTTTTTAAAGGAAAAAAAAAAAAAAGTAGTAGTATTACGGCAAAGAACACGGGCAGTAGTGACAAATCTTCATTGAGATGTCTTTAGGAGTTAGTGTGTTCCAGTAACCTTGAGTTGATTTTATGGGCGAGATGCACTAAAGCCTTATTCCTGAACAAAAAAAACAGGCCTCTTAAGAGGTGGATATAGACTGTTGATGCCTGGAAACAGAAACTGTTAAATTTCTAGACTCTGAACCAAAGATGAGGTTTCAATCTCTAGTATGCAATCGAATCAAGCAGTAAATCTTGCCTTATTAAAAACAAACACAACAAGGAGGGCCTCCAGATACCTTGGGATTCAGGCAGCACGGATGTGCCAGAACTGCCAGCTTAGTTTCGTGGAGGTACTGCAGTTTATGTGAGTATGGATGCGCAGTCTGCATTGATGCTGCTCCCTGGGCGAGACCTGGGCAGAGGCCGGAGTGTCCGTGTCCATTCCCAGCGCTCCCGCGGCGCCGGTCCTGGCTCGGGAGCCTCCTCTGCAGCCGCTGCATCTTCAGGTGTGCGGAGCTGTCGCAGGCTCTGTGCTGGAGTCCTCCCTTCCAGGGCTGCCACTGAGCCATCTGTCACTGTTCCTTCCCGAAACCCATCCCAGGGCACGGTAATTTGTGGAGCGATGAAGTGAGATAATTGTCCTTATGTTTAAGGATATCGTAAAAGTGGTTATGTGGCAACCAGGTTTCCACATAGCTTCAGTTTCTTTAGACAGTCAGCAAGAGGAAACACTGGATGGTAAAGTGATGGACTGACCCTTCCTCAGCTACCGATGAAATTAATTTTCTCCTTATTATCATTAGCAGAGCAATTCATTATGAAATACTTGTGACCCGTGGAGTGTGGTCATGCTCTACAGCAGGTTTTCTTGGATCAGCTGTATTTCTGTGTCTTGATTCAAGTCCAGCAGATAGTACAAGAAAAGGAGGGAATGGTGTTTTATCTCTTGGTTCTTATTAAAAACATTTATCTACCTTCTAAGGAAAGCTCTTCACGGTAAAGAGGAGTGTCTTTATTAATGTAATAAATCATGGTAGATAGCCAATCAAAAGGGAGTTTTTGTGTGTAGATGGGGAGCAATATTATATATGTACCTATTATATATATATTTAAGTTTAGCACTTTGTGTGCATAAAACACAGAATATTACTTCGGGGAAGGGAAGAAGCGAAGCATTCCTGTACTATTCAGACAAGCAGGGGAGAGAGACTCATGGAAATGGAGACTGAGGGTTTTCCTAAACCACAGCCCCTTCCAAAGGCCTCAGTTTCTCACCATAAGAATTAAGGTGCTTTAAAACTCTGTCCAAATACGCATGGTGTGTACAGTGACCTGACTCTTCAGCTTAGTACTAAGAATAGTAGAAGATCAGTATAAGAATAGTAGCATGGATGATGATGATAAGTCTCTGTACGTGTATTCAGATGTGCACACTTACTGGCTGGGTTGAGTTTTCAGAGCACAAACTCAACAACGTTTGAGGTGAAGTTTGAGTAAAACTTTACCTAAAGTGTGTGTTTTTTAATAAAGCAAGGTGGGGAATTGATTACCCCGTTACTTCTGTAAAGAAGCTTTAAGGGGTCCAGAACTGATACAGCAACAGAAGGATGGTTTAGAAGATGTCAAGGAAGGAGAGGAGGCTGCTGCAGAGCAAACCCCAGAGGAGGAGCGGGCTTGGAGGAGCCTGCACGGTCGCTGCTCTCCCACCCCAGAGCCATGTCCGACTCTGCAAGTAGATGTGTTGTCGTGTCCCGGGTCGGGGAGGCCCCTCTCCTCGAGCTTTCTGTGGCCTTTAGCGACTGCTCCTCAGGGCTGCCCATGGCTGCAGGCCGCTGCGGCCTGCTGGGAGCGTCGGGCTCGGAAAAACGCGGAGAGAAATCTGCCCAGTGCTGCTGGAGAGAGATGGTGATGGTGTCTGCTTCCAATGCTTCATCTGGAGGTGCTGCCTGTCGTCATAAACAGGGAAAGGCAGGACAACGATTCCTGTAATGAATAAACATAAAATGACTGAGTGCATCCTAGTCATATATAATTTATGAATTTAGCTTTGCTTCATGGACCTTGCTTTGCAAATGATTTGACTGGAAAGATTCAGGGATTAATTTCCAGTGCGAACCGTTGGCTCCCTTTCAAGCCATCGTGTTGAATCTGATTTATTGATTATCTAATCAAATAAACGTAGAGAGAAAATACCGCATGGCGAGGCCTCCGCGGGCCAGAGGGACAGGCGCCTCCGGCAGCGCTCACCTCTGCAGAGGAGGCCGCTGCGGGGTCACCGAGGAGCAGGAAGGCGCGGATTCTGTAAGGAATCCTTGCGGAATTCCATAAGGAATCTTGCCCCAGCGCTCCGGCGGCTCCGTGGCCTGGCAGCCCTTCAAAGCGCCAGTGGGGAAGCGAGGCCTACCCAGGGGTCCAAAGTTGAGCAAGAAGTCCATCCCGTTCCAGGTACAGACATTCATCCATTCTTTCCCGTCTTGAGGGAGGAAGGCAGGATTTTTGCTGGGATTCCTGCCCATCTTTCAGGTTTATCATGCTCAAGCCACATAGCTGGAGTGCAAACGCAGACATGGATATTGAAACAAACAGAATTCCTTGCAGGAAAATATAAGCAGAGCCTTTTTCTTCCCTTATCACTTGATTTCCTCAGCCATGCATTGAATCTCATTAATGTCCTGGGGATTAATATAATTTACTTTTAGTCTGCAGTAGTGAAATAACTGGTTTCCTCCTTCCTATACTTTGCTTTGACTTGCCATGGGTTCTCCCTGCCTGTGTGCAGGCAGAGCATTCGCTGCCGAACACAGATCCAGCTTGGAATCATCAGCAAGCAGTTTCCTGCTGTTCACCGGCCTGGTCCGTGTAGGTCTTTATGCACCTGCTTCCTGGGTGCTGCCTGGTCCAAATCTCATCTGCACATAGAGCTTGTATCTGAAGAGGTAGAGAAGTGGTCCATCATTGTCAGTACTGGCCTGGATGGGAGAGGAGAGCTTTTAGTAGTGGGCAGTAATAGTGTCTTAACCTCTGTCTAGGGAAGCTGTAATCATTTTAATTCCTTGTTCAAGCATCACTAGATGGATGCAGATCTCAAGAATGCAGCAGAATGCTACACTTGGAAGGATAGTAAATGTGCTGCAGAGATGGTACACAAGAGGAGGAGGAGGTTTAAGTGAGGAGAGAGGTTTTGTAATAGGTCTGTGAATATTTACAAGCAATGAGAGGCGACACCAAATCGAAAGAAGCATGAAGGAAAGCTCGAGTGGCCTTGTATCACCAGGAACTGCTGCATGTGCAGGGAGCCTGGAGTGGAGGAGAGTGGAGGCAGCAGCGCCTGCAGCCTGCATTGCACAGCCTTGGTGACCAAGGGACACAGCCCCAAGGGACATCATCATGGGAGGAATTTTCATTGCTGAAATTAAATGATGAAAAGCCTTGCTGCATGAGAGCCTTGCAAGAATTAAGTTCTGCAGCACAACTGCTCCTTTATCTGATGTCGTGTATCTGCTAGGAAGTAGAAAAAATCATTGCTCAGCTGCATATCCTAAACTGAGAAAGCTGCTGGTGGCTGTGGAGGAATGTTCCCATTCTGCTCGTGCTCTTCTCTCCTGGCCATTTAGGTCCTACTCTAATTTATTCCCAGAGAAGCTGGATTTTCATTAAGGTGTGGATGTAACCTCTCTACTTTCAAATCCCCATTGCTATATTTTATCTTCAGTTTGTTTATCACTTTATATTATTGGTCATTTATCATTTCCTTTCAAATAGATCTTGTGTTCTTGAAAAATTAAAGTAGTAAAGTAGTGGGCATATTTTTTTCCTTGGGGCTGCAGGAGGAAGGGTGGCTTTTTTAATTTGTCATTTATTTTAAAAGCAGCAGCAATTCAACTGGATAATAGTTGTTTTCCAAAGCGTGGTAGGTTTGGAAGGCGGCACCTGTAACAACAGCAGATGATTTAAGGTGCAAATACGTGGGACCTTTGCTGGCCCTTGGGCTGTGCCTTTGCTTCCTGCCTCCGCAGGAGCTGCTGCTGGAGCAGCCCCTCGGGAGAGTCCGCGGCTCCGGAGCCCCGGGCTGCACATTCCCGGGAGCAGAGCGGGACGGGGTGGCCCACGGGGCTCCTCTCCCTGCTCCTGGCACGCAGAACAGGGCGCCGTGATGGCCTTTTCTTGCAGCTGCAAAATTCCGCTGTGACAAAGCAAAGCTGTGGCCTCGCCGGCAAATGCAGCCCGGGAAGCGTGAGCATCTTAGGAGGCTCTGCCTCTCGTGGCCTGCGTCATCTATTAGCAGTGAAAGGAGGATTTTAGTGTGTGGTTTTAGCTCTCTAACTGTATCAAACCAGTGCTCTCTAATCTCTGATTGCTCCGTGATGCTTTTCAGCTGAGACACGTTAGGCAGAGTAATCTGTGCGGCATTGAAGTGGGAATTAAACTGTTTATAGAGGAAAGCAGTTAAAACGACTGTGTGCAATAAAACCGGTTCCTTAACTGCCCATTTCGTGTGTCACTCACCCAGAATGACACATGACAAATGTATGTGGCGCTCTAAAAAAACAAATGTCTTTCATGATATAGAACCGTCTGTAGCTTAAAGGCAAAGCAAAATTTAGAACAGCAAAAGGAAAAGGGAAGAGATTACAGATGATGGGGCTGTTTAGATCAGAGAAATGCTCAAGTAAAAAAAATCTAAGTCCCATGGGCACCTGAGCTGCCTGGAGCTGGTGGCGCTCGGGAAGTTTTAGCGCAGCCCGTGCTCGTGACGTGGTGCTTGCGCGTGTTGCGGGGGGAGTCGGCGGCGTTTTGATTGCTCCTCTTGTTCTGTGTTGCAAATCTGTTGCTGCGCTGCAAGATCCCCGAAGAGCACGATTTGGAGAGCCAGATCCGCAAGGAGCGGGAGTGGCGGTTCCTGCGCAACGCCCGGGTGCGCAAGCAGGCGCAGAAGATCATCCAGAAGGGTGAGTGGCCCCGCGGGCTCCTGCTCTGGGCGTCCTCCAGGCCGTGCTGCAAACGCGCCCGTGCCGGCGAGCCCGGGGCTCCTGCTCTCCGTGCAGCTGAGGCCGGCAGGGCTCGTTGCTGTAATGAGTTTTTCTAGTGCTCACCCCTCTATCCTCGGAATCATTTTGTACACAGGCCCAGGGACTAGTTCAGAAGCCAGAGGTCCCTTCCCCTTTGGAAACTTAAGCGTGAGGCCGTGCATGACATGGCATGGTCAGGCACAGCAGGACACTGTCCTCTCAAGTTCATCACAGGAGGGGAAAAGTGTAAGAGAAATCCCTCAAAAATGGAGAAGTGCCATAAAAACAGATTTCTCCACCCAGGAGACCCAATAAAGCCTTCGACTGGCAGGGCCCAGTCTGTTCCCGAGCCCTACCCAGGCAGGCCAGGAGTTCCAAGAGTCCTGAGCTAATATTGTTGATTTACCCTTTTGCCTCTTCCTCTCTGTCGTGTGAGCTTCTGATGGGTATTGTAGCTTCTGCTTCTAAAGGGAAAGAAGGTAAAATATTGCAGGAAAACTCCAAGCCTGTGGCCGGAAAGGCCCGGGCAGTGTCTGACATGTCGTGGCAAGGAAGCGGTGCTGCTGGCCTGATGGATTGTTGTGTTCCTGAGGCTCAGCAGGCATCCGCATGACTTTCATATTCCCCACTCCTCTGAACTCAGTAAATGATAGTTTGCTTTTCATATCCCATTATATTTTTAATATTTATATATGTATGGCTCTGTGCACGCTTCTACATTCGCCTCTAATACGCCTGAGGTTCCTGAGTCTTTACTGTGTGTATTCTGCATTCTTCTGAAAGCTAATCTTGCTTATTTATAACTCTTTATGCATTTACAAGGCAGCAGTTGGGCTAGAATTCTTTTAACACGGGAATCTATTCAAATTGGGTGCAGCCCAGCGCGGTGCCCTCTGGAATTTGCATAGCTAAATTATTGCAGCTCGTGTTCCCAGCCCCGCGGAGCCTGGTGAGGGCGGCTCGGCGAGTCCTCCCCGGGGACGGTGGCTCCGGATGCCCCTTGGAGCGCTCCGGAATACTGATGTGCCGGAGGCTCCGGGTGACACGGGGTAGCCCAGTGTCATAACCTGCACGGGCCCATAAACTAGAGCAACATAGGAGGTCAGCTGGAGCCCAGGGAATGGCCCAAGGGGATCTTTCACGCTCACCTGAAGGAATCAAATCGTTTTCTGGACAGCGTTCGCGTGTGGTTGCTTGGCCTGAGTGTAAAATGCCAATATTCATAAAAATGAGATCAAAATCTGAAATATTAACAAGAATTAAAATAGATTCAAAATGCTGTAATTAAAATTAAATGGATACATTCCAAAACAAACCAGAACTGAGTAAACATCTCCTGAGTTTACAGTTTGGGGTGATGAATTCATACTTTGCCAAAAAACGCAGTTTCGGGGATACCAGAACTGCTTGTGAAGAGCAAACTATTGCAAAAAAAATAAGTGAAATGGAAGGTTAAATAAATAATCCACAGCTAACATGAAATATTGAATTTTATGTTGAATACAGTCTTTTCATTTCTGTTCTATTTTGCAAAATAAATAAACCAACGAAGCTGATTTTGTCAAAACAAAACGTTTCCTTGGACTTGGTAGGGCGTTTCGCTGCGCTGGGATTCACTCGGGCTCTGATCCCTGCCTTTCTCTCCCCCCCGCAGGCATCTCTCGCCTTGATGACCAGATCTTCCTCAACAGGAACCCGGGGGTGCCCTCGGTGGTGAAGTTCCACCCCTTCACGCCCTGCATCGCGGTGGCCGACAAGGACAGCATCTGGTAAGGGGTCCCCTCTGGCCTGCCACGTGCCACGGGTGGGAGGGTGGCAGAGAACGGCCCTCGTGGAGCGGCTGCTTTCTGGGGAAGGATCCGTGTTCCCCTCCTTGTTCTTGCCCGCACCCCTCAGCCGTCATCTCCCCCTTTCCGTGCAGGAGCTGGGACGTGGTCTGCCTAAGTTCAATGCCATAGTCCAGGCATCAAGTCTCTAGGTACAAGAGGCGCTGGATTAGAGGGTATCCAGTGAATTTTGATGGACCTGTAGTAGTTTATTGTGGATGGGGTTCATAAACTCATTATGTCAATACCAAAGCAGAAAGACAAACGAAATTGGTACCCAATGCATAACATTTAGTGTCACTGTGATGGGCAGTTCTTGCAGCTTGTCTAGAGAACCAGGAGCTGACCTGATGTTTTTTCCTCACGCAGTTTTTGGGACTGGGAGAAAGGGGAAAAGTTGGACTACTTCCACAATGGGAATCCTCGCTACACCAGGATCACGGCGATGGAGTACCTGAACGGACAGGACTGCTCCTTGCTGCTGACGGCCACAGGTAGGCAGCGCATTTCCCGTGTGATTTTGGGACGGAACCAGGGCCCTTCACAGAAGTCAAGTCTGGGTGAGCTGCTCTGGGCCTCGCACTCAGCCTGCTGTGAATGTGGCCCAGTCTGGCTCTTTTCCCTCCTTGGCAACTTGCCTGAGTGATGTCCATGGAGGAGACCCTTGTGGAATCACACCTGGGAGTTGTGTTGGGCAGTACTGGTTGACCTTAACTATTTAAGTAAGTGCTGCAGATGTTCCCAAATTTTGATCAAATGACGTGTTTACTGAAAGCATTTTCAATCACAGCTTCTTTTGTTACATCATTTTAAGTCTTCACACTGCAAATTCCTGGTAACCTTCTCCTATGCAACATTTCAGGCAATTTGATTTTAGCTAGTCCTGTTTTAAAAGCCGCTGCCCAGAACTGAAAAGGAAATCTTGCTGCAACATAAGAAATCAAATTCTGTTTCCTGTGCTGTTTTAGCCTAGAGTAGGTAGGGCTTATTTTAAGCCCTGAATTTCTCCAGTAGTTCTGATTTCTGTGTTTAGGCCCTCCATATCGCCAAGGCGCAGCAGGTCTCTAGAATGCTCTGCTGCATCCTGTAAGGTAGCATGAAGAGCTCTCAATCCCATTCACTGGTCTCGGAAGCTGCCAGTAGGATTTGCTTCTTTCCCAAGGAACCATTCTCAACCTGCCGGGCTGAGTGTTTTCAATTACTTTTCAAACTTCGTGATGAAACGTTCAGGTTGGGTATAATTAAGACAGGTGGAGGAAGAATAGAGAGGGCCTCTAGGACATTTTTCTTTCAATTTATTGATTCTTGGCACAAAAGTTTCACAGTTGGGGAACAAATTGAAAAAATACATGATGTTCTTGAAAGATTTGCTGCTGATGGGCTGGGACCTTTGATTCGGCTTCTTCTGTAGGATTGTGTTTTGTATTTAGCAGGGTACTTTTGTGGCTCTTAGTAGCAATAGCAAGGAAGATGGAGAGATAAGTCTTAGAGAAAATGAATTGGTCAAATGGGATGGAGCGACATTTAATGTCAGGTGTTGTTCAAGGAGAGGAGCGTAGCTCTTCCAGGGACGTTCTCAGTGGAACAGTCCTTCAGGTAATATGGATGTAAGAGTAGAGCGAAAAACAACTCTAACAGAGATTAAGTCAAGAGACTCTTTTAGAGTTTGCATGACAGTGGTTCCTCTTCTCCCCATCCTTTGCACAAGTAACTGAGAGTCACATCGGCAGTGACGTTGCCTTGTGTTCTGTTTTCTGTGCTCCCCGAGATGACGGCGCTATCCGAGTGTGGAAGAACTTTGCAGACCTGGAAAAGAATCCCGAGATGGTAACTGCCTGGCAGGGCCTCTCAGACATGCTGCCGACGACACGAGGTGGGTCCCGCCGGGCTGCCGCGTCGGGGATGCACGGCGTTTGTGGTGGTGGGGTTTTTTCTAGGCATGAGCAGAGCACAGTGGGTTTCTCCACTTTGGCCATCAGTTACATCCTTGTTTAACAGTCTCTGCCTTTCTGGAGTGGCCTCTCACCACGCCTGGTGAGGCATTCCTTCTCCAGGTCTCACAAAAGCAAACCAGCAAACCCCCAAACCCAACCCAGCACCTTCCCCCACCACACACACAAGAACAACTGCAGCAGCATCTCGCTGGGCAGCAGAGGGGCCCAGATCCTTGTTCTTCCAAGGTTCTCTGCAGCTGTCCTGGCCAAGCCCTCCTATTGCTCTGGTTTCTAAGGAGAGAACTGTGGAACAACGGTGGAACTGAGCACCTCCCTGCCCTGCGCTCACCGGGCGGGCGGTTGTTTCTTCCCTCTGGGTATGGGAGTAGCTCACGTACTTGCTCTTTCCTCCTGACGGGCTGCTCAGCCTTTGCACAGCTTTGCATGTTGCACCTGTGATCTCATTCAGCCTGAATTCAATTTTAGCACTTGCTCTTTGCTGTTTATTGTGGGTCAGGAGGTGGCAGGAGAATATGCAGTTTGAATCTCATCCCTGCAGAAGGACAGTGCAGTTGGACATTGACCCGCTCTGAGTGTTAAAAAAGTAATACAGGCAAAGATGTAAAAAGGAGCGCTGACATCCAGCAATATGCAGTTTGAAACCAAAATACCCATTTGGGTAACCCTGAAGTCTGTTTTTTGGGTGTTGAAGGAGGTGGACGTTTTGTCCTTCCAAGACCTGATGAAATGTACTAATGCTCTAATGATGATTCTCTGTCACTTCGATATTTTTAATCAAGGCTACAGGTCTTTCTGCAAGATGTGCTGTATTCAATCAGTGCTGATGTTACGGGTTTGATGTAGGAATTGCTGGGTGAGGATGTCTGGCTTGTGCTATGCAGGAGGTCAGATGAGATGATCAACATAATTCATCCTGACCTTAAAATCTGACAGTTCTCATTTCTGAGCTTCTGTGGTTCATCACAGGAGTCTGACACAGCTACTTCAGCTATTCATTGGATTTTACCTGTGCTGCCTTGTTGAACTCATTTCCTCAACACCTCATGGCTCATCTCTGGTGTTTTAGGAAAGAAGTGTATTTGCTGGAACTTTGGGCTCTGTGCCTCGCAGTCTTACATGCACATAATTGATTATTAACTGCTGGAAGTTTGCAGCGTACTGTGAAAATTGCCATGGTCAAAACCTGCCTTTTGCAGAGGTGTCAATAAAGCAGGAGGAAAGCAGTAGTAATGCACTGAGTGGTGAGGCCTGAATCTCCTTAGGAGAAAAGCTGCCAGCAGCGAGCTCGAGCTGTCACCCGCAGTGCTGCTTCTTTGTCAGCATCAGCTTCCCTGGAAGGTGCTGGTTAACATTCCCCATCTCTGGATCCAGGATCTAGTCTCCTCGGTGCCGACAGCCCTGCTCGAGGGGTCGGGAGCTCCACGGGGCACTGGGTTTTCCCGGCCCCGCGCTCGGAAAGGTGCCGGCAGCTCCGGAGCGGCCTCCTTGCAGCTCCCGCCGCCGCTGCGCACCCTGCGCCGGTGCAGCCGCTGCGGCCTTCGGTGCACGGAAAGGAGCATTGAACTGCAGCAAGGTTTGTCCTTGCAAAACGGGTCAAGAGCTGAGGCAAGGGCTCATGTAGGAGTTGAATGAATCAGCAGTGCTCCAAGTTTTAGATCCGTTCTCCTCGAGATTTTTTCACCCTCTTTTCTCTGTGATATTAAGCCTGGGTCCTGTTTCCTTTGCCTTTCACCTTTGGCGCGCTGAGTTAGATGCAGAGGAAATGGTTACGTGTGAAGGGAGTCCCCTGGGAAGGGAGGCTCTCGTGAAGGGTTGTCCTGTGCCACCAGGGCCACCACCGTGGTCCAGCACTAGCCCTCAACACTGAGGATGTGTCTTTGAAGCTGGCTGCGCTCCGGAGTTTTCCTGGAGTTTGTTCACTCCTGCTATTGATTTTCCTCCCTCCCCTGCCATCCTTTTCCCCAGTGTCCTGCTCTTTTCTTTTATTTGACAATCTTCTCGACAGCAACCAAAATACCGATTTTTCTAGGGGTTGTCCCTCTAGTGAAAGGAGGAAGGGCTATGCGATACAGAAACATCCTTTGGCATCTTGGGAGGCCCCTCCAGGTTGTCCAAGGAGCAGGAGGCTGCTCCGAGAGGGCGACCAAAGCAGACGGAGGAGCAGGACGTGAACTTTTCCCTTATGCCACAGCTCACACCGTGTAGCCCAGGTTAGGAATGAGCTGGCCACAGAGCTCGTGTGTTCAACCCGTGTGCGAGGGCTGTTGCTCGGAGGTCGCCTGCTCCCAGGTAACTAAACCCCTTCCTTGGCTTCAGAGATGAGTCTTAGCTCAGTGCTGCCCTGGGTGGACCCTCCATTTTTTTCAATGTAAAATCTGTTAATTTTTGATCTTGTTCAGATCTTTTTTAGATCTGTTCTCAGTCAGCCCATGCTACACTGAGAAAGTCTCTCCAATTAAAACCAGGGTGTTTAAAGAAGCGGCGGTGCCAGGTGCTCTGGTGTGACGGAACCAGGAACACGAGGAAGCAGGAATCCCCGCTGCAGAGAGGGCCTGAGAACAGGCAGAGCTCACGGTGCTGCCAGCCCCGCGTCTGCTGGCCGCTGCCCCTGACGACACGTGCTCGTGCACGGGCTTCTGAACCCAACTGCCACTTCTGTACTGTCCCCGAGGGAAATAAACCAGCTGCCACATCCCAGTCGGAGGGATTCTGCTCTTTAAAGCCTGACAGCACTGAAATTTGGAGGAATGCAGAGATATCAGTAGCTGCTTCAGACTTACCTGCCTGCCTAGATTCCCTTCCCAGCTCCCTCCATGGGCTGTTTGCCTGAGTCTCAGCGATTTCCTCTGTCCAGGGTAGCGGAGGAGCCAGGGCACCACCTGTACAGCAGGGCCAGGGAAAGGCAGGCAGAGCAGCAGGATCTCCTGCTCCTGCAGATGCCTGGGCAAGGTTTTCCAGCATTCCCAAGAGCCACGTGGCACTTCCCTGTTTTCTGCCATGCCGCAGTGCTCTCGTGGGTTTGCGGTGGCCAGAAACGAATGTGTTTTGGTGGCTGCGCTGTCACGTAGGAGCTGGCTGAATGGAGCACCTACCAACTGCTGCAGCCCTGCGTGCTCAGGAGCTGCTCCCGAAGCTCCCAAAGCTGCTCCGTCGTGCCGGGCCTTGGATTGATGTGTGCAGATGCCATGTGGCGTTCGGATTGCCACCCCTCATTGCCCTGTGCACTGCACTTCAGGGACCAGCTCGGACAAGGGACAGTCTCCTGGCTGGAGAAAATGTAATGGTCAAAACTGCTACTGACAGACAGCCGGAAAACCTGCTTTGCCTGTGGCAAGTGCCGCTGTCGAAGGCTTCCTAGGAAAAGGGTCGGTGTTTCCACCAGTGCCTTTTCTCTGGACGAAGGCATGTGCTGCTCTCGGTGCTGCTGCTTCTCTGTTATGTTCTTTTCCTTTGCTTTGAGTTGCTTTTTCTAATCCTTTTTTTTTTTTTTTTAAGATTTATTTTTGCTCTGGCTGACCAACTTACCCTTAGCATCTCCCCCTTAATCCCTGTCTTCTCACAGGTCTGGCCCGAAGGGTTTCAATCTATCTTGACAGAAGTAAGCAGGGAGGTGAGTGCCTTCTTTCCTGTTTCCTATAGCCAGCCGGGGTGGGAAGGATCTCCTCGTCCGACTCCTGGTCGGTTGGTTGGTTGGTTGTTTTTTGGCGTGGTTTGAATGCCTGCTGGGGCCTTTCTGTCCCCAGAGAGCTCTGCTGCTGCTCCCTCTCCGTGCTCTCCGTTGTCCGTAGGAGCGGCGGGCCGGGCCCCGGGGATGCGCGTGTGTCCTCGCCGCGAGAGCAGCCTGGGGGCTTTTCTGGGACATGCAAGTGTTCCTAGGAAGATCGTGAAGCATCCTAAACATGGAAGTGGAATGACGGGCTCCGTTAGCCGCTAAGCTGATGCGTTTCCTTTGCTGCGTTTCCTTTGCAATGCAGTTTTGCTGCAGAGAGCCCGCGAGCAGCAGCAGCTGAGCAGCCTTTCCTGGGAGGCTTAGCAGAGCGGAGCTAGCCTTTTGGCAAGGGGCTGCCTGGCAAATGGTACGAATCCCGGCCTTCCCTATGGAAAGGAGGCCAGCGGGAGCCCCCGGGCCTTCCCGCACGGCTGCGTGCGCCCACGCAGGGGATGGCATTCCCGCATCGTTCCCACATCATTCCCACTGCACGTGCAGGGAGCGAGGCCGGGGCGCTGCCCCCACGTCCACCGGCGCCTCCGGACGCTGAGATCAGCCCTGCTTGGCTGCAGGGATTCCCTGCTCGGGAGCCGGGCTCGGAGCAGCCTGGGGAAACCCTAGCCGCCCCGCGCAGGATCGATACCGCTGGCTCTAAGCAATCAGCGCGCGGCCCCACGCGCACGGATAATGCGAATCCATGGGCAGAAATCACCAGCGGCTTCTGGCCAGGCATCCACATAGCACAGGATGCAGAAAAAGGCTCCTCTGCCTGGCCAAGGATGTGAGAAAAATGCATGAGGTTAACCATTTGCTTGACAGCAAGGCACATCCTCCATAACTGGTATAAAATGTAGTGGTTTTGTCACCAAGGGACAGGACAGGGAATTCCCTAGGGAGCTGCAGAGCTGAGCACGGGGCAGCGTCATGGCAGGGGGGCTCCCAGGAAAGGCAGAGGATTCCTTCCTGGAGAGAAAGGGAAAGGGAATCTCTGCACGTCTCCCAGGGATCAGGGACTGTTCCTTTGGGTGAACCGCCTTAGATATGGTCACCTTTTTTAGCTGAAATAAAACAATCGGAGTTGTCTCTCCAGCGTTCGGGGTTCTTTAAATTGGATCCTCGGTTCCAGGTACTCCTTTTCCCTGGCTGTGCATGGGCCTTGGCACGGGCCAGGCGACGCTTCTTGGAGGTGTGCTGTGGCCATGAATGTGGAGTGAGGTCACCCGGCCCTCCCGCTGCTCCCTGGAAACCTCAGGAATTCCTTACAGGAAAAAATGAATCCTACCCCGTGGTGCATTGCGGCCCACGGAACCGGGCGGCTGCGTTTGGGCCGTGTCGTCCCCTCTGGGCGCTCAGGGTGTCCCCTCCGTGTGCCGGCCCCCCGAATGGGGGGCCGGCACACGGAGGGGACGCCCCGAGCGCACAGAGGGGACAATATGGCCCGCAGGTGGCACCGGGACCAGCGGGCCACATTGCCCTGGGCCAGGAGCGGGCTCCGCGTGCCAGGCCTGCGAGCCAAAGCGCAGCAGGCGGACGGTGCTCTCAGTCGTAGCATCCTGCAGAAGGGCCCCTGTTAATTAAAAAGGAAATGGCAATTAGCATGGAGTCCCACGCTTGCTTCTCGGCCTAAAATCCTGGGAAATTGGCGTAAAAATATGAGCTGTGCAACGAGCCTTTTCCCCGCTTCTCTCTAACCGTGGAGTCTCTATGGGCTCCTGAACCCTTGTTCTAGCTGGTGATTCCTTCGTGAGACATCTCTACGCTGCTTTATGTAAAGCAAAATCCTTCTGGGGCTTCTTCCCTCCATAAAATTCTCCCAGGCTCCTAGATTCCATTTCTGCATGTTCTCTATAGATGCCCCGAAGCAAGCCCAGCACCAGCAGCCCCAAAGATGCCATCGTAGCTCTGAGGGCATCATCTCTTGGTCCTTGTCCACAAGGAGCGATCTGGGCCCCTCTTGGGGGTTGTCACTGCAGATCAAAGTGGCGAAAAGGATGGTCTTCAAACTGGGGACCGTAACTGGAAAATTGGGAGCTCTAAAACCGCCTAAGAGCACATTGCCTACTTAACTCCATCAGCGATGGTAATGGCGATATCTATCTCAGCCTGCCAGTTTTATCTTGTCACATGGGCCATAAACAAGATGACAAATGAAAACACTTTGGTGATGTTTATCATCTAAATCACTGGCTGCTTGTTTGCCTCGGCTCTCCAGCACCCCCCGAGCTGCCGGGCGAGCTGAAGGAGCAATCAATTTAGCTCGCACGATGAAGATACAAGCTCTCAGCTTAGCTGAGAGCCCTGAATTTCCTGCAGGAAGATGAAAGACTGTCAATAAACGTCAGTAATCTTCTCGCGGGTCTGGATGCAGGGCTTAGGAGGGGGAGGCAGGCGAGGCGCTTCCCTGGGTCTGTGCAGAGCAAGGTCGTGTCATGCCGGGCTCATCGATGCCCGGCGGCAGCACCAGGATGTTGGGTCGGGCGAAAACCCCTCGCAGCAGTGACAGAAGCGGGTGCGGGGGTGTTTGCAGTTCCTGCTGGGGCTGTTTCTTTAGGAGACAAATCCACGCTCATCCCTGTTTTGGAGCAGCTCCTCGTGCGTGTCTCCTGCTCCGTGTGCAGGCCCCGCTCCGTGCTGGCTGCAGCATCGTTGTCGGCGCCGTGCTCTCCGTGCCTGTAAAACACTGCAGCTTGCCTTGCAGGAGAGTGAAACGCTGCTTCCGCAGGGAAAGGAGCTACTGCTGCTGTTTGCCCAGGGAAGAGGAAAGCAACCATGCAAAAGCTGAAGTTCTTTTCAGGTTCCCTGCTTAGACCTTCTAGGTTGTTTATTTAAATGTATGAATAAAAATCTCCCTGGAAAATCCACAGATTCGGGGTCAGTCAGCCTCTGAGCATAGGAAGGAAAAGCTAATTGCCGAACAGCTGTGCTCAAACAAGCAGTTCGGGCCGGGCAGCAGCGCATAGGTGGGGCGAGAAGTCCCTTCTAATTAAATGTGCTAGAATTGCTCCGTGGAGATCACGCCGCCAATTAGGGGTTTCATTTCCTAAGCCCGAAGCAGGTGTTTTGTTCCCATCCTCACATGCTCCGTAGCCAGGAAAGTCAGCTCACTTCATGCCTTTGTGTACATTTAATCTGCACAGTGAGAAAAGAGGTGAAATACTCTGATTTTTCTCTAGAAATTGCCATATCAAGAAGGTTCAATTAGTTCATACCATTTACCAACCACTATGTGAGCAGGTGCCCATTTCAGGTGTTTCGAGGATAGAAAATCCCTTGTAATTCTCTTGCAGCATGGATGGGACTTTCTTCTGGACTTCAGCTGGCAATCAGCTTACACCCTCAAGGATGGGGATCAAGAGCTCTTGGAAGCGTGTTTCAGCCAGTGTAGTTGCTGATGGGTCTCTTCTGCCCACATAGCAAATAGTTTTCTACTCCTACCAAGCAATTTGATTCAGTATCTTGCAGCAGTCACTTTGCTGTTCTTTGTTTAGAAATGTTTCCTCTTAGCCACATATTTCTATGAGAATAAAAACTAGGGTAATCTGGAGGGGCTCATGCCTGGTCGCATGCAGTGTCACCAGGTCTGCTTCAGTCATCGCTTAGTCTGATGTTCTCCTAAGGGTCTAATAAGAAGTAAAAGACGTATCTTGGACTCAAATCCAGGACCAATGGATTTGATCCCATTTGGAGGAGGTATTGAGGTGTGTGTGTGTAATTTTAAATTTCCTCTGATGATGAGAAGGTGTGCTCTAGTGTAAGATTACAAAGCCTGGTGTTTGCACGATCCTGCCCTGCCTCTGCTGATGGGGAAAATAATCTACGTGTCCTCCCTGTGTTTTATCTTAGGAGCAGGAATGGTAGTCGACTGGGAGCAAGAAACGGGGCTCCTTATGACATCAGGAGATGTGAGAATAATCCGGATATGGGACACAGATCGGGAAATGAAAGTACAGGTAACACGTGTGTGTGTGTGTCCCATTTACCTTTCCCTGTGGCTGAACATACTGGTCCCAGGTCGCACTGTGAGTTATCACCCGCATGGCCAAGGAGCTGAGAACTTGTCTGTGAGGAGCTGGCAGGTTCCTGCTCCTGCATCCGCTGCTTTCCAGCTTCTGGACCTTGTTAGAAGATAAATAAAAATGCACAAATACGTAATAAGTGTTTCACTTCTTTCCTGGAAGTGGCTGCAGCGTGTTCTGACTGTGCAGGACAGTGCTCGGCAGAGGTCTGTGCCATCCAGGGCCAGGCAAGAGGCCACTGACAAGCTTTTGTATTAACATATAATTGAAACAGAACTAAAAAAAATCTTGAGAAAATTAAGAGGTGAGTTGGGTAGTCAGCTTTGCTGCTGAGATCTCTATGATTCTCTGGGAAGCAAAGAGCGAATCTGGAGCAGCGTCGCCCTCGAGCCTGCTGGCCACAGCGCAGCCACCCCTCGCAGAGCGACGCAGCGAAGGCTCTGCAGTTTGTAGCCAAATAAAACGTTTTGGAGAATCATAAGGAGAAGCAGCAAGTCCATGAGAATGAAGTCAGCATGCTGGAGGAAAAAGGAAGTCTTCAAAGCTTCTAGAAATTAATTACCCCTGGGTGAACATTAATTATGGCACTTTGACCCTGCAGTGTAGCATAATTAAGCCTAAGTTGATCTTAATTACTATCACTATTATTTTTTTCTATGTAAATTAGGGAACATCAAAATTGAGAAGATGAAAATCTCCTCAGTGAGGATGATTAATCAATGTACTGAAATTATCTAAAAACATGTTGTTTCTTTTTAATTGCAAAGAGCGGTTTTGCTGAAATTCAAGTGATTGAAACTTCCTGACTCAGTAGCACTGGAAAGCTGAAATTCAGCACAAAGAGCAGGAAAGCGAAGAAACCCAAGCTAAAAAAGGTGCCTCCCCACACTTTGAACTACAGAGAGCCCTGCTCGGGGAGCACTTGGGTTGTAGCTGAAGAAGCAAATACTTCATTTTCACTCCAGCTGATTGTTCCTGCTTCAAAAAGGATCTGGTTTTAAGCAGTTAGGGTAATGCATAAACTGTCCAAACAGCCCCCAAAGTTGGGTGCCTCTAGCCAGCAGCTACCTCACTCGTCTGAGGCTGTGAATAGCAGCTAGGAAAGGTGAATGTGCTCAGCAGCAAAAATAGGATGGAAGTGTGAAATTAGCTAATGCAGTTCTAAAGTGCCTCCTTGATTGTTATCCTATTTTTAAAATGTTGCTTAGTTTTTCTCCATTTTAACTGAAGGTGTTTCTCTTCATAATGGTTGTGGACATTATTCCAAGCAATTCCTTTGCTTATAGCAAGTAAAAGAAGGGAGAAGTTGCAGCGTTAGAGTAAGAATGCAAGGCGTGCTCTAGCACAGCTGTACTTGCAAGCTCCGGTTGTTTTTTCCATGGGTCTTTTCCCATGTCTTTTTGCCATGCTGTCTTGGCCAAAGGCAGGAGCTGGGGCTGGTGCTGCCCATGCAGAGAGGCTCCTTGGAGACCTGTCCGTGTCCCTCTGCACAAGGGAGGCAGGGGAAGCTCAGCACCAAGGAAGGAAACGGC
Source organism: Tinamus guttatus (assembly GCF_059628265.1). NCBI lineage: Eukaryota > Metazoa > Chordata > Aves > Tinamiformes > Tinamidae > Tinamus > Tinamus guttatus. The sequence continues at coordinate 3,947,263 of NW_028289183.1, forward strand.
TGCAATTATCATTAAAGGAGAAAAAAAAAACCATTTTATTGTTTCCAGGGGGCAAATATGGTTTCTGTCTCACACAATATTGTGAGAATACTGTGAAATGAAAAGACTTGTTGTACAAAGCTTTTCTTCTAACATACCTGGTCCTGCTAGGGGTTCTGCACTGCTACACTGTCTGCCATCGGGTCAATTAGGCCTGGCTTTATTGATAGGAAATAGTTCTCCAAACGGAACTATTATTTGCTCTGCTTTGCGTTCTGCTTTTTGGGGTTGTTTTTTTAAGCTTCTTTTCTGAGAGGCATTTTAATAACTTCCCAGAACTTGTTTGGATGTTCAATCAATGCACAAAAAGAGTGAGTACCTTGCAGCCTTTTCCTTCAGCAGAATTCTGCATAGGCAGCACTGCTTGTAACGTACTCTGTTTGGCTGTGTGTGCATTTATGTACACGGGTTTTGCTCCCTTCCGTGGCTTGTCTCTTCCAGATGTCTACTGCTTATCTTGCCACTCCGGCAGCATTTGCAGCTTGCACCCAGCAAAGACGTTTTATGGAGAAACAATTCCCCTGGGCATTTATTTTAACCAGTTAGGTATTTTTACAACAGGCCTCACCTTGAGTGATTTGCAGAAGCCCATCTTTGCTAGCACTTATTTGCTGGGACTGGGAGTTGGGAAGAAACGTAGGGCCCCCCTGGAGCCTTCATTCCCGTGGGGAATGGCTGCGCGGGGATGGGGTTGGGGACGGGGACACCGCCGGGTGCCCACCTGAGCTCGCCGTGTGCTCTGCCCAGGACATCCCCACGGGCGCTGACAGCTGCGTGACCAGCCTCTCGTGCGACTCGCACCGCTCGCTCATCGTGGCCGGCCTGGGCGACGGCTCCATCCGCGTCTTCGACAGGAGGATGGCGCTGAGCGAATGGTAACGGCGCTGCCCGCGGGCCCTGCCTCCCCCCCGCACGTCCCAGAGCCACGAGGAAGTTTGCAGTTTCCACCCTGGCGTCAGGGGCTGAAGCGGCTTCCTGGGAAAACATCAGCGTTTCAGCGGGTGCTTTCCTGGCCTTCATGGTGCTCCCTAAGATACTCGGGGCTGGCAGGGAGCGCGGCATTTGGGAAAGCCACATCCCAAAGCTTGGGGGCAGAATCCATCCTCTCCTGCCCCTCTCCCGGGTGGCCAGCTTGGCCCCCCTCTCCAGGGTGCGTGGGGTGCTCCCCCATCCTCCTCCTCCTCCTCTTCCTCATCCCATGAAACCTCTGTGCTCTGCTTGCTCCGCAGCCGCGTGATGACCTACCGCGAGCACACGGCCTGGGTGGTGAAGGCCTACCTGCAGAAGCACCCCGAGGGCAACATCATGAGCGTCAGGTAACGGGCGCTTGCAGCCCCGGTGCTTTTCCTCCCCTCACCCTTCAAGACGGCCAGAGCAGGAGCCGGAGAGGCTGGAGCACCTCGGCCCGGCGCTGGCCTCGGAAGTCAACGCCAGCCTCGCTGGGAGGAGGCAGCGCGGCGCCTTCCCGAGAGCCCCTTCTTGAGGTTTCAGAGCGAACGCGGCGGGCTGCGCGCTGTCACGCGGCGCGGAGCTGCTCCCGTGGGCGGCCGGCGGCTCCGAGGGTCGCGGAGACGCGGCGCGAGCGGGAGGGAGCTTTGCCTTGCATCTGTTGGGCATATTGCTGTGTGGGATTACTTCACCGTCTAGCAATTTGGTGCACATAAATCCATTTCTGCTGGCTGGTAAATACTGAGCAGAGAGCAACATATATTTATTTAGCCATTAAAGAACGGCAGAATATAATTTATTGTTACAAAGCCACTGTTTGCACACAGAGAGGCTCTTTTTCTTGATTGCAAAATGAGAACAAAATATAATATGCTGGGATGCAGAACATTCCCGAAATGGGGGCTGGGCCAGCAAAAATTTATCAAGATTTTCAGAAAGGGGCTTAAATGATGCAGCTGCCAGATTTGTCAGGCTCACGTACTGCAGTTCTTAATCTTCCTGTCTGTAATCTCCTCCCGCCGTGGCAGGGTCAGGCCTGTGCTTGGCCTGCCCCTGTCTGCAGCTCGGCCTTTCATCCCCTCCGGGTCCTTCTCAGCAAGTGCTGCCTTTGCTCAGGACTGAGAAAGGCCGAGGAAACGTCGCATCACGGAGAAGCACAGAGGGAGTTTTTCCCAGGAGCAGAGAGGCGGCTAAAACACGAGATGGGCGAAGCAAGCCCGGATTCTGCCGCCCTCTCCTGCCTGGCTCTGCTCCATCACCAGCAGCACTTCCAAGATGCTCAAGTGGGATAACACTAAAGTGCAGAAGTGGGACTTCAGGACAGGGTCTTTCTACTCTCTTTTGAAAACTGCATCTGGTTAATCAGCAGATCTGCTTCCATGTGCTGTGGGTGTTGCTAGAAAAGCTTCTCCAACGTCTTTGCAATATCCTGGTTTAGTACCTTAGCTGTTGTTGACCTGTTTTAATTATTAGCTGAAGCACCCGTTGCTGTTCTGCTGGGACGTACTTTATTCTGACCCTGTTCTCCTCTGTGCTCCTCACACCGCAGGGCTGGACTTCCATTTTAAAGCTCTTACCTGCTCTTCTAGTACATCCAGAACCATTTCTGAGTAAAATTCCAAGCTTGAAATGAATCGGCTGTGTATTTGATCTCTCTCTCTCAAAAAAAAAAAAATCCATCTAGTCTTTAGGATCTAAATCAACCTGAAGCTTAACTTGTCTTGAGTTCAATTATGTGACAGCAGAAATTACAGTATTTAATAATGATATAAATAATCCTGTAAAACAGCCTTCTGATCACTACTAGAAACTCCAGAGGTAAAGAGACTGAAGGAAATATGCATCTTAATGCTTTGTACTTAATTCTGTAGAGTGATTCACAGTCACATACGGCCACCAGTGACTTGAAAAAATACAGTAACAGTTTGTCATGCCAAAAGCCTTATTTCTCTACTAGTAGAATCAGATCAGATGAATTGACTCTGAATTCAGTTTCCATAAGAGACCTTTCTGTTTGTCTTTTCCTACACCAGTCAACAAGTGTCTTTAAGAAGCACAGAAGAGCAGATGTTCCATAACAAAAACTTCAGTCCTCTGTTCCAGAAACGCAGAACAAGATGCCCCCTCTTCACTTCTAATAGACTTGATTCTGCTGATGCGTTTCAGAGATGACTTAACAAGAAATCACGTATTTGATGCTTGATCTACTAAGCACAGCACCTTTTCCCTGCTGCTATTGCTTTCTCCACCTTCTCTCCTGTGATAAGTCATTAATAGGGTGACACGTAGCCCGTGTTACGCTGGGTGCACCGAGTGCCTTGGACAGCACAGACTCGTCCATCTGTGTGCACACAGCTGGCTGAGTGGATGGGACCAGCAGAGCCCATCTGCTTACACTGTTCTAATACAATTTTCTGCTGTGAAAAGGAGAAGGAATCTGGGTCTGACATGTAGCTTAGGGTATTGAGAATGACATAACAGTAAAGGCACTCATAGCCAGTGACGGGCTGAAAGTGATAAAAGTAATAATGGATCCCTCCCGAGGGCACGGGCAGGGCTGTCTGTGCCACACTTAATGCCTTGCGGATGGCGCTGAACGGCAGGGACGTGTGTGGGGACTCGGTCGCCCGGGGAGGAGGCCTCGCTGTGCTGCTTTGCCCCGATTCCCCGGGCGAGCTGGGGGCCCATGGATGGGCACAGGGCCTGCCCAGCTGTGGGACGTGGTCTGGGCCAGGCTGACGCTCTGGAATCTCTGTGTTGGCAGCGTGAACGGAGACGTGCGCTTCTTTGACCCCAGGATGCCCGAGTCCATGAAGGTCCTTCAGATAGTCAAGGGGCTGACGGCTCTTGACATTCACCCGCAAGCCAACCTCTTTGCGTGGTAAGTTCTAGCTTCACCCCTTCCATCCCTGGAGTGCTCAGAGGACAGTTGGTCTCTGCAGTCACCATTCGTGGGGTTCGGTTTGGGTTTGTGCTGTTTACTCTCCCCGTGAGCAGTGCAGCTTCGTCCCCATGTTTGCAGGTGAGGTCTTTGATCCCCCGCATGCAGCAGTGGAACCTCTGCACGGGAGCCATGGGGAAAGGCGCCTGGTCTGTCCCGCTGCCAGCAGGTTCCTGCTGGGAACATTCCTGCCCGCTGGGGCTCCCAGCGCCGGCTCCGCAGCCGTTTCCCTTCACGGCTGCCGGGGACCCCGTTTTCCACGAGGGCATCGTGTGCTGCCCCACGGTGGCACTGCCAGCTCTGTGGGTCAAGTCCCTTTGTGAACCTCTTGGGACCGTTGCAGTTAAGCGTTACCAGAGCCTTCTCAGTGACACCAACTTCTCTTTATTCGTTTGCAGTGGCTCAATGAATCAGTTCACTGCAATCTACAACGGAAACGGAGAGCTGATCAACAATATCAAATACTACGATGGTTTTATGGGACAAAGAGTTGGAGCCATCAGCTGCCTGGCTTTCCATCCTCACTGGGTCTGTGTTGTCTCTTTCTGGAGCTTGGGATTTCGGGGGGGATGTTGGTGTTGGAACAGGGAGAGGTGCAGAGTCTCCTGCAGCACCAAGGGCTGCTGCCCCATCCCGGATTTGTGCGGGTCTTGGAGCCTGGTGCTGCAGGCTCTCCCAGACAGGGCTGCATTGGAGCTGCAGCCAGCGCCGCGGCTTTAGGCCATGCCCGTGGGGCTAGCGCGGAGCCCCCACGCGCTGGCCCTTTTCCCCGGGCCGCGCTTGCCGTGGCGCTGCCGGGAAGCCGGGCCGATCCCCGTCCATTCCGCAACTTTCCATGGAGCCGGTGGGAGAGGTGCAGCCTGGCAGCGGCAGCCTGCGGGGCTGCCGAGTGCTGCAGAGCGCCGTGTCCCCGCGGCTGCTTCCACCCGGCGCTTATGTAACGCTGCTGGAAGACCTAATGCTGTGCGGTAGGAAAACTGCTTGTCAGAAAAATAAAGAGTTCTGCAAAAATTACAGGCATAAGCTGATGAAATATAAAGTGGCTTGGAGTAAAAGGGAAGTTTCTAAATATGCCCCTGCTGAGCTGACTCTGCAGCAGTGGCCAGAGAGAAGATCCGGTCACTGCTTGGGTAGGAGGCAAGTGCCCATCTGCATTAGGGACTTCTGCTCATGCTGAGATGAGAATAAGTGAAGGAGACAGACTGAGAAGGGGTAGGAAAAACAGGAGGAGGTTAAAGAAGGCATAAACAGGCAGTTGTGTTAGAAACCTGCACATCAGAACTCAAATATCTGTAATGGGAAAGAACAGTGGGAACGAGAAAAGACCTGAAGGGGAGGAGGAATGAAATATGCTGAGATTTGGTGCTGCCTGGGCTGGGAAAGATGTTTTTCTGCCTAGGTTATATGGGCTTATATTCTGGAAGTAACAGGGTTAAAGAAGAGCTTATCTCCTCCTTGGTTTTGAAAGGTCACTTTGCAGCAAACCAAACAGTGATTTTGCTATGTTGCAGTGTGCGGGGAATAGAGAAAGAAGGGGCTAATCGCTTGAATCTTCTGCTTTTTCAATATGCAAACAACCGAAGCCCTGTCTAGCCCAGAGCCCCAGGGCAGGAGCGGTTCCTGGCCCTCCCGATAGCGGGAATGCTGATTGCCAGCCCGGGACGCTGCTCATAACCAGCAGATTTGCAGTCATTCGGAAAAATTATGTTCGGCTTTGGCAACGAGTAGTCACCGTAATTTTTCCCTCTGGCTGAAATAGGGGTGCGTAACTTGCCGGCACGGTGTATGTGCTAGCAGGAATGTCATCAGAGCTGCGTTGGCAGATGCACTTAAGAGCTTTCTGGGTGCTCCTGCTGGAAACGTCGCCCATTACCGTTTTCTCCCCTTACTGCGCAACACCTGAGCGTTTATCCCTGTTTTGCTCTCTTTGCACAGCCTCATCTGGCAGTCGGAAGCAATGACTACTACATCTCAGTGTACTCAGTGGAGAAGCGGATCAGATAACGGCTCAGGGCAGCGGCACTGGAGAAAGGGAGTCCCAGCGGTCAGGGCCGTGTCTCACCTATAATGTACATAGCGAAATTATCGACTTGAATGTTTAGTGTTGGCTGCTGCTGCAACCCATAACTTGAACATTTTTGTTTCTGACTTAGCTACTGATGATTTTGACAAGGGGAAGAGAGACAATCTCCTATTTTTTTTTTCAGCTGTATCCTCTAAAAGCTACAGAAAAGGAATATTTTATTTTTGTTTCCAGTGGTTGGCTTCTCTGTTAGAAACACGGCTCCTGAGCTTGGAAGGACTGGATGAGGCAATACCCTTGAAAAGGGCTTTTTGTTTTAGCCTTTGCTTTTGTTTTGCTGGAGCGTAGGTCGCTTTAAGGAGCAAAGTCGGGACTCGCCTACAGCTCCGTGCGTTCGACCAGACCTTGGGACCCTCCGGCCGCTGCCACCCGGGTGATGGGACGGCGGCCGCCCGGCGGGAGCCTCGTCCTCTCTGCAGCCCCAGGGAAGCCGGGATCCTGCGGAAGGGATCGAGGAGGTGACGGGAGCAGGGCCACCATGCCGCAAAGCTGCACAGCCAGGAAAAGAGGGGAGGAAAAACCCCGGACATCTGCAGCGTCCCGGCGAGCCCGGAGCGAGTCGCCAACGGAACCGCGTTCCTGCCGCGCGCGAGGTGTGGGACACGAGGACGCGCGCGCCGGGGCTGTGCGTGCAGCCACGAGCAGCCTGTGCCCACGGCGGGCACGACGTCGCGGCCCGGCCTTGTGCCCGCGGAGCTGGCAGGGACCCGCACGCGCTGAGCACGGGGAACGGCCCCGCGCCGTCCTCCTGCCCCGTGCGATGAACGTCCCCGTCCCCCGAAAGCTGGAGAGCGGCGAGGGGAAGGGCTGGGTGACGCCGGAGGGCAGGTTTCCCTGGAGAGGCGCTGCCCAGGGCCGGCTCTGGCCAAGAAGAGCAGAACTTGTGCAAAAATCACTGGCGGAGCGGAGCTGCTGCATGTGGAAGTCCCCAGCGTCCCCTCGGCCGGCGCTGGTGGCTCTGCCTGGGACGGGGCTCACAGAGATGGACACGCGAATGCGGGTGGAGAAATGTCCCGTTGTGGCGCCTCCGGTGCGTGTCCCACCTCGTCGCTGCTCGTTGTCTCCCGGATAATTGTGTTTTCCTGCGCGGGTGGCCCACGCAGCAGCCTCGGCGGTGGCCACGTGGCCCTTCCAGGGGCCGCCGAGGACGCAGGTCCCCGGGCCCGGCCGCGAGAGCCTCCCCGCGAGCCCCTCGCCGCCTCCCCCCGCTCCCCAGGACGAATCAAAGGCTTCGAACTCGAGAAAAACTACCCCAAAGTCCTCCCGGAGTTACCAAAAGCTAATTATGGTCTAAGAGGGCTCCCGCGGCCCCGGCGCGGCGGGGACGGCCGCTCGGCTCCCCTAACCCGTAACCCCCCGCTCGCAGCCCGGTTTTTAACCCCGATCAGTGTGTGTGTCCGCGGGGCGGCCGCGTTTCCACGGCTCACGCAGAGATTCAATCATGGAGTTTAACCGAGGATCCGGAGAGCATCCTACCTAAAAGTTCACTTATCTCTATTTATTTTACAAAAATTTAAAAAAAAGATATTAAAAAAATAAAACACACGATTGTAATGTGAGAGTAAAGCAATTACAAACAATAAATGGTTAATAAAAAATAAGTGCGAGCTGCGTCTCGGCCTGGTGCGGGGATCCAGAGGGGGCTGCCCTGGAGCCTCTGGAGCAAATCCCGCTGGGATGTCCGTGCCGGCGGGTTCGGGCCCTGGGGCTGCACACGGGAATGGGGGGGTGCGGGGACCTGGGGACACTGCAGTGACCTGGGGACACACACGGGGCGATGCAGGTGCGGAGGGGTGGAGGGACATGGGGACCCCGTGGGGACACAGGGCGGGTGCAGGTCCTTTTTGCTGCCGTGGCTCTGTACTTCCCCATCCCCTTTTCCTACCCCTATACCTCCCCAGTCCCTATCGTCACCTCTATACACCTCCTATACCCATACACCTCCCCTATAGATCCCCTGTAACCCTCCTATACCTCCCCTTCCCTATATATCATCCTCATACATCTCCTATACCCCATACCTCCCCTATACCTTCCCTATACCTTCTATACCTCCCCTGTACATCCCCTATAACTCCCCTTACACATCACCTCTATACCTCCCCTTCCCTATATATCATCCCCATACATGTCCTATACCCTTATACCTCCTCTATACCTTCTAAACCTCCCGTATACCACCCCTTCCCTATACCTGCCCTGCACATCCCCTATAACTCCCCTCTCCTATACCTCCCCTATATCCCGAATACCACCCCACACCTCCCCTATACCACCTATACCTCCCCTATATCTCCTATACCTCCTATACCTCTCCAATATCCCCTATACCTCCCTTATATCCCCTACACCCCCCTATACCTCCCCTATATCTTCCCTATATCCCCTGTACCCCCTATATCCCATATACCTCCCCTATATCTGCTATACCTCCCCTATACCCCCTATACCTCCCCTATATCCCCTATACCTCTCCTATACTCTTCATACCTCCCCTATACCTCCCCTATACCCCTCATACCGCCGCTATACCCCCCCTATACCTGCCCTATATCCCCTATATCCCCCATACCTCCCCTATACCCCCTATACCTGCCCTATATCCCCTATACCTCCCCTATATCCACTATATCCCCCATATCCCCCATACCTCCCCTATATCCCCCCTACCTCCCCTATATCCCCCCTACCTCCCCTATATACCCTATATCCCCTATACCTGCCCTATATCCCCCATATCCCCCCTACCTCCCCTATATCCCCTATATCCCCCATACCTCCCCATAACCCCTATACCTCCCCTACATCCCCTATATCCCCCATACCTCCCCTATATCCCCTATTTCTCCCCTCCACCGCCGCCTCCTCCCGCCCTTCGCCGCCCTCCAGCGCCCCCAGGCGGCTCCCGGCCTCTCCGCGTTCCCGTTCGCGTTCGCTTTCGGCGGGGCCAGGCCCCGCGCGGCCGCCGTCGGCGGGGCGGGGCGGGGCGGGGCGAGGGGCGGTGCGGGGCCGGGCGCGGCGGCGGCGGCGGCGCCGCCATGGGGAACCTGTTCGGGCGGAAGCGGCGGAGCCGCGTCACGGAGCAGGACAGGGCGGTGCTGGTGAGCGGGCCGGGCCGGACCGGGCCGGACCGGGCCGGGCCGCGCGCGGTGGAACGGGGCCTCCCCTCCCCGCGCGCCCCCGCCCCGGCGCCGCCGTTCCGGGCCGTGACGGCCGCGTCTCGTGTCCCCCCCGCAGCAACTGAAGCAGCAGCGCGACAAGCTGCGGCAGTACCAGAAGCGGGTGGCCCTGCAGCTGGAGCGGGAGCGCGCGCTCGCGCGGCGGCTGCTCGCGGAGGGCAGGAAGGAGTGAGTGCGGCCGGGGCGCGCACGGGAACGGCCCCGGGCACCGGCGCCGCGTGTCGCCGGGGTGCGGGTGGCCCTGTCCCTGGTGCCCGTGGGAGAGGGGAGCCCAGAAAAGCGCGGGGTTTGGGGGGCCGCTTCATTCCTCTCCTCCCCAAGACGTCCCCTATATCCCCGCTACTTTCCCTATACCTCTCTGCCTCTATATTGTCTATACCACCCTTATATCCCCTCTTCTTCCCCTATACTTTCCCTCCCCTGTACCTTCTATACCTCTTATATATCCTCTATACCTCCCCTCCCCTATATCCTCTATACCTCCCTCGTATCCTCTATACCTCTCCATACCTCCTATACCTCCGATCCCCTGTAATTTCTCTATCTTCTTCCCCTATATCCTCTCTACCTCCCCTATATCCTCTTTACCTCCCCTCCACTGTATCCTCCATGCCCCCCGTACCTCCCCTATACCTCCCATACCTCCCCGTGCTGAGCTCTCCTCTCCCTCGCTCCTTGCAGGAAGGCTCTGCTCCTGCTGAAGAAGAAGCGCTACCAGGAGCAGCTCCTGGACAAGACGGAGAACCAGATCAGCAACTTGGAGCGGATGGTACGGAGCAGCCCGCGCTGGGGACCGGCCGGGCGCTCGGGATGAGGGTGCCCCGCACGCCCCCCGGTCCCCGTCGCACCCGGCCGGGCTCAGCCCCGCGGCGCCGCTGTCACCGAAACCGCCGCTGCGCCCCGAATGTGCCCCCAAGAGTCGAGCGGTGACGTGTTTAGAGCCAGCAGGGCGGGTTTTGCTACCGTGTCTCGTAAATCGCTAAAACTTTAGTCACGATGTTCAAGGGAAGTGGGAGCTGCCCAGGCTCGTGGCTCCTTCTTGCCTTTATCATGGAGTGGCCGTGGAAACCGTGGCCTCAGGCCAGGCTGGTGGCTGGACATCAGCTGGAGGCCCTTTGGGTTCGTGTTGCCCGGGTTAAGGGCATTTTGTGGCTGCTTCCCGCCGAGCTGGTGTCACTGGAGCCCTGTTCCCTGGCGCTCCCGCCCCCCTGCTCCTTGTGGCATCCTTGGGGATCTAGTAAGTCCGTGTCTGCTAAATGATGGGAATGTGGCAGCCTGTAATGCTTCCCTGCTTCACGTTCCAGGTGCAAGATATTGAATTCACCCAGATTGAAATGAAGGTCATCGAGGGGCTGAAAATCGGCAACGAGTGTCTGAACAAGATGCACCAGGTGCGTCCGACCCCGTCAGCCACGTCCATCCCCGCCGGGGACGGGGCAGTCCTGCGTGTCGGTACCTCTGTCCCTGCAAGCTGGACTTACGGACGGGCTTTTGCCTCTTTTCTCCAGGTTATGTCAATAGAAGAAGTGGAAAGAATCATAGGTGAAACCCAGGACGCAGTGGAGTACCAGAGGGTGCGTACTGCGCGCGTAGCGCCGAGCAGACAGACCATCACACGGGGTTTATGTGGGCTCCCTCACAGTCCTTACCTCGTCCAAGAGACCTTCAGTTTGGAATTTGCATTTCAGTTCCCTGCAGAAAAAATAGGCTTGTTAATTTTGAGCTTTTGAGTGAAACCAGGTTTACACTGGTTTCGTTTGTGCACTTGCCATAGAGCTTCTGTTGCTGCGCTGTTGTTGTCTGGAATATCTTTTTCTGTGTTTTATAGCAAATAGATGAGATACTGGCTGGCAGCCTGACTGAAGAAGATGAAGATGCCATTTTAGAAGAATTAAATGCCATTACTCAGGTAGGCCTAACCTGATGGTGTAACCACGTCTTTTTCCCCACTGCTGTTTATCTTTCTGCCAGACATCCTGTTCCTACCCATTCATGCCCCATTCCAGCATAATCAAACATCAAGCTAATTGCTCTGTGCTCAGGAGTCATTTTTTAGGTGTTGCACTTCATTTGCTGTCTGCTACACTCAGCCCATTTTTGGTCTTGCTGGATAAATATTCCACTTTACTAGATGAAGCCTGTGACCATCCGGGATTGTGCCCAGATAAGCACAAGTTGGTGTGTGCTGTCACCCACACGTCTTTGTAGATACCAAACACTGGTTGGGCTTCACCACAGGACACATGGAGAGGCTTTGCAGTTAGCAATGCTTTGAGGACTTGCACAACCACTGTCCTGTCATGACGGAAAAGAGCCTGCTCTTTTCCTGCAGCTCTAGGGGAGATGTTGGTTTGTATGTGGAATCTCCTGTATTGATATTCACCTTCCAAGACATCTTTGCACAGAACTGTGGCACAGAGCTCTGTGCCAGAGCCCTGCACGTGGGCTGTGTGTCATGTGTCACCTTTCCTGTTCCTGCAGGAACAGATTGAGCTTCCAGAAGTTCCTTCGGAGCCGCTCCCAGAAGAGGTTCCAGGTATGCTGTCCTTTTTGTTCTGCAGCTCTGGCTTCTCGCGTGTGTTCTCAGCTCTGTCAAATACTTTGGGATCCTCAAGCGTTGTCCCAGTACGTATGAAGGAATCCACACTTTGGTTTAAGCTGGTTTGGGCTGTAAAAGCTTCCTTCGCACCCACTGGGCTGCAGTGTTACCCTCAGGACCCAAGGCTCTAATCTCTTCCTCTGCTCAGCTGGCATCTAGTTATTTGTGTGAGTTTCCCACCTTTTGTTGCATCTGGTCTGTAATCCACTTTGTACATGCTGCGAGACCTCCTGCTGCGCTGGAGCACCCTGTGTGTGTCCAGTGAAGAAGCTCCTTGGGGAACTTGGGCCTTCCTTGGCTGCCTGCCTGACACTCGAACTGGCGCCTGGGGGTCGTCCCAGTGTCTCGCTAATTAAGGACAATTATTGTCTCCTGGGACACCAGACACTAAGCCACACTTGCAGAGGTCAGGTCTCTGATGCTTGTGGAAGCCAGAAGCTATAAGAAGCCTCTGTGTGAAGTCTGTCCTGAGGAAATGTGGGGTACTAGGAGGAGGGTTGTTTGTTTTTTAAGTCCTTTTTCAGTAGTCTCTAAGGGTGAGAAGTCCTGCCCGTGTGCTGAGCGCAGGACAGGAGGACAGGCCCTGTCCCTGCTGGAGCTGAGCCCGTTGCCATCCCTGCCAGGGGGCAGAGGGGTCTGCTCTGTGTAGAGCTGCTGCTTGAGACCGTGCGCTCCAAAACCACCCTCGGAGCACTGGGGAGAAGAGACCCTGCGGGATGCGCAGGATTAATTCGCAGTGACTGTGTGCAGTAACTTCCCAGGCTCTCCACAGGCATTTGTTGCTTTGTGAGGAAAGGGAACACGAGTCGTAGCTCATTCCTGGGTGATGACGCCGGGAATTCTTCGCTTTCTGTTTCTGTAACAAGTTTCTCTTTCCTCCACAGAAGCGTCACCCGTCAAGAACAGGCCCAAAGCAGAAGCGGTGGCGGCCTCTTAGCTCCAGCCTCTGGGGCTTCCCCCGTCCCTCTCTCCCGGGACAGTTCTCCGTCCCAGCACGGGCTGGGTCCGAGCGGTGCCTCGGCAGCATCCCAGCTGTGCTGGGCGGATCGTGGAGCAGGATTCCCTGTGCAGGGTGGGGAACCTCGGCTGATTATTGCTCTTGTATCAAGATTATTTTCTAGTGCTTTCCTTTTTTGTAACTTAAATCCTAAACTCACTCAGCTGCGCTGTCTTGGGATTAAACAACAACTCTAACCTTCCAAATCCAAACACTCTCTTTAGGTTTGGCTCAGCTATAAATCTGCCTGTGCTCTGGCTGCTCCTGCGGGAATCCTGCGCTCCGCGTGCCGGCGTGTCTGCCTTCGGCACCAGGCGTCGGGAGCGCCCCTGCGCTCGGAGCCCTCCGCGCCTCTCCGTTGCCTTCGGTGCTCTCAGTCCCTCTGCTTTTCTCCTCTGCATCTTGACCTCCAGGGCTGGGGTGTGTGAGGAGCCGTGAGGCACCGTCAGGGCACGGGCTCACGCGGTCAGGCTGAAAGAAGGCAACAAGTTTTGAGCTTCTACAGGCTTTTAAGATTTTGTGCTAGAGGTTGAAAACAGTTCTTCCCAGTCCTTGTTGTCTCAAACCAGTTTACATGCGAGGCTGTTCCTCTTGGCCTACGCTCAGAGCAGTTGCTTAACTGCATTTTTGTGCAGCCTTGATGGAAGAGGCGGCTGCAGCGCGAGGCGGGAGCCGCTCTGCCGCGGGGCACCGAGGGCTCTGCTCGGGCCGTGCTCTCCCCGTGCAGGGTGCAGCAGCAGGGTGGACCTACAGAACCTGACAAACCTCTTAAATGGTAACGGGGACTCGGCTGCCTGTTTTGTGAGCCGCAGGGCAGCGCTCCATGGCTCTGCGCCCTCGGCAGAGTCACCTCTGCGACGTGCAGATGGACTGAGGTTGGTTCTGTTCCCACCTGCCAGCTCTTGGTGTTTGGGATTTCCTCGTAGCGCAGGAGACCTGAAGGGTCAGGCCAGGGTTCCTGGGGCTCACTGTGCTGGTGTGGAGTGTGAAGCTTCCTCAGTGAACACTGCAAAGACTATTCAGTGAGCAATTAGGGGGAAACCTTTCTGTGGAGGGCAGCTCTGTGCTTAGCACGGGTTAGAGGGGCTTGGGTTCTCCTGGCTGATGGATTGTTTGGAAAACTGCCTGGCCAGCGTGGGGCAGGCAGGCGGAGCTCTCCTGGCTTGTTTGCCAGCTTCCAGATGCTCTTCTGGACATCATGGATCTGTATTTATTGTATTCTTGAAGACAACCCTGGCTCCCCTCTGCGACAGAGCAGAGGGAAAACCCAGAGGGTCCTTCAAGACTTTTAGTGGCTGCCTTTAGGGTTCTGTGATGTGGTGCTAGACAGTAATAAATCCTCGCAGAGACTGTGCTGCTCTCCAAGCGGTGGTGACGGGCCAGCAGCACCTGTTCCTTTTAAATCATTCTTTTGTTTTTAGCTTTGTTAAGTCCCGAAGCCTGGAGTGGGCACCCAGGCACCGCTGCGAGGAGCGGGGTCCTCCCGGCAGCGTCCGCTTCGGAGCTGCCCGATTTTCCTTTCCGTTGGTTCCTCATCCGTGGTTCTGGAGGCCGCTGTTCCGCAGGTGTCAGCCCTGTCCCTGCTAAGCAGCTCCAAGAAACCAGCTCAGCTCCCGAAATACAGGAGACGTAAAGTGATGCTTTGTGCCTGGGTAATAAGCGCTCTAGTCACCGCGGTCAGTGTTTGGGCCGGGCCTTTTCGCGTTTGAAGCTAAAACGGGACAGATCTGGATCCTGTTTCACACCCTAGGGCTTTTTTTCCCTTCGGACAAGATCGTGGCTCCTTCCCTGCGAGTTCCTGCCTGCACGCTGTGCAATTCGCGCGTTTCCCACCAGAGAGAGCCTTGTCTTCACCAGCGCGGCGGCGGCACCATCCTAACCCTGGAACGGGTTTCCCTGTCTCCTTCCCTTGCTGTCTTGGTGTCAGCTCGTTCAGTTTTACCCTATTTAAGTTATAATTCATAGGAGTGAATGCCGGGCTCTGCCGGGCGGGAGCCGCGTGTCCCGGCGCAGCTCCGCTCCGCGCTCCGGAGCGGCGCCCGGGATGGAGCCGCAGGGATTAACGCAGCTCCCTGCTCTCCTGGGGCAGTAACGGGGCCCTTTGCTGCAGTCTTAACAGGAGGCTTCGGGACAGGTTGCCAACAGCTTCCTCTCGCGATCCCTGTAGCAAACAGATTGTACCGTGTCTCGGCGAGAGGAAAGGCCGGGGGCTGTGGCCTCCATGGTGTGCTGTAACAATAAATATTTCTAAAGGTTTCGCCTATTTTGCTTTCAGTCTCATGTTTTCACACAGGATGTTTTGGGTGACCAAGAGTTGCTTCCCCTCTCCGCTTCCTCTCCCGGCTCCAGTAAGAGATTTGGACAGGAGGTTTCCAGGCTGGTTCCTTGTGTAAGAAAATCCCTATCCTGCCTATGCGGGTGCCTGGGACCTTCTCCCCTGGGTAAGTGACAGGAACAACCACATGGCTCTGTGGGCAGCAAAACGGGTGACGTGGAGGAGTTTTGAGAAGAAAACCCATGTTCACATCATCCTATCCCCGTGGGTCGGATGCAGTTGGGTGCACCGGGCCTAAGGCTGCAGCACGGGCAGAAAAACCTCCCGGCCCGCAGGGGAACCGGAGCCGTTCGCTGGGGACAAGTGATAGGGTGGGTGACACGTGGTGGCAGCAGCTGCCGGTGGCCGCAGGACCCTGGTCGCACCAGCTCCCAAACGCGGAGCCTCCCGCTGTGCCCGCGGATGCCCACGGAGGGGCCCCGCTCTGCGGCCACCACGAGGTCCCTCCAACCGTGCCCGTTACAGACGGTCCCGGCAAGGTGACAGTGTCAGTGCCTTGGCATTTCCAGCACTGGTTTGTCACCGCTCCCAGAGTCACAGGCAAGTGGATGGTGTTTGGGACACAGCAGTGGCCTTTGCCTTGGCTCACATGGAACCGCGGCGGCACCTGAGCCCGCACGGGAGGATGGAGGAGGCTCTGCCCGGGCAGGAGCTCTGCTCCCGTGTCCCCACGCCGCCCCCGTGGGCTCTGGCCCGGAGGAGCAGGAGCATCCGGCCCGACACGGATCCATGAGCTCCCCGGGCACCGTGCGGGACGGGGCCACGCGCCGGGCAGGCGCCCTTGCTGCCAAGCAGGAGGATTCAGCATTCCCGCAGGTGCACAGCGAGCCCCGGCGCGAGCTCCCTGCATCCTCCATCCCAGCCCCTCGCACATGGAAGGGCAGACACTGCTCAGGAGAGGTTCCATGGGCTCCCAGGCTGCTCTCCCTCATCTTCCTCACGTTTCATCCCGCATAAAATCTCCATTCTCTTCGCATGCTCCGTGCCCGGCCCCCTGCTCCTGTGTCCCAAGTTCCCGGGGTTGCGCTGTGTCACCCGTGGGCACGGAGGAGGCTTTGGCAGAGAACAAGCCTCAGTTTCGATAGTTCAGCTGTGGGAAAAATCAGTGCAATTCCCTAATTAAAGCAGCATTGGGAACAAAGCGGCTCTGTCGGGGGCTGAGCTGGGGAATGTGACCTTCGCTGGCGGCGCGGGCCGCAGCTCGCCGGGGCCGGCCGTGCTTGGCAGCGGCCAAAGCTCCGCGTGGCCCTGGGGGGAGCCGGCCTCTCCCCTTGCAGGGGGAGCCAGACCTGCTTCCAAAGTGATTTCCATTCTGGAATGAGCCTTGGGAAATCATCCTTGTCCCCAGGTTACCTGTTTTTGCTATTTTGCCCCAAACGTAGCTTCCCGACCGCAGGTGGAACGTGCTGGTTTGGTCTCACTGTCGCTGCAGCGACCCGCTGCCTCGAGCTGCCACCTGGCCCCTGTGGCCTCCAGCGCCTCCGAGCCTGGCTCCGCTGCTCGTTTTCCATGTTGGGCTGCGCTCCCCACACCGTAACAGGGTCTGGAGAAGGGAACAAGTGACACTGGGCAGGGAGAAGCCCGGGCAGGAGGAGCTGGTTCTGCCCCGCAGCCTCCTCCAGCTGAACCCCCGTGAGCAGCCGGTGCAGGAGCGGTCGGTCCCTCACGCAGGGCAGAGGCTGCAGGACGGGGCCGTGGGTGGGGGGACACAGGGGGTCCCGTCCCTGCAGATCCCACTGGACGCCGCACCAGGAGACACTGTCCCTGCAAGTCCCCTCATTCAGGAACACGATGCAAAATCCCACCGTGCTGGCTGTGCCCATCATGTCCCCGCGCCCCCAGACCAGGGCTCGTCCCTCCGACCACCCCAGCACATTCCTGGAGCCATCCCACGCCCGGCCTCCGCTCCAGCTTCCCGGCCACATTCCAACATTCCCGCCACCCACGGGCTTTGTTTTCCTGCCTGCTCTGTAACCTGCAGCATCTCCAGCTCCTTGGGAGCCTCGCGGGAGCAGAGGCCCCTTGGCCTGGCAGCTGCTGCCCCTCAGGGTGGCCAGGGGCTGCAGGTGACACCGGTCCCTTCCCCCGGGGGCAGGAGGGATGCGGGGGCAGCCCAGGCTGGGCTTGCAGCTCTCTTCCTGATGTACATGTGGACTTGGGATGTGATGGATACAGGCGGAAAGGCTGTCCCAGCCCCCACAAACCAACCTCTGGCTCCCGCCTCTGCTCCCTTGAAGGGAAGCGGAGCGGATCCTGCAGCCTGCGGTGTCCACATGCGTCCGTGTGTCCTGCTGGCGCGTCCCTCCGCTGCCCACAGCCATCCCCGCTCTGCCGCTGTTCTTCACTGTTCCAAACCTGGTGACGAGCACCGACCCTGGCAGGAGCTCCCCGTCCAGCTGCATCCAAAGGAAAGGCCGCTGGGGCTGAAGCTGGTGCCCACACTCATCATCCTCATCAGGAGCAGCGCACTGTGCCCCCAGCCCCGCTCCGGTGTGCAGAATAGTCCCCGTTGAGAGCTGCCGTGTTACGTTAACGAGCAAAACAACTCCTGGTACGGAAATACCTGAAATAGGGCGGTTCAGAGCGGGGAGACTTGTTGCAATGAGCCGGGGGAGAAGCCGCTCCTGCTGCAGGACAAGCTGCTCCTCCACTCCGAGCCTCAGTTTCTCCTTGGACCCACTGGGCGCTTGGAGCTCCTCATGGGGCACGGTGAGAGCTCAGAGCTGCTCCCACGGCTCCTCCAGACCACGCGGGAGCCAGTGCAGCAGCTTCTGCCCCATAAACGGGAGCCCGAAGCGCTCGTCCTTGGCTAACCCGCGCGTGCGGCTGCTGCTCCCTCTGCTCTCCGTGAGGCTGAGGGCTGGGGACACGCAGCAAGTCTCTGTGACAACTTTTACATCCTGACCCGAAAAACAGAACGCACAAACTCGGGGCGGTCCCTAACGTGCCCCTAGGACGAGGCGAGCAGGTGGCAGCTCTGCCCGCCAGGTGATGGTGACACGAGTGACACCGCCGAGTGGCGGGACGGGCGGGCGGCCCTTGGCGCTTTCGGCAGCGCGGCAGTTCCGCGCGGCCCCGCAGGATGGCGGTGGCCGTCCCCGGATGGCGGCGGCCGCCGCGCGGTGACAGCGGCGGTCCGGTCGTGGTGGCGGTGGCAGCTGCGGGAGCCCTGGCATGGGGGGGTCACACTGCTCATAGGGACGCGCACGTGGAGCCCCCACGAGCAGCGTCACGCGGCGCTTCCCAGCTGCGGGAATCCTGCGGGACAGAGGGGACATGCGAGGCTGTCACAAGGGGACATGTGGGGCCATCAGGGACCCTCCCGCTGCCACCGTGCGGGGACGAGGGGGCAGCTGCCAGGCCTGGGCTGGGGGTGTCTCTGCCGCCCCATGGGTGAGAAACCCCCACAGATCCCAAAACAGAAATACAAGTGACCTAAAGGGACAGCAGGTTGAGCCCAGCAAGGCTGGCAGGGGAAGAACGTGCCCTGCGCTTGCAGCTCGGCGGGGCTTTTTTTGCTCAAACACGTTAGGCTGATTCCCCAAAGTGGCGCAGCAGATGTCAGAGAAATCACATTAAAATTATCGTAGGAATAAATAACTCTTGGCACAACACGGAGCGCGTCCGCGGCAGAACGTGCCCGGCCGCTGACGGGGAGGCCACCTGCACGAGGCGGGAGCACGGGGCTCATTGACACGTCGGCACGTGGGGCCGCTGCCGGTGCCCCGCTGGGCACAGCGCTGGTGACAGCTCTGCCTTCCCCGTGGTCCTGTCCTCCCGCTCTGTGCTGAGAGGCAGGAGAAGGGCTGGCAAAGGGCCCCATTCCCCGCACTGTCCATGGGCTCCAGCCCCTCTGCGCACAGAGCCAGCCCTGCTGCCGCTTTCCTCCTGCGTGCCAGAATTCCCGCTCGGATCTGCAGAGCCCATGGGAAGCAGCGGCTCTGCGGCTGGCTGTCCAAGCCCAGGGGAGCTGCTGGGCTCCGGAGCTCCCATGTGTGATGAGTTGTCAGTCCTCAGCCTCCCGCGTGAGCGACGTTCCCCGCTGCAAGCCATGCTCGCCGGCTGGGTTTGCTGGGCCCTGGACGGCTTTTCCCATGGAGCTGGATGCTGCTGGGAGCGCAGAGGGATCCGCGGGGAGAAGGCGGCCCCGCGTGCCAGGGCTGTGTCCGTGCTCGGGCACCGCTCGCTCCGCACCAGGGCAGCTCCAGGCTCCACTTCCCCGGCCTGGGAAGCATCAAGCTGCATCGAGGCACTGCAGGGAACCAAGCAAACGGTGCGGGGCTCGAAAACCATGGTTACCCTGGGCAGGCTCCAGCTGCTGCCGCTGCTCGGGAGTGAATCATGGTGACAAACAGACAGCTAGCAACAAAAAAAAAAAAGAAAGAAAAAAAAATCAAAGCAAAAACGCTGGGGCATGAGGCAAAGGCGGGTTTTTCCTGCCACTATCTGCAAGCTGCTCCGGGAGGGCAGCAGAGCTGGCTCTTCCCTCCTGGATTGGCCATGGTTCCTTAGGGCAGAGCTGGCGCAGTCAAGGGATCACTCTGGATATAGGAAAAGCCAGGGGCAAATGCAATGGGCTGGATCTGCTTCTTGACCTGAGAGCAAATCAAACCCGTTGGATGCTTCCCACCTAGGACGGGCTCAGGAGAGAGTGGGTTTCTGCCCTCAGGTTTCCTGGGGATAAAGAGAAGCAGAGGGTGGAAGGAAAGCGGAGCCGCTCCAAGGCCACCGAGAGCCGCCTCGAAGAGGGAGCGTCGCTGAGGGGCGTCCCGAAAGGCCTCCTTTAGCAGGAGAGATTACAAATCCTTTTATCTTCCTCACCAGAGGAACAGCTTGTCTGAATTGCTGGGCTGTCACACTGGAATTAAATGCAAGAACCCCCCACATTGGTGACGTAGCAAAGAACTTACATAACATAACTAAAAATAAGGTGAGAGAGATGCACAGAGAAGCAGTCTTTTCCTGGCCACTTCATCTGAAATCCTTCTCCCGGCTTCCCCAGCACTGAAAACCCAGTAACGGGCTGGTGGCCGCACGAGGGACCTGGCCGCGGCAGTGGAGCGAGCGCCCGTCCCCAAGGCATCTCACACCAGTCTCCCTACCCAGTCCCGTAGGAGGATCTGTCCCAGATGCTCTCCTGTTTTTAAGCCGTAGGCAGAACGGGTTAACTAGGCTCGCACAAAATAGGAACATGTCTTATTTGTCGTGAATTCTTCCCTGTTCTTCAGTGTGTGAAACCCCCGAGGGAGAGAAAAGCCAGAGCAGGAGCTGAGGCCCCAGGAGTGAGAGTCACCCTGGGGATCTCTCCCACTTCTCACCTGGATCCGGTGGAGAGCGAGAAGATGGAGGAGGGCAGCGAAGTGGCGCGAAGACGGTGGGTTGGCCGGGGTGCTGCCGGGCTCCGCTGGTTGCCTCCTTGTTCTCGGAACTGATGGAGGAGCAAAAGCAGGAGATGACAGAGGAAAACCTAGGTGCCCTTTAACCGTTTCACTGCTTCTTGGGGCAGAGGAGGGAGGAGAGGCGGCTTGTTCTGAGGGCTGAGCCCCGGAGCCTGGTGCCACTGCTCGTCATCGGTGTGGCCACGGGCACGCAGGGACACGGCACGCAGGGACACGTCTGCTGCGCCGCCATTCCGAGCATGGATGCAGCCATTAAGAGCGGGGACTGGGAGCACAGGGGCCCTCAGAGTGATCCCGGCCATGGCCACACTGTCCGTGTCTCTCCGGACACACACGGATGTCACTGCCTGCTCTGAGGGCAGAGGATGGGAGGAAGCTTTGCCATCCCATGGGGACTCGGTGGTGGGAGAAGGCTGGCAAGGGCTCCCAGGAGCATCCTGGATCCTGCTGGTGAAGAGCGGAGAGCCCAGGTCCCCTGTGCAGGGCAGTGGGGGGACATGGCCGGCCTCTTGCAGGCCAATCCCACTCTGGGCAGAGGAAAAGCGATGCTGGGGTCGCAGCGCGTTGCCGCATGGCCCTGGTGCCCTGTCGCCCCGTCTCTGCACCACTCCTGTCCTTCTGCCCAGCATCCCTCTCCTTGTCCCATGTAATCCCAACCCCTACCGAGCCACCAGCTCCTTTGCCCCCTGCGGTTGCTCCTCTCCCATCCGCCCTGCATGGCCCGTGCAGGCGGGAACAGGAATAGCGAGGGGTGCAGGACAGGGCGCGAGGTCTGGCAGGGGCTATAGGGTACAGAGTATAGCAGGGGTGGTTACACATGGGACGCAGTATTGTAGGGCTATAGGGTACAACAAGGGCTCAGGGATGCTATATGATATGGACTATGAAGGGGTGTAACAGGGTACAGCAAAGGCTGTAGGATGGGGTTTGGTGCATGGGGGTCTAGTGCGGGTTTAGCAGAGGGCACAGGATGGGTATGGGGTGCAGTATGGGTTATAGGATATAGTTGGGGCACGGCAGAGGGCATGGGAGTGGTATAGCAAGGGATATAGGATGGGATATGGGCTATAGAGGAGAGTTTACGAGGGGTAGGGGCATAGCAGAGAGTACACGGTGGGTATGAGGTGCAGTGGGGGTACAGCTGAAGGGGATGGGGTGGGATGTGGGAGTGGGATTTAGAAGAGGGTGTGGGGAGAGGGTATAGGAGGCGGTATAGAAGGGAGTATAGGCGAGGGTATAGGAGGGGGCACAGCACGGCCCTCCCCCGCGCGCTCTGCGCTCTCCTCCCCGGCTCTCCGCGCAGCGCCGGGGCCGGGCCGGGCCGTGCCGTGCCGGGCCGGACGCTCCTCCCCCGGGCCGGGCCGGGGCGGGCGCGGCCGCGCACGGCTCGATAAAAGGCGGCGCGGCGGCCGCTCCGCGCTGCTCCGCTCCGCTCCGCCCGGGACCCGCCGCTGCCGCCGCCGCTCCGCCCGCCCATGGTGCTGCCCGGGCCGCCCGGCATGGCCCGCTCCGAGGAGGTGCACCGGCTCACCGAGAATGTCTACAAGGTGAGCGCCGCGCTACAGGTGCGGGGCCGCGCGGCTCCCGCCCGCCATCCCCCACTGCCCTTTTTTCCCCTTTTTTTCCTTCTTCTTAATTTCCTCCTATTTTTTTTATTTTTTTTCTCCTCTTTCCCGGGCGGCGGCGCGGGCGGCTCCGGCCGCGGGGGCGTGCGGGGGTGGCGGGAGCTGTCGGCTTATGTAAGCGCGGGGAGTTGCGCGGAGCGCGGGCGGCCCCCGCGCCGCCGCCCCCGGCGCTCCGGCCCCCGCGGCGGCCCGGGCGGGAGCGGCTGCCCCGGTCCCGCGAACTCCGCGGCGCGCCGGGCTCGGGGCCGCGCTCTCGGTGGCACCGCCGGGTCTCGCAGGGTCCCCCCGGGGCGACTCGGCTGCTGCTTCGTGGCCAAATCTGATAATGGCTCCACACGGAGCCTCTTGGGCGAGGTGGGAAAGGCGGGATGGAGCCACCGCTCCGCTCCCTCTGCCTGTGGGCGCTTTGGGAAGGGAGAATCCAGGAGCTGCTTCCTTGGGAGGCCTCTCCCAGCGAGGTTCAGGCAGTGCAGGTGGCATCGCCCTTGTTGTGTGGCCTGACAGAGCCCTCCTGTGATCCCACAGTGCCCAGACAGGTCAGCCAAGCCGAGGTGATCGCTCACTTGCTTCTAAAGATGCCCCAGTCGGCAGCGTTTGCTGTGCCTTGGTTACAGCTCAAGCCTAAAAATCTCCTAGATTTGTTTGTTTTCCTGCTGGTGTCATGAGCAAGAAGATATTTTATGTGTTTTAATTTGCCTCATGGAGGAAGTGGTTTCTGCTCCACTGGGCCCTGTGGTCAAGTTTAATAAAAATCTTTTTAGCCTAACATATAACACAGGATGTCATTCATTAAACTGGCAGGCTTGCATGACTGACTGGTCAGCCTGTGTTACCAGTGAGCGGTTGGTGAATAAAACTGTTATAGAAACACTTAGTCCAAAAAGGTCTCGGTAGTAAAGTTATGATGTCTGTCACCTGGTGCTGTTAGGACTGAGTTCAGGTTGATCTGGTGAGAAAAATCTTTGACTGCTGACCCTGGAACGAACGAAGCTTTGTTGTCAGGGCCTGGCAGTTGAGCTATAGATAGGGTTTGGGTGTCTGTGAGTCTCCTGTTCACCCTTAAACATGTCTGGGGTGCTGCAGTTGGCAGCTGTGCTGGTTATTCTGGTGCTTGGTTGGTGCTGGCTGTGTTGCCTCCCCTGCTGCAACACAGAGCACTGGGCTCAATGGGGTGGCTGGATGCCCTGGAGCTGCAATGGGGACAAGCAGAGCTCAGAGCTGTGATGTAACCAAACCAACACAGCCCCAACCTGAGCCATGGCTGTGGATCAGGCTCTCGAGTTGCCATCAGAACCTGTTCCATGCAACTGTTGCAGGTGCCCTGGCTTTGAGCTCTGCTAATGGGGAGCTCGTGGCGCAGGTGGCATCGCCCTGGGAGCTGCTGCGCAGCCCTAACGAGCTTGGAGTGCCACTCGGCCACCGCCGCGGGATCTGCCGCTGCTGTTTGTCTTGGCTCTCCTGAACCAAACTGGATTTGCTTTAAGCCTCATGTTTGCCTTAGCCAGGGGAAACACTGAGGAGGTTCTGCCTTGAAAACAACCGTGTCTAAATGCGTCTGTTCCCCCAAAGAACAGAGGGTGAAGGTCGGCTGTGCCAACCTCTTGCCTCTGACCGTTCTCATCATCGTTCTTGCACAGAGCAAGGAGCTCTTGGCTCGCCCGACACGAGAGCATGAGCTGTGAAGAGCACATGTTGTCCCACTTGCCCGAGAGCTGCAGGCCTCAAGGGGAGGCTAAAGGTGATGGGTTTTACCTAGTGCTTTGTTAACACTTTAATTCCTCAGTGTTTCTGTGGGAGTTTGCAGCAGCTGGAGGGCAGAGAATGAGAACTCGGAGCTGAAGCTAAAGCTTGCAGTTTTAGCCTACATCTACCTTCTTGGGTTTGAGAATTAGAGGATGATGGCAAAGATGATATTTGCATTTCCTTTGGTGAGGGAGGTGGCTTTTCTGCTCTAAGAAGGCAACGCTTCCCTGGGCTTCTGCAGATGTGTTGCATGGGGTGTGCAGAAATGAGAGGTTTGCTTGTTCCTCTGAGTACCGAAATCTCTTGGGATCCAGAGCAGATGGCTCAAGGACAGTGTTGGTGCTGTGATCTTGCCATGGCTGGCACAGACTTTGGTGCTTACAAATGAAAACCAGCCCCTTTAATACTTAAACTTCTTGCTGTCCAAGATCTGGTCATTATTTGATCTGGTCTGGGCTCTTGTGGCCTTTCCCTGCTTTGCTTGGAAGCAGGGGAAGAAAGAGGTAGCCCTGGAAGTGCCTCCCTGCAGTGCCTAGACTGCAGCCCTGTGAGCACAGCCGGGGCAGCAGCTCTGCTTTGCTTGGTCACAGATGTGACACTGGAGTTCGGTGGCAGCTGCACCGCAGCTCCTCGCATCTCCCCTGCGACACCAGGGCCAGCTCCGGGTGGCACTTGCGCTGCCGGGCGTCCCCTCTCCAGCACAGGCTTTCCTGAGACGTTCTGCTCCGGGAGCCCGTGGCAATTATTCTCCAGCAATTATTTGCCAGCCCTGGGGATGACTGCACTAAGGAGCTGGTGGCGGGGCTGTCGGCCGCCCCCTCGCCAACGCTGCCACTACAGTCAGCTGCCTACACGTGTAGTAATTAGAGGGAGCTGGAGGAAGCTGGCACCTTCCGCCAACGTAATCCCACCTTCCCCGCTTGCTGATTCATCCCGTGGCCCTCATCGCACAGCTGCTGTGCAGGGGCAGAGGGATGTGCAAAGCTCCAGCCCTAGGGGAGGACACGGGGGGAGACGCGGCCCCTCCGCGGGCTCCTCGGCTCCCGGCTCCGCTCTCCCGCAAATGGGAAGCGGCGCCCTCGGTGCGGAACCGCCTGTGTGTGAAAAGCAGGGCCTGGCGGTGGTTCTACCCCTCCCGAAGACAAGTCTGCCTCATCCATGGTGGATTAGATTATCGCACTTTACCATCTAATTTCCATTTCATTTTAAAGCTATTTCTTCATGTGGAAGATTGTTTTGCAATGGTATATGAATAGTTCTGCCTTTGAAGAAAGGTTTGCTTAAAAACACCCCAAACTCAAAACCTAATTTTCTCGCCCATAGGCAGTCGTGATTTCTGAGAGTCATTTGCTGCACATCAGATGTAATAAATGTTATTGCCAGCACAAGAGCCTCTTGCCTCATTATCTCCCAGTCCAGAGGGAAGGGGAGAGATTTTTATTCAAGTGAATCAAAAGGGAAATGGTGGGTGGCTGGGTGTTTGGCAGCAGGGAGAAAATGTGATGTGACAGAAGACAAGAGAGTTGGCCCTAGAAGTCATCTGGTGCCATCCCCCGGTTTCATGCACTTGGGCTCTCCTGCCTGGGTGCTTGTGGAGCAGTGGGAAACAGCTTTTCTGTGGCCCTACTGACCTGTCACAGGGGTGATGATGATGGTCTGGACCTGTGGTCATTGGCCCCTCTGCCACATGTGGCTGCTGTGCCACTGACTGCAGGGTGAGACCAGGATCGTCCCTTATTTGCAGGACCCAGGTGGAGGTTTTCCAGAGCTCCAGCCCTGGCAGCAGCGCGTTATCTCTGTGGGCTCTGTGCTCGTGGGCCGGGACGGCAGCTCCCACCTCGCTGTGTGGGCCCTGCTGCCTTGGCACTGCTTGGTGACCTTGGTGGCAGGTTGTGGTGGCAGCGCTGGGCTGCAACTCGTCTACTCCCTCCCAGCTGCTGCGGATGCCCTGTGGTCTCTGACTTCTGCTGAGATGATGCATCTCAGAACTACTGAAACTTGTATAGTGGGATGTGCTACAAGGAAGTTCGATCACTTGCCTAAGGTGGCCCCAGTTGCTTCCCCTACAGTTTGCAGCTAGTGCTGGTGAGAGCAGTGTTTTTGGGGACAGGGTCCTCCTGACTTTGCCTTCACCGCCCCGCTGTGCAGGTTTAGCTCCTGCTTTCTCCCTGTGCTGCTCTCGTTGCAGGGCATGGTGTGGCCTTGGCCACCGTGCTGCGGGTGTTGGAGCCTTTGCCTGGCCCAGCTGAGTGCCCTCCCAGGGGATGCCCTGGGAGGCAGCGGGATGCTGGTGTCCGGGTGCTTCTTCTCTGCTCCGTGTCCCAGGCTGGGTGGCCGGTCACCTTGCTGGGCTGGCTGCTGGTCAAGGAGGCATCTCCCACATTGGTGCTCCGTGCGGGTCCATCTCTGCTTTACCCTGAGCCCAAATACTGACCGCGAGACCTCCTCGAGCCCTCATTCCTTCTTCCTCCCCCCTCTGCCACGGGAGCTGGTGGATATTAAGTGGCTTTAGGCAGCAGCTCTAGCTGTTGTTTGCCTTCCTGCGTCCCCCGCTTACTGAACTTTGTCCCGTAGAGATTGTCCTGAGCCCTGGTCACGCTGCCCGGCTTTGGGACGGGATCCCGTGGGGCTGGCGGCGCTCGCTTGGAGCGATCCTGGGATTGCAGGGAGCGTTGGTAACCGCCGGGATGTGGCGGTTACGGAACCTCCTGTGGGCGCTCGCGGTGTTGTGAGCGCCTGGGTGCAGCGGGACCCTCTGAGCAACCACTTGGTCCCTTAAAACACCACGTCTCTGGCTTGATAGTGCGGGGCAGGACATCGAAGCCACAGTGGGATTTGTTTGGGCATTAAATGGAAGTGATGAAAGGCGCTGCTGAAGTGGGGTGACCCATTTAGAAGCCCAACTTCCCCAGAGCTGCTCCTGTTGTGTGGCTGTGCTGGAAGGGGAGCTCCCAGGGTGCTGCCCTGGCTGTGCCATCCTGGTCACACGTGGCCCTGGGGACCCTCGGGCTGTGCGAACCAAGCGAACCGCAGCCAACCCTGCCCTCACGGAGCCTGAGCTGGTGCTTTATTTCCCTTCTCCGCACTTGGGTTTGGAAGCAGCTTGTGGATGGCAGTGATGGAGTGCGGGGGAATCGTGCAACCTCTTCCCTCCGGAGGGATTTTAACACTCTGAGATGCCCTGGGGATGTTTGTCGTGCTGGAGAGACCTGACACAGTACGGATGGGCTCCAGCCGCCTTCTTGGCGAGCTAAAACGTCTCATTCCGGGCTGCGTGCAGCGGCCATGCAGCATCAGATCCCTGTCTGCTGCCACACGGAGACACACGGTGCCCTTTGACGGGGGGAGAGCCAGGAAACTTATTTTCTCTTGACTCTTCTCCCCCTCTCTAATTCCGTGGAGCTGCGTCCTGGAGACCTCGTGCTTTGCATTAGTTTGATTTTTGGCAGCCGAATAAAGCCCGAGCAGTCCCGGAGAGCTGAGCGGTATTACCCGGCGAACAAAGCAAAGCCCTTTCAGCCCGGAGCTGCCAGGGGTTTGTCTGTGTAATTTTTTTAAACTCTGCCCAGGCAGCATGTGGAAGGCAAACAACTTGCGAGTGGTGCTGATGGAGCAAAATTTGAGGGCGAATGAGATTTGCTTTCATTACCAAATTCTGCTGAATGTCGGCTTTGCTGC
Source organism: Tinamus guttatus (assembly GCF_059628265.1). Taxonomy (NCBI): domain Eukaryota; kingdom Metazoa; phylum Chordata; class Aves; order Tinamiformes; family Tinamidae; genus Tinamus; species Tinamus guttatus. The sequence goes on from NW_028289183.1 coordinate 3,974,829, forward strand.
CCTGTCCTGCAAATCTGGTTTTGCCTTCTTGCCAGCTTGAAGAAACCTTCCCTGGAACAACCAAGGGTGTTTCTACCCCTAGTGCTTCATAAGGGGTAGCACTGGGCAAAATCCTTGGCCTAAATCAAAATTTTAAATTATTTTTATGAAGTTCTTGATTGTTGCAAGGTGGAGAAAGGCTCCTTGGTGCCTGGAGGCTACGTGTCCTGTGCTTGTCCCTGCTTTGCTGGTGCCCTGTGCGGCTGCAGCGGTGCAGGTGACCGTCCCGGTGTTGCGACACGTGGCACCACGAGGAGGTTGCAGCGTTTTGGCTGACCCGGGTGAGACGCTGCTGTTTCCCGAGCTGTTACATAAGGCCAAGTTTCCCCTGCCCGGCAGCCTCCCGGGCTCTCCCGGGGCGCGCGTGGGCCGGGGTGGCTTCTCTGCCCGCCACGGGGGACTGATGCAGACGTAGCTCCTTGGAAGCCGAATGTGAAGGTGGGAGTGGCAGCGCCATCCTCGTCAGCGTTAATTAACGTCTATGTAATCGTCTCCTACAATTACGGAAAACAACTCGTTACACGGCCTGTTGCTACAGGTTAATTTTCCCCTTCCAAGCTGAGCACGTTCCCCGACCCGCACGGTGCCATCCCCGCGGCGCCTTCGCTGCAAGGCTCACACGAGGCGCCAAGTCTGGCCCATTGGGTTTTTAGGGATGCTCTGCACTTTGCAGAGCCACATGTGAGGCTGCAGCAGCCCCGAGGCCACGGGAGGGTTGGAGGAAGCTGCTGTGGAAGCATCGCCACCTCATCAGGGTTTGGGTTAATGGTGTCCAGCCCGCTGTTGTGTCCACACCACGGGAGCGACTGGAACCGCCGCCTTGCCGAAGGAGCAGGAAGCAGGAACGGGGGATAAAATGTCCTGGCAGAAAATGAGCTTTGCAGTGCGGGGCCAGCTCCGGAGGAGGTGACAGATGCTTAATCAGCTTAACTGGGCACGAGTGCCTGTCTGCTGCCTTCCTGCCCCGGCGGAAAGTGGTGGCTGCTGCCACCGGGGCCCAGGGCACCCCAGAGAGCTCCCCTAGGCCCTGGGACATCAAACCTGGTGTCCCCTTGGCTGGTCATGGCAGGGCCGGGGGCCGTGCCCAGAGGGAAGCAGCTACACGGGTTGTGGTCCTGCAAAGACCCCTTGGAATTTACGATCTGATTATGCCTTTCCTGTCCCTCGTGTCCTATGTTAGATAAGGACCTGAAAGCGAAGGGGGAGAAAATGGGTGAAAAACACTTCCTGCATGTTGGTGTCTTTCAACACCTTCGTTTTGGTGCTTTTAGGCGGCTGGGAAGTGTCAGCAGCTGTTTGAGACCAAGGTGTGACTTCTCGTGCACAGTTATCCAGGGCAGCACAAGCAGCCGTCGCCCAGGGCTCGTGTCCACCTTGGTGCCGGTCTCGGGGTCCCTGGCTGCTGCCCCAGAGCAGCCGGGGGGCAGAACGTGGCCCCTTTGCTTCCCTGGATTTCTTGAACTGGGCAGTTTTGACTGGGTGCGTGGAGTGACCCTGGTGCTGTCCTGCTCCCATGCCAGCCTGCAACTCGAGGGCACTTGGAGTTAATTTATCCAGAATGAAGGAATTATCGCCTCTTCCATGTCTTCCTCTGAAGGTTGTTTGTAAAAGGTGGCCGGGTTAAACCAGCCCCCTTGGTGCAAGACGAGCAGCCTCTCGCAGACCCACTCACCCCCTCTGCCCATGCCTGATCTCCGTGTTCTTTTGCTTCCTCTAGACAATCATGGAGCAGTTCAATCCCAGCCTCAGGAATTTCATTTCTATGGGGAAGACCTACGAAAAAGCCTTAGCAAGTAAGTGAAACTGCCCTGCTGGGGTGTTTATTGCTTAAATCCTGTGAATGTGTCTGGGTGCAACAGGGCAGCATTGCTGCCTGGCTTGGGAGGCTTTTTTTTTTCCATGGGAAGTGAAGGGAGGGAAGTGTGGAGATGGATTTGGAACATCAGCTCGTCAGATCACCCTGCTGCAATGCAGGGACCTGCTGTGGGGTTGCTGGAGAACCACGGGGCAAATGTCCTGGGTAACGTGGGGGAAAGGATTTGAGCATTGAAATGTTGACTGGCAACTGTGTGATCAAGATTTCCGATCAACAGAGTTTCTCTATATTTAAATATTTAAAAATCTTTAGAATTAAGATTTTACTTCCCCTTGAAGGTTAAATGTTCACAGTGCTCAGATGCTTTAGGGAAGAAAGTCCTAACAATTCTGGAGATGGCTCTTGATTTGAAAAGGAGGGTCCTTTTGGGAGCCATGAGAGAAATGTAGATTTAACTGAATAAGTCAGCTGAATTGATGAAAACAAAACTGGATTATCTGACTGAAAATGACTTCCCATACCACTTTGTCCCAATTTAGCTTGATTCTGGTCTGCATGTTTTAAGGCAGGCTTCATTTGGCTGTACAGTAAGTTTTGTTTCAGAGAGGCTGCTGCTTCCTTCAGAAAACTGCATTGCACATGTCTCTTGGATTTTATTTTTTTTAATTGGTTCAGTGAAAATGCCTCTAAGGGAAGAGGCTGTCATAATCTTAAGCCAGTGGAAAAAAAAAATACTTGATCTGCTGTTTCTAAATAATGGTGTTTGAAATATGACCTTTAGGATGAATCTGTGCGTTCTTGTTTTATGCCTGGAGCAAATTTTATTTCCACAAGTCAAACAAGGTTCCTAAAAATGTTTTCATGAAGTGTTGTTTAAGATGCAGCCTCCTGCCTTTCTCAGGTGTAGATACTCCCCTGTGCCAGCGCATTTGTTTGCTGCTAGTTCAGTGTTGTTCTTAAGTGGGTTTTAATGGGTCAGCTTCCAGGAGATGGAAGTGCATCCACCTGAATCCATGCACAGGGATCCTGGCTCTGCTTGCTCTGGCACTTAAGCCCATCTCTGCAGCAGGTTCCCAGCCGTGTTAAGTGAACGCTGATGAACCTGGGCTTGCGAGTCGGGTGCCCTTTGGCTTCTCCATTCCCTGCTCGGTCTCCTGCCTGCAAGGAGTTTTCTCCCCAGTTTTCCCTGGGGAGGAGAAGCAGGATTTGAACAGGAGGAAAGATTGCTCCAGAGACAGAGGTTTTTATTCTTCTGAAACGTTATGCTGATAATGCATCTTCCAATAACCTAAATGGTGGTGCCTGTTTATAACGTGCCCATTTTGTCTGAGTTTGGAGCCAGGCACACTTACTTTACCATCCCTTGCTGTAAACCAGCGTGATGGTTTGGTTTGTTTCTCTTGCATCCTGCTCAGATGCTCTCTGAAGCCCCAGATCTTCCTGCAGTCTTTAAAATGTTGGGGTTTTTTTTTGTTTTTTTTTGCTTTTTTTGGTCATCCCTTATTTGGGATCGTGGAGATGGTGGAGGCATCCAAAGGAAGCGACCTAATCAGTAACTCATGCTGGAAGAGACTTCAGCACATAATTTGATGCCGTGGAGCAAAAGCTGTACAGCATGTTCTTGTGATTAGAGGAAACCCCCTGCTTATCTGATTAAAGAGAAGTGTGGAGCTGGAATGTCAACAAACAAGACTGAACTGTAATGGCAGTCTCTGATATTCAATTATTTTGCAGTGATTTTTGTGACCAATGTTAAGCAGACTGCTTAGTTATACAGGAATAAAAACCACCTAGCTTTTACATGTACCTTTTTTCTCCTAAATAACTCTATAATCTTGCTCCAGCCTTCCTCTCTTCAGTGTGTTCCTTCTTCAGTAGTTTTGCTTGTTTGTTGTCTCGTCCCTCCCTGTGGGATTGAGCCTTTGAAGTGAGAACCTGGGTCTGTTTTGTGCAGTGTCTGACACTGATTCAGTGCCACAGGAGCTGTAATAGCAATCAGAGTGTAACCTGATTTTTTTTTTGATGCTTTTAGGTATGACATATGCAGCAAAAGGATACTTTGATGCTCTAGTTAAAATGGGAGAGCTGGCCAGTGAAAGCCAAGGATCTAAAGAACTAGGTAAGTCACCAACGTGCTGCTAAATGGGGCTGCAGTTCAGAGGAGGCTCCAAGCCACAGGAATGCAACCAGGTTTTTACTTAGGTACGGGTGACAGGGCAAACCAGGAGCTGATCCTGCTTAATATAAATGGTAGTGGAAGTATCTTTGTATTTAGCATCACACATTTAAAAAAAAAAAAAAAAAAAAAAAAAAAAAGCCTGCTCTTAGTCTGAGGATTTGGGGATGTGGGGTGGTGTTTGCAAAGGGACAACCAAAAGGGGCTGTGCTCTTGCATGTTACTTTTTTCTTGTTTTATAAATGAGCAATGCACCTGCTCCTGGCTTGGAAGGTGAGGCCGTGCTGGCGGCCTCCCTGGGGCTTGGCCCTCTGAAGGGCTTGGGATTAAGATTGGGATTAGGCAGGAGGGAGGAGGCGGCTCGGGGCGGGCAGGGGTGCAGGTCGTGTGTACTCGGGTGGCTGCCGCCTCCTGGCAGGGACATCCCGGTGTCCCCCGCATGCGTGGCAGGAGCCAGGGCTGTTCGTGGGGTCCCGCCGCGCACAGCGGAGCGTCCCCGGGACGGCCGCCCCGGCTGCAGGCTGTGCAGACGGGATTGGGGTTACTGCAGACGCATCGCGAGCGCCGATGCTCTGCCTCCCTTCCCTTTCTTTTATTTATTCTTCGGGTAAATCGTTCGGGGAGCTGCGCTTCCAGTTTTTCCACCAGCGGTCGTGTGCTCGTCCCTTCCAAATTCCCTCATTCCTTGTTCCATGTGAGTTGTTCTGCTTGTGCATTCCCTGTCCCTCTGCTCCTGCGGGATGCTCGGGGCCTCGCCAGCTTGGGCGTTTGTGCTGAAGCAGCTTTGGGAACTGGAGGTGAACTCCTCCTCCTCCTCCTCTTCCTCCCAGTTCCTTGCTGGGCTTGCCTGCCACATTCCTGTACCAGGAAACGTCAAGCAGTATTCCAGTGGGGCCTTCGGAGCAGTCGATTCACGGGCAGGAGTTTGAGCTGAAATGTTCTTGAAGGCTGATAAAGCAGTCCATAAACACCCCTTTCTTCAGCGGGGCCACGTCTTGTTTTTACAATATTCTTTGATATCAACTTATTTGTAAGCCTTTAGACAGATGCCGGTCCGTAATCCGAATTTTTATGGGGAAACACGAACTATTTACAGAAATCTATTTTATCAGTTTAAACCTGTGTGTAGTAATTGGTTTGCCTACTAAATGAAATGGCCCTAGGTGAGGGGTGCATGCCCAGCCATCTCCCAATGTTCATTCTTATGTGGCTTGCACGTTTCTAGATTAATTTAAAATGCTTCCAAATTTCTGTGACTTCTGTTCTTAGTGTGAAGCTTCGTGGCTGGCATTTATCAAAAGCAAATACCTGCCTGGTTTGCTCTTTCTAGACCTACAGTAAATAGCTGCTCTTTAGGCTTCTTGCTTTGTTGATCTTGCTGGTATTTACTGTGGCAGCCGCTCGGTAGGATTCGTGCAGGAGAAAATGAAGGTGAAAATTCTGGCCGAAATTCAGTATTGGTGGGAACAGGCACCTAAATCCCTCCTGGCCTGGTTTGAACGGGGGCTTTGCTGAGCTCACAAGAAATGTTTAGATGTGGGTTAACCCAAGGTAGAGCTTTTCCTGGGGAAACCTTTAACTTATCAGCCAGCGAGGTTGCCGCTCGCGCAGGAAGCGAGCGCTAGGGCCTGGGCTTTCTGCTTTTCCGTCTGGATTATTTCATCCCATGCAAGGGGCTTTAGCAAACAGGGATGTTTATAGTTTGCATTAATACTGCAGGCCGGAGCTGATCCCTCTGTATGCAGATTTCCTCTGTTAACAACAGGAAAAGGGAAGCTGCTCTGAGACGCAAGGCAGTGACTCCTGGATGGTCTTGGGACTAACGCCTGCTGGCTGGATGCCCTTTCCAGCATCCAAGAAAAAGAATCCCAGCAGCGTTTTCCTCTTTAACCCTTTCTCTTCTGAATGCAGGTTGTCTTGCAATGCTACTGCTGGGAGAGAAGGGGTTGAAAGTGTGTGAGGGGGAAAAATATTGCAAATTCTGCACTCTGCCTGGCTCGCAGGCTGCTCTCGGGGCAGGGGAGCAGCATCCAGGAGCCAGGTAAACGCTCGAGGTTTAGCGTGTGCCGAGAGTGCTCCTGCGGCTCCAAAGTGGCCAGCTTGATTTCCAGCATGCTGTCATCTCCTCGGTATTACTTATAATGCTAAGGAGATTGTTCTCTGATTAAGTTGAGCACTGGAAAACTGCCCATCTGCAATCTGTCCTTTAGTTCAGTGCAAATGTGCTGAATGTCCCGTGGATTGAGACTTGCTGGCTCTTTTTATTTTTTTAAATATAAATGTGTACAATGCTGTACGTTTAATCTTAACACTTACCAGCCTTCCCAACACCGCCAGACAGCTCCGTGCCCTGCTCGGCAGCCACTTAGCACTCTGCATTGCTTGTAAATTCTCCATCAGATTTCAGCAACTGTGTAGACGGGATAATCTGGTGGAGCAACAGAAAACAATAATGAAGCACTTGAGCACTAATCGGCTCTGTCTCGAGTTTTTTGGGTGGAAACGTCTGGCTGGGGGGTACCTGTCAGAGCCCCCTTTCAGAGGCTCGTGAGACTCGGCCTCTTGTTTTTCCTGCACTAAAGTGATGTCCTGCCTGGGTGCAAGGGTAGCTGTCAGCCAGCCTTGCACGATTTGCTTTGCACAATTGGCCTTGCAAGCTTTGCCCAATGCAATTGCCTGTAGTTCAGATCCTTTCTATGCTTTCTATAACCTGGGAAAATCCTGAACTATTTTGTCTTCTGTGCTTTGTCTCTTTGGACTTTCTGAAACGCTGCAGGTGTTGGTCTGTGTGTCCCCGTGCTTGCCCTGGGACCCACTTTGCGACCCAGTTGCACACGCTGGTTGCGTTTGCTTGAGCTCCACGTAGCTTGGTCAGAGCAGAGACTGTTCCTGGATGGTGCGTGTAGGGCGTTGGAGCGTGGATAAGCTGATCCACAGGGAAGAGGATCCCTTTGGGAAGCATCACACCAGGCAAAGGCGAGCAAAGCGAGCGCACTGGCCTTGTGGCGTGAGGTGTGCTTGATGTATAGGCAAAGGTGGGGAGAAATACAGATTATTGGGGATGTCTCCTGAGCACGGGCTGTGGTAGGAGCCAAGGGGATGTGAGCGACTTTTGTCTTGGGGCTGTTTTCCAAGGACCTCTTGGCTCAGATAAGGCTGCTCTGACTGAAGCCAGTGCTATGAAAGAGGCAGAAATAATTAGTTTCCCATTGCAGAGCAGCACGAGCCTCTGCTAGATAAGAACTTCCTTCTGATGCACAATTTGCCTGATAAAATCATAACCCGTGTCATCTCTGAGCCACTGTCATCTGCTGTGGAGCTGCTCAGTGTCAGCGGAGGACACTGGATCTCAACTGTTTTTAAATCTTCATAGGGATTTTTAAAATGTTAATTAGCCTTTTGGGTGGATGTGAGCTAAACAAGCAAGTGTGCGTCCTGCGTGTGCTGAGCAAGGTGTCTGCGGCCCGAGCTGGAGCACAGAGCTTGGCCCAGCTGCATGGCACTGTAAAGAGCTAAAATCTCCAGCCCGTGTCCCCATGGGACTGCTGGAATGGCCGTGCCTGCCTGGAGCAACCTGGGGCCATCGTGATGGGAAGGTCGTGCGGACTCCGGGGCTGGAAGGAGCAAGTTCAGGGTTGTTTTCCTTGCAGAGCTCCAGCCTGACCTGATTCTTGTCGGGGGCTTGGGCATGGTTTGAAGGCTTCATTATGCTGCGCTGAATCCTCTGGGGAGATTTATTAATCTCTTAATTGGATTTGCAGTTGTTTCAGGTAAAGCTTCCTACAGCAATGGAGATGCAGATATAGATCCTGTGAATGTCAGACGTTGTTGTACCATGAAGTGCTTGATATGGGAGGAAGGGCAGGAGTCCCACATGGGGGGACAGGTTAGTGGAGGTCATGGTGCTAGATGTTCACTCAGGTGCTTCCAGCTGAATTCCAGGAAAGATTTCCATGGGATCACTGGAAGTGTCCCTGCAGCGAGGGCCATTAGCTTGTGGAATAGCCCTCCTAGGAAAGCACTGGTAATCTTGCTGCTTGATCCTTTTAAAATTGGACTTAACGATGCACTTAATAGATTGTAGGTGACAACTTTGCACTGGCAGAAGAATGGACATTCTGCTCCTATACTGCTTTCATCAGTGGTTTTACTAAGAGCCCTAATTTAGACAAATTCTTCCAAAGATCAGGGGTAGGCTTCCAGCGTTGTGCTTGATCTAAAACTTCTCAGGTTGATCAAACTGCTTTTGAAAATGGAATTTTATGGTTGCTGTTGCAACAGGGAAGGAGCGTGTCTTTGCTGCAGGTCGTTGAAGCCCATTGAAGCGCAGGGCTCCTTAGGCTGAGCAGATTCCAGCTCTCCCCACGGTCGTGCGGGTGTGATATCGATGCTGAGGATGCAGCAGGAGCTCAGCTCTCCCAGCCGCACTGGTGCCACTAGTGGTGGCACTTGGGGGGGATCATGTTATCCCTTTCTGCATGGGAGATGTCCCCAGAAGGGAGTTTTTCTCCATTCAGAGATGGAGATGGCCAAGAGGAGAGCGCGTGGACCATGCCTGGCTCCTGGTGCCCCTGCGAGGGGATGGGGAGAGCCCGATCTCAGAACTGTTTTCCCTGCGTGGAAACGAAGGGCAGCTCTGCAGCGCAGTGGCGCATGAAGGTGCATGCGTGGCCGTGGCATCGCGCACGGGCTGGCAGGTTGCCGTTGGGCACCCGTCGCCTGCTGCCACGGCGCCTGGCTGTCACAAACGCCAACGGCATCGGGCGCCGCGGCCGTGCTGCCGCTCGGGCAGCTGCCGCTCGCAGCCCTCCTGGCACCGCGGGTCTGCGGGGAGCGGCGCGGAGGTGTTGGAGTACACAAAGACCTTGGGAACGGACGGCTGCCTCGGGAAGGGCTTCTTCTCCTGTCCGTGTTGCCTTTCCCCTGTCCTTAAACTTTGTGGTTGGGAATTGGTGAGTCATTATGAGTGCATTTGTTGTCCCAGGCCTGTACTGGGGAGAGCAGCAGTGGCCTGGTGTGAAATGAGCATCTGCCAAGAGCATCGTGTCTAGCTGCAGTTTCTAACACTTAGCAATAGGTGTTTAACTATTTTCATCTCACCTTCAATAGGATAAAAACCTTTCAGGGCTCCCAAGCGTCTCGCTGAGCTGGGCTCCTGCAGGGTTGCTCCGCTCCTTTGCGGAGCAAAGGAAGGGAAGGAGTTTTTTTGCAGCCACCAAGCCAGGAATGGTCCTCGTGAGCTGTTAGTGATGCCGACGGGGCTGGCTCTTGTATGCAGAGCTGGTCCCTCCTGGCCTGCAGCTCCTGTGACCCCTCCAGCGTCAGCAGCTTTAGCGAGCAGCCTGGCCCTTGCAGAGCAGATGCTCTATTCCTTGCAGACTTTGCAAAGAGCCACTCCAAGGACTTGCCCTGCTGTCTGATGCTCTTTCTTGCTGTTGATGTAATTATTCCTTTCCTGTTCAGTTCTGTCCCTTGGCAGTGCTGCAGTTTTCCCCATCCCCACGAGCTGAGCGAGGGCGATGCCGGTGCAGGGGGAAGAGCGCAGGGCTCTTGTGCTGGTCCCCCGTGCTCCTCGCTGCCTCGTTGCATCTTTTTAAGTCTCTCCATTTGGGAGCTGCATCTCCAGAGCAAGGGGTCTTCATCCCAAGTGCTGACAATGACACTTTATCGTGGGTATTGAAGCCATCATAAGTGATGCTGGCAAGGACGCGGCGCTCAGCTGCTTCAAGGCTTTCCTGCTGCCCGGTGCTCCCGGTTGGGCTGTGCTGGTGCCAGTTTGCTCTGCTGGCACCAGGGCAGCAGCAGCCTCAGCCCGTGGTGGCAGCAGGGCGGCTGGGGCAGCTCCCCTGCTCTGCAAGACCGGCCGGGCCACTGCAAGTGTCAGCATGCCCCGGTGCCGCCTGCGAGGGCCTTGGCTCGCGTGCCCTGTTTGTTTATTTTTAATTAAAACTACTCCGCAGCCTCGCTCGGAGCAGCTCCGTAGGCCCCGGGATCCGCAGGGGAGCGCGGCGGCTCCGCCGCGGGGAAGGTCAGCGGCTCCGGTGCCGATAGCGATCAGGGCGATGTGGAGCAACCAGTTCTGCAGCCTGGCGAGGGTGCGGTAGGGAAGGGCCCACAAAGGCCCCTATAGTGCTCTGGGAATGATACTGTGAGTCAGGCAGCCTCAAATAGCAACTCCCGTTTGCTCTGTAACCTTCTCGCCTGTTTGCTTTCTGCAACCGTGACAGAACAGCCTGGAGAGGCCAGCGCCAAGCCCGGCATGGCGATCCTGTCCCTCCCCTGCCCTTCTTGTCCTGTCCCTCCCCTGCCCTTCTTGTCCTGGCAACCTCAGGTGAAGCCTTGACCTTGGTTTCTGGACCTGCCCATGTGCGTTTTCAGGGCAGGGCCGGTTGGCTCCGTGTGTACAAACACCCCGTGTGATTCAGGCGCTCTCCGCCTTGCTGCACCGCGGGCGCTGTTGCTGTTTAAGCTACAGGTGCCTCCCGATGCGAAGCCCTGCAGAGCAGGAGGGAGCTCGGAGCAGAGCGGCTCCATGGTTCTCCGCAGGTGCAAAACCCCCTGCAGCATCAAGCATCAGTGTGAGGGTGCAGAGCCTCTTCCAAGCTGTTCTCTGAGTATTTAGGCTTTCAAGTTACCGTGCTATCCCTGCCACCAGCTGCATGCAATGGTCTCGCATTGCCCTGCCTGCCCAGGGAGCCCCATTGGCTGCTTGTCCCCAGGCACCCGTGCTCAGAGGGGCCAGGAGCGCTCCCTGCATCCTCAGCCTCTGGAGCAGAGACCCCCAGAGCACCGGGAGTGAGCGGAGCTGCCACAAGGGCAGCGGGAAGGAGCCGGGTCCTGCCCAGGCATGGCGAGGGCTCTGGGCACGGCGTGTCGGCGGCAGGAAACGCTGGCTCCGGGCTCGGAAGAGGCCGAGCCGGGCTGGAGCACAATGTGGCCGGGCGCCACGGAAGGAAGGAAGCGAATGCGCGCGCGGCCCCTCGCCCAGGCTGCAGGAAGCTGGAGCGGGAGCAGTCTCCCCCGGCCGGGATCTGCTCCCCATCCCACACTGGGAAGGCTCTGCACCCCTGCGCTCCCCCTGGCACAGGGCTCGTGTTGGGCTCCTGGTGAAACACCCTGCGCTTGTGCCGCGATGCCGGGGACGGCACCGGAGGAGCAAGTGTAAGGGAAGGGCTGGTATCGCTGTGCTGTGCCATGGGCAGGAATGCGGCAGGGCTGGGGCGCCCGCGGTCCCGGCTTTCCGAGGACTGGGTGTGGGAATGTGTGTGTGTGTTGCTCCCGGAGCACCAGCCCTGCCCGCCCCGGCGCTGAGCTGCTCATTCCGGGGTGCTGAGCACGGTCCTGGATCGGCCCTGGTCCCACGTCAGCAGAGCAGGGAGGAGAGGAGGTGGTGCGAGCTCCGGAACAGCAGCGGAGAAGCCGCCCTTGCTCCTCAAAGAAACCACAGCCAAGTTGTGCCATTGCATCACTCCTCACAGCGGGAATTTGTGCACTTCCCATGGTCTAGCTCAACCGGAGAGCAATTTCCTGGAGGTCCCGTAGACATAACCTTTTGCCCAGACCTTCCCATTCATCTGTGCAGCAATTCAAAGCCGGGTGCCGCTGCGGGCGGCTCTGCTTTGTTCAGCACCTTGCAAATAGCCCTAGGAAGGACCTGTGCACCATGGCCACCCGCTCATGGTGCCGCGTCACAAGCGCTGCTGTGTCACCTCCCTTCTGTGGGGAACAGCAGCTCCTTTCTCCTCCATCCGCTGCCGATCCCACCTGGCTCCATGCCCGTGGCTGCCTTTTGTTTCCACCTTTGCCAGCCCCGGCTCTGCCTTTGCTTTGCAGAAGGGCAGTGGGGCGCCCTGCGCGGGTGCAATGTGCCCATTGCATCAGCCCCCCAGCAAAGAACTGCTGGGCCAAGTTGCTCCTAGCCGGAGCAGCAACTCCGCTCCCAATAGCCGCTCCGGAGTCTGGCTCCAGCTTCCTTAGAGTTTTTGCTGAGGTGTGCTGGGTACCAGCTTCCAGGAACAGCAAAGCACACGAGTGACTTAATGCATTTTAAATTGGAAAAAAAAAAAAAAAAAAAAAGTGAATCCAAGCCGGTTTGATCCATCTGTCGTGAACAGCCTTTTCTGCCCCAGCCCACGGTGCAGCTCCCAGCGCGGGAGCTGCCCGGCCCCGGTGACCTGCGGCTTCTTCATTAGCAGCTTGTCAGCTCCAGAGCTGTCCCCCCGGCACGTGGGGAAGTGGTGTCTGGGGGGCTCCGGAGCGCTCTGCTGTCCGGCCTCTCCATCCCTCGGTGCCGGGGCTGCTGAGCGCTCCTGGCTTCAAGCCGTGCCTCGTCTTTGCAGGAGATGTCCTCTTCCAGATGGCAGAAGTCCACAGGCAGATCCAGAACCAGCTTGAGGAGATGGTGAGTGCCATCGCGACGGGGCAGAACAGCTTCCAGGACCCTGCGGATCAGCTCGGCCTCTCCGAGCGGGATGCGCCGGGCTCCGGCTTGGCCGCTTCCATCCCGTGTGTGTCTGTCCGAGCATCTGTCTCTTGCTGCTATCTCTCCTTCTGTGCCCTGAGCCAAGCTCTTGCTTCCCTGCCTGGCCATGTGGCCACCCGTGTGCCCCTGGGTGCTCCGGGACTGCCTCGGTGCCCTCGTGGGTGCCTCTCCCTGTGTGGGCACGAAGGGACAATGTCTCTTTTCTCCTTTCCAGCTGAAGTCCTTCCACAACGAGCTGCTCACACAGCTGGAGCAGAAGGTAGAGCTGGACTCCAGGTACCTGAGCGTAAGTACGGAGCGCGCTGGCAGCGTGGCCATAGCAAAGGATTTGCGGAGGTCGCTTCTACTCCTTGTCTGTCCCCAGCCCTTCCTGCTCCCTGGGCTTCCCAGCGGGATCCAGGGTTGCGCGCAGCCTCTCCCCGGGCCTCCCTGCTCACGCTCTGTCCCCCACCGCATCAGGCCGCGCTGAAGAAGTACCAGACGGAGCAGAGGAACAAGGGGGACTCGCTGGACAAGTGCCAGGCGGAGCTGAAGAAGCTGCGCAAGAAGAGCCAGGGCAGCAAAAACCCGCAGAAGTACTCGGACAAGGAGCTGCAGGTAGGACGCGGCGGCGCGGGGCTGGTGTCTTTGCACAGGTTGGAGCGGGACCAGATCCTGCCAGTTCCAATAGCGCTTCCGAGTTTTCTTTGGAAACTCAGGGGAAAGTTTTCTTTGGAAAGCTGGGTGCAGCAGTGCAGGGCAGCGTGGGAGGCAGCTGCGGGCAGCCTTGCAAACCGCTAGCATCTGCTTGACTTCGATGGTGTCATCCAAGATGGATTGATCCCAGCAAGCTCCCTGCTCTAAGATTGTACCCAGCGTTAGTGTTTCCAGCAGGGAGAAAGCCAAGGCCGGGGTCTCATGGCATTGCTCTACCCTAAAGCACTCACTGCTGCCATAGCTGAAGCCCTTGAGTGATGACCACACTGATAGCAGGTATGGAGGAGAGGGCTAAGAATTAATCCCCAAGGCAGAAATTGCATTAGAATATGGATTATGCTGAGACCAAGGCCTGTGGCTTCAGCTGCAAAGGACTGATAGGACATCCAAAGCAATCTGTCTTTTCTTACGGTGATCTAAACATGATGGCAATTTGCTAGCAGGCCTGTGTGCGGAATGGCATTTAGGGCGATCATAGGTGCTCGGAGGGAGGGTGATGCAGGGAAGTGACTTTTTAATTGCACGAAAATTCGGGGAATCAGTTGTTCTCCCAGTAGTGTGAATCAGAATAATCACTGAAGGAGGAAAAACACATCAACAGTCATCCTTGGAGGCTCTGAGCCCATCTCCTGTGCTGAGCTGCAGGGCTCCGTGTCGCACTCATGCTCATTTGCAGCCTTTGACTCCCAAGGGTGCTGAAATTGCTGGTTAATGCGAGCGCCTTTGAGGGCTGCTGGTTTGTAGGACTTGGGGTTACCAGGGCGAGGCTGGCACTTTACTGAAAACCGAGTAGTTTAGGCCACTGGCACCTCTGCAAGTCGTCACTGCAGTGTTTGCTGGAAGAGGAAGGGCTCTTAGCAGTGATAGCAGCGAGTAAAGGCAAACCCAGGGCACCAAAAGTGGTGGTTGCTGCGTTATCCCATTCCCTGCAAAAGCTGCAAGAGGGGCAAAAGAGCCAAATCCCTGCGGAGCCCCTCACATCACACCTAATCCCCCAGGGATGCCCAGGGTGAGCGGAATCGGTGCCTCCTCCGTTCTTGGTTTTATGCAGCTGAGAGGAGGAGGGACCAAGTGAGACTTCTGCACGAAATGGCAGCGATGGGGGTAGTTCTGCTAGGCAGCTTCAGTGAGTAAAGACAGAAAAACAGGATCAGGCTTTCGTTCCCTTAATCTTGCAACAGTAAGTATTTAGGAAGTGCTTATCTCTTTGAAAAAGCCTTATGATGGCTTTTAAGCTTAAAGAGCTGTGAAACTACTCAACTGCTAGCTTTTTTTTTTTCCTTCCCTAATTCCAAATACAAAGTTGGAATTGCTGAATTGTCAAGAGGGTTGTTTTTCCTCTCTTCTGTGCTAGTTAGTATGTTGATTATTTCATATTTTGGGCAGAAAAAGAAGAGAGAAAGGTGTTTCGGGCAATCCTTGATGCTGTTCCACCTTTCCCCTTTCGCAGCTCTGGATTCCTGTCCCAGGAGCTGCTCATTCCACACCGTGTGGTCTCGCTCTGCAAATATCTTTCTCTTGCAGTTTACTTAAAACTGAGCAGCCCTCGATTTTCATGAGGGACTTGCTGTGTTTTGCTTCTGTTTTAACTGGCACAGCAGCGTCTTTGTGGCCAACTTGTGAAACCACCGGCCAACAGAGGCCGTGGTGGAGGCTGCTGAAGGCGCCTCTTGCTGCTCGCAGGAAATTGAAGTCATGCTCCATCGAGCTGCTGTCTGGGGGAAAAACGACCGATCAAACAACAGTTGGACAGAGCTCTCCTAATGCCGCGTTGCGGATCACTTTGTCTGGTAATGGGAGAACTTGCTGTTGGCAGAAATATACTGGTAGCTACATAAGTCATTTCACTGAATGAAGCAATAAAATCTTGTTTCTTTTGAAGACTCATCCACTTAAGTTACTGTAGCACTTAGCAGCCAGGAATCTGATGCTCTGTCATCGTCTCTCTTCATATTTAATGTTACAGGAAGCGTAATCGCTCCTTTTTTTTGCCTTTTCACTGCTTGTTGAGTGGTCACATTTTGTCATTGTCTGCAAGTAAAAAGAGAGGCTTGAAATTGAGCCGTGGGAGGCAGCGCTGTCCCGTTCCAGCCTCCCATGTGCGTTTGCTATAAGGTGACCTTGCTCTGCTGAGGTGAGATGAGTTTTGAGGCTGCTCAGGTTTGCCAGGCAGAGATGGCCCCACTTGCCAGGACACTGGTGACATGGGCTCAACCTGCCCAGGCAGTGCTGGGTTGAGCAGAAAAGCCCAAACCTCATCCTTGCTGAGGCTCTTCCCTGGAGTTGGATTTTTCCCCTTTATAGAGGCAAAACAGATGCTGGTGCTCAGCACACACTGCACTTGCAAGCCTTGAGTTTTGCATCTGCTGTCTCCTGTGCTTGTTTTGTGCCTTAATAGATGAGAAAGGACTTCACAGGATTAAAATAGTTCAGAATTTAAAGCACCTTGTGGAGGTTTTTCAATAGAAAGACTCGTGTAATTTAAGAGCAGCTCAAAGTGCAATTAGTCTGCAGTAATGATCTTCTGTTAACAAAGCTCTGGTCTGTCACTGTCGAGACTGCGGCTGTGGTTAGGGCTGTCGCTGTGCGTGTCCCAGTAAAGCTTTGATTCTTCTGGGTCAGCTCACAAGATTTTTATTATCCATGAAGGAGAGTTTTGATTGGAACAAGGCAGTCAGGGACTCAAATCTCTCACCTAAGTTACCTAGTTATTGGGGGATTTTATTAAGGGTTATTTTTTTTGGTCTGGACTGAGAACTGGGGGAATAAACCAATTCTATTCATGCCTTTTATAAAAAAGAATGAGGACAAATGTTAAGACTGAATCAGCATCAGGGAAGCCGAATTGCTGTAATTTCATTAAATGTTGGCTATGATCAAGCTATCAAATCAGGGTCACAAAGGGTTTATGACCTTGATTGAATCAGCAAGTCGGCAACGAAGTTATGTTGGTTCATCAGTTCACCAAACTGTGCTAGTGTTGGAGGAGATTGGATCTCGTCGTGCAGCTGGGATGAAAAGTGTTGCTTGTAATTCGTATGAATGGCAAATGGAGATGGGCTAAAAGGCCGTGTCTGACTGCGGGACGTGGCCGTCCCCACGAGGCTTGAGACCCTTGGTCAATATGACCATCTGGGCGACCTCTGTTCACGGGGTCTGGGGAAGGTTGGACTGGAGCGACCTCTCCCATGTGTCCTTCTCTGGCCTCACATGTCCTAGTGGCTTCTGCTTCCTTCTGCAAAAGCCAACACTGATTCGCACAGCTGGGGACAACGGGCTTTGGAACGGCTGGTTAAGGAGGTGTATGGTCGCTGTTGAGCTCCTGCCCAGATGTTAGCGTGTTCTGCAATTTCATGTACATCTGTCCCTGTGTGAATGAGTATTTTAAGCATTAAGTACCGTTGTGCCAAATGGCTTAGAGGTTTTTATAAACTTTTGTAATTGAAACCTCATTTTGATATTCCCATCAGGAGAAATAATTTTAGCTATAGGTCAAGAAATGCTAACTTACAAGGAGTTTACGCTAACCAGGTTACAAGGGCTTATATAAAAGACAAATAGAGCTTTTATATAATTCTTCCCTGTGGTTCCAACTAATTTCCTCCATTTTTTTAAAAGGTTTTAAAGTGAGTTAGGCTGTATGCTTTAAAGCACCAGATGCAGTGAGCAAAGGCAGGAGGGGAAGCATGTGTGAAATACTTGATGGAGGATCCAGGCAGAGATCGTGAGCTGAGTTGTGCTGGTCTCAGTGCTCAATGGCATCTGACTTCCTGCGGCCAAATCGGGGCTGGACGAGGAACCTCGACTTGGTTCCTGTCACCCAACCTTGTACCTCAATCCCTTGGAGGGTCCTTTGGCCATTTATAGTGTAATGAGCTTTGAGGGAGGGGAGATCTGCAGTGTCACGGATCTCTAGCGCTTGTATAGAAAGGCGTTTGCTTCCTGGCTTTCTTTGCATTAATGCAAGAGCCAGACTGGGTCATTCCTGGGCCGGTTCTGAGCTCGGGTCTCCTCCCTGCTGCTCCTGTGGGAAGAGCATCCCAAAATCCCAGGGCTAAAACCAGGTGCCATCCTGCCTAGCTAAATGGAACTAAATCCAATTTGTCTTCTCGCAACCCATGCTGTGCCCTCAACTGGAGAGGGAGGCACTTGGTGCCAGGCCATGTCACTTGTCCTCTATCCCTGCTGGAGCTGATGGGGCTGAGGGTCCCCAAAACTGTTTTCTCCAAATTGCACTATCTTGGGGTGCAGTTTGGGCAGGTTTTTTTCTTGAGAAACTGTTGAACAATTTAAAACCTCCTTCTCTACTAATCAGCCGAACTTCTTCCTATTTTTTATCCTATTACTCTCTAATTATTCCCCCTTGTTGCTCCCTAAATAAAGCCTCCTGTCTGCATTTACTCCTCAAGCCTGCCGGTATCTCCAGCTCTCTGATGTGGCTGGCAGAATCCTTTCCCTTCCTCAGCTTTTCCTTTCCCTGTTGCTGCTCGCTGTGGTCCCCGCTGGCTCAGGTCAGGGTCCCTCCTCGCTCGGTGCCCCTGGCTCCGGCAGCTGCTGCCTCGGCTGCAGCTCCAGCTGCAAATGTGCCTGTTTGCAGATGGAGCGAGCCTGATTGCTCTGGGCTGCTGCACGCTGGGCATGGCCGTGGCATGTGAACTGGGTGCTTTTCTCCTTTTCTGTGTTTTCTCCTTCCTAATTTAAGGCCCGAGCAGCTGGGGTGCCTCAATGCACCTGGGGCAGCAGAGCCGGAGTCCAGCCCTGTGGCCAGGACTGAGCTCTGTGGTCCTGGCTCAGCCGCCCGCTCCCCGGTGTCGTTAGCGCAGACGAGCGCTGACATCGCTAATTAGGTCAGCGGCTCCTGGCAAACGCCAAGTTGCTGCACTCCACGAGCGGGGGGAGAGAGGGGAGTTATTTGAGGTCTCTCCAACCTAGAAACCCAGAAAAAGGTTCCCGAAGCCGCTCGGGGCCTGGGCTGCGGCTCCCTGCGCTGCGGGGCTGGGATGCTCCTGGCGGCTCCTTCCCGCTCTCGGGGGCAGCGAGCTCCAAAGCGGCAGGTTTCTCTCCTTTAAACTCTAATTTTGCTTAGCTGCACAATGCTCCACATCTGAATTTGGACCTGACAACCTCCATGAAGTCCTAAATTTCTTGGGTTGCAGTGATCATTTAAATTGCGAGATGCTTGCTGCACGCTTGTCCTCAAAATCCTCCTGGGAATGACAGCCCTAAGGCAGGGAAACCAATGCAGCTCCGGTACCACCGGCTTCCCTCTCCTTAGGGGTTAGGTGGCTGCAGGGTGAGAAAGGCCTCAGGAGGCAGAAGTGCTGGGTTATTGTAGGTGCCTCTTTGCTCCGTGAGGGAAGGAGGCCCAGGAGGCCGATCCACTCATCCTGTGTGCCGAAGGACACGGGGCTGCAGGCAGCAATGCAGCCACGGTGCTTTTCCCAGTTTAATATAGTAGTGAAGTCTTGCATCATGCTTCAGAGGAAAAGAAAATCTCTGGCATGTTTAACACTATTTTTTACTTAAATTGTCTTTTTATAAGTTATCCCAAATGAAATCTATCTGGTAAGATGTGGGGTTCACCATTTTCTAATGTAACAACATCTTCCAGTCAAGGATCTGAATAAATCAGGGGCATGTCATGCCTATTTACATAAAGTGTGGTTAAAGCAGGGAGAATACTAAATTTAGAGCAAAGGCTCTCTGCTTGCAAACTGTCTTCTCTTAATGGCTGCAGCCAGTTAGAACAAGCCTCTCTCCCATGAAATAATTAAAAGTACACTCGCAAAGCACGATGGAAATGAGGGCTGTAAATAAGGTTTTAACTTGCTTATTTAAGTCATGATTGGAGCTAAATCCACTGTTGCCAGGTGGAGAAATGTCACCTGCATCTCCATGACCTGGCCCCGTTTGGCCCAGGGAAGCCTCCTGCTGCTGGACAGGGCTCACTTTGCTCCTGCCTTCCCTTTTTGCTGCCCTAATTAAACAGGATGGATTTGGGCATGCCCAGCGTGGCAGAGCTGGAGCCTCGGGTGCCGTCAGGTTCTGGGCATCAACCTGGCAGCCTCTGGGCAGGGGCATCAGCTCCAGCCTTGGTCCCTGCTCCTGGGGCTAATAATAAGCGTGCGGAGGCAGCTCTGCAGCGCCTCTGTCCTGAGCCCACTCAACTCCCATCTTGTTTTTTCCTTCTCCAGCTGAGCATGTCCTCCCACTGCTGGCCACCCTGCGGCACGTGGCCTGTTGTCCCCACGTGCTGGTGGCCACGTGCCCCACTCCAGTGTGGGGACAGCCTGGGCACACACAGCTCTTCCCAGTCCCTGTCTGGCCGTGCCATGGCCAAGCTGCTCCATGGGAGGCTGGGAGCATCCCTGTGCCCAGGTGTATCCCAGGCTTTCTGCTCCACAGGGAGGCTGCTCCGAGCAGGGCTGCGGCAGGACCATCTCCTGCCCTAAAATAAGCCTGCTTTGAAGTTGGGCATGTCACTTAATCTGTTTGAGGTTCGCCCTCTTTTATAGGTGTCTGCTAATAAATATTGTAGTGTGCCAAAAATAAAACTGTTAAACAAGGTGGAGAGAAGAAAAAAAGGCTCCTCTGGGTCCCAAATTTCCAGTTTAATTCTCTAATGAAAGCTCAGAGTTTCTGAAATAGGTTTGACAGTGCCTGGGCTACAGGTTTCTGTTCCAAGTGAGGTGACAGCAGTGGTGGTGACAGGTCCCATGGCACTTCAGTGGAGCTGCTCCTTGCAGAGAGGCTGGGGATGTCCCAAGGCCAAAGAGAGGGGGGGAAAGCAGCTGGGTCAGGCAGCTGGGGCCATCCCAAAGCCCTCAAGGATGGAGAAGCAGCCGGATCAGGGTGGTGGGGACCTACCCAAGCCATCAGGGGAGGAGTTGGCAGCCAGATCAGGGGTGTGGGGCAGTTCCCTGCCCTGAGCACGAGGAGCAGAGCCCTCCCCATTGGGAGATGTGTGCCGGGTGCCAGCGCACGGTGTCGGTGCCCGTGCCAGGTGGGCGCTCACAAGCGGGGCTGGTGCCGGGGGCCGCGGGGAGCAGCCGCGCGCGGAGCTGCGGAGGCAGCGGGAGGGCGGGCGATGCCGCGGCGAGCAAGAACCGCCGCTGCTGCCGCCCCCGTGAGCACACAGTGCTGCTCAATGTGCGCCCCAGCACCGCATCCCTCGCTCCGCCGCCCGCGCTGCTGAGCAAGGAGGTTTTGGGGGGTGAGGGCTGCGGGTACCCCAACGGCTGTGCCCGCCCTCAGCACCTCGCTTCTGCCCTAGTACATCGAGGCCATCAGCAGCAAGCAGGGCGAGCTGGAAACCTACGTGTCCGACGGCTACAAGACGGCGCTCACCGAGGAGCGGAGACGCTTCTGCTTCCTGGTGGAGAAGCAGTGTGCCGTGGCCAAGAGCGCCATCACCTACCACGCCAAGGTGAGCGGCGCGGGGGACGCCCAGGGATGCAGGGGACACTCATGCGTTCAGGCTCCCTTATCCTTTCCGTGCTGCCCCCGTCCGCTGCATGAGGGGCTGGTGGTTTCTGGAAGGAGCAGGATGTCGGGATGCCAAGGGATGGCAGCCGGAATGTGCTGCTCCCCGGCAGGCTCTGAGCCTCCCGTTCTGGCTGTCCCCCTCCTGCTCGCAGCACCCATCTGTCGAGGCTGCGCTTGGAACGGGGAGCCGTGGCGGAGCTGCCGTTACTCAGCGCCATCCTCGTGCTGCGAGAGATGCTGAATCAACAGGCAGCAGATGTCACCTACGCGCTGAGTGGGGACGGGGAAAATGTCGCTCCTGGTCCCTGCAGGCGCAGCTGCCCGGGAAAGCCCTCAGCGCATCCCTTGGGAATGGCTGTGTGTGGTTGTGATTGGCACCGTGCAGTGAGGGTGCAGTAGCCACCGGTACCCCCGATCCCACTAGCCACTGTCATCCTTTCCGTGCATCCCCTGGCTGAGCCCACGCGGGTGTTTTACTGCTTCCCGGCTGGGGCTGCGCTGTCCTGGCGTGCCCAGCGCGTCCATCCTGCAAACTACCACCCGCACGGCGCAGAACGAGCCAGGAAAATGAATTGCCTCCTGCTCGCCCCTGTATTTTTCATGACAGCTCCATGGTCACTTGCCAGCAGAGCCGGGGAGGACGAGTCCCTGAGCTTTATCTCATTGCAGCATGCGTGGGGGGACCGATCGGTCTTGCTCGCTGTCCAGATGCAGCAGCTGCGGTCGTGCTGGTGAGGGACACGAGGGACCCGTGTCTGTCTGGGGTGAAAACGGTCGCTTCTTTTCCTAGCATCTCCTTCCTGGGCCGCGTTTCGCTCTGGACTCCTGTGCCCTCATGCCGTTTTGGCCTTCTGTGTTGCAGGGGAAAGAAATGTTGACGCAGAAGCTCCCGCTGTGGCAGCAGTCGTGCTCGGATCCCAACAAGATCCCGGACCGCGCCATACAGCTGATGCAGCAGATGGCTGCCAGCAGCAATGGCACCATCATGCCCAGCCCTCTGTCTACATCCAAATCAAACCTCATCATCTCTGACCCCATTCCTGGTGCCAAACCTCTCCCTGTCCCCCCGGAGCTGGCACCTTTTGTAGGAGTAAGTATCTACATAGCAAAGGTTGTACTGACCTTCTGAGCAAAGCAGGAGGCAGGAGGCCAGGCCAGTGTCACCACTGTCCTCAGCAAGTTGCCCTTTGGTTGCCTGCCATAAAGGCACAGGGGTGTGAGGGATTGGGCTCCGCACACCTTGGGCCCAGGGGCAGCGCCTTGGTGGGACACGGTGCGGAGCAGCCCCCCTCGTTCCGTCCTTGGCCGTTTTGCCCAGTTTGGGCCCTTCCCTGTGGGGTATCCCGGCTCTGGGTGGGTTGGAGGAGCTGGACCGGTCTGGCAGCGGGAGCTCACTGGGATCAGAGCACCCTTGTGGAAGCCCAAGGTGGGGGACCTCAGGAAAAGGCACTTAGAGCAGAGCCATGTGCTGAAAGACTCTTCAGAGCAGCATCTTCCTGCCTGATACTGAGGACACGAGCTGAGCAGTAGAGCTTGAGAGGGATTTATTGGGTGCGAGACGGCTTGGAGGATGAAATACTGTAGAGGTGCCTCCTGCTGCTCTTCCCAGGGCTTTATGCTCAGGTAGGTAGGAAACAACCCAAGAGGCCCAAGTTTCTGGTCCGGAGTGAGCCGTGTTCCCAGGAGCTGCATCCCGTCTCGGTGGGAACTCACGGGGTGCCTAACGAAGCCCCTTCCCATCTTCCCTCCCCTCCTCTCCTTTCTCCCTAGCGCATGTCAGCACAGGAGACCATGCCGGTGATGAACGGAGTCTCAGGCCCAGACAGTGATGATTACAGCCACTGGTCTGAGATGAAGCCAGCACAGCCCAAATCTTTATCTCCTTCCCAGCCTCAGAAGCAGCTGAGCGACTCTTACTCGAACACACTTCCCGTTCGCAAAAACGTTGCGCCGAAAAACAGCTACGCGTCCGGTAAGGGCTTCTTCTCTTCCCTTTCCCCAGCTTGTTGGACCAGAGGGCAACTGTGCAGCATCTTGGGCTGATTGGGGCTACTTTGGTCCGGGCTGTGCTGCGTTTGCTTGCAGGGGAGGGCGCGGGGTGGCTCGGCAGCCCCGGTCTGTCCCTGCCGCGTGGGAACAGGGTGGTGAATGCGGCGTGTTCCGGGTTAATTCTGTTAGTGACAATTAGCCACATCTCCGGGGGGTGAGCTGCTGCGCGCCTCCTCCGCCTCCTCTGGATACGGGATTAGGGAAATGAATAGAGATAACTGAGGCTGCGGTGACGTTTAGGAGAGCAATGTTGCAGCACAAATGAAAACCTGGTCTATCTGCTATGGATTTTATTAGTGCCTAGAGTAAGATAAATAGGTGTTAGGGACCACGTCCTGTCCTTGGTCGCGTCAATGCCACAGCAGCAAGCTGTGCCGGGATACAGTCACCACATTAAAGTCTCGGGGCGTTTCTTGGTCTTTGTCTCCCGCCAGCTGAAAACAAGACGCTGCCGCGCTCCAGCTCCATGGCCGCAGGGCTCGAGAGGAACGGCAGGACGAGGGTGCAGGCCATTTTCTCTCATGCTGCTGGCGATAACAGCACCCTCCTGAGCTTCAAGGAGGGAGACCTCATCACGCTGCTGGTGCCCGAGGCCCGGGACGGCTGGCACTACGGAGAGAGCGAGAAAACCAAGATGTGAGTGGCCGGCGTCGCGTGCCTGGGGCTCCAGCTCCGTCTCTCCTGGCCCAGCTGCCAGGGGCTCGCGCGGCCTCATTCAACCGTTTCTGGTTCACGCCACGAGACTCAGTTTGACTCTGTCCTGGGTCTTTGCCTTGCAGGAGAGGCTGGTTTCCCTTCTCGTACACGCGGGTGCTGGACAACGACGGAGGCGAGCGGGTCCATGCCAGGTAGCAGCATCGCCCGGCGAGCCGCGCTGTCCTGCCCCACGCGCGGTGGGTGCCCGGCCAGGGGGGTTGTGCCTATGGGATTTACAAGATGAGGGTTGAGCTGGTCTTGCTGGCTTGGGATGGGAACATTTAATGATTTCTCCAGGATGTAACGTGCATAGCTGGGGATTCGAGGCCAAGGCCCGTAGCTGGGGGCAGGTCTGTGTCCAGGGGGTCTGGCTCCGTGCCGGGATAGTGGCGATGGGCACTGCCCTTCCCGTGGCGGGAGCTGGAAGTCAGTGGGAATGACGCCGGTCTGTGCTCTGCAGCCTGCAGCAAGGGAAGAGCAGCAGCACGGGCAACCTGCTCGACAAGGACGACGTCGCCATCCCGCCGCCCGACTACGGCATGTCCTCGCAGGCCTTCCCCTCGCAGGGCACCGGCACCTTCAAGCAGCGCCCGTACAGCGTGGCCGTGCCCGCCTTCGCCCAGGTGAGCCGGCCCTGCGGGGCCTCGCGGCCGCTTCCCCACGGGGGGGACCGCAGAGCGGGGATTTCAATCCTGGGAGATGCTCGAGTGAATCCCAGGGCTTTAACTCTGCAGAAACCACGTGCTGGGACCTGGGGATCTGCAGCTGCGGGGTCTTGCTGGGGTTTTGCAAGCAGCAGGGAACGTGTTCGTGTTCTTACCGCGATTCAGCCGCGTCGCCGTGCCCGAGGGCTCCTCTCCAACAGGCCTGTGTTCATTATTTGTAGGACTACCTTATGCCCTATGGTTGTGCAATTAAAGACTATTCCAGTGGCCTCTGCCAACCACCATCTGCTCACTACAAGCCTTATACTAGGTCAACAGCTGTAAGTCCAAACGGATGCAATGTTTCCATTGGGATTTATGGACAGTTTGCTGGTTTTTCCTGGTGATTCTTGTGGCTTGCCCAGGGCTTCAGGCTGTCTCCACTGAGCATCTCTTCCAGTGGAGGGGGAAAGGGGATGAGGACCCCCAGGGAGAGAGGCAAAGTGACCCGAGAACCAAGGCCACTTTGGCTAGCCTGGGCAGAGCCAGCAAGACGCAGAGCGGCACAAAACAGCACCATAAACCCCCAATGGACAACACTTGCCAATGCCACGAGAGCCTCCCACCAGAAACGAGCTCCTCGCAGGGAGCTGGACCCTTTTTCTCTTGGGCTTGTGGATGCAAGCGGAGGAGTCACCCTCTGAGCCGGGCAGCTCCCGGCCTCGAGCTTGGACGGTCCGCAAGTCCCGGTAGCCACGGAAGCAACGCGACCTTCCAGCGTGGCTGTCCTGGGAAAGCGTCCTGCCGGCTTTCCAGGTGCAATGGGCATGTGCCAGCAGACAGGGAGAGGGAGCCGCAGGTTCTCACGTCTGATCCCTTCTGCATGGCAGGCAAAGGCAGCTGCTATGGGAAGGCTCCAGGAGAACGGGGTGGAGGGGTTCTCGATCCCCACTCCTTGCTAGTCTGAGCCCAGTGGGAGCCGTTCGGGGCAGGGCTTGCCACTGCATTTGGGGTTTCATGAACCGTTCTCTGGGATGGGGAACCTTGGTCTTTGATCCCTGACATGCGGCGCTCAGGCTCTGCTCTCAGCAAGAAGAGACTCGTGGTCCTGCCTGCGAGGTTCTATGTTTGTCAGGGGGAACTGGGCTGTTCCTCGGTCCATGTCCCAAGGCTGGGATGTGTCCCGGCTGCATCTCCTTTGAGCTCCGTCCCATGTGCTCCTCCAAGCAGTGCGTCTTCCTCCCCGCTCTGCAAAATGCCCTTTAGTGTCAGCTGAGCAGAAAACGGTCCAAAACTCTGTGGTTTCTGGTGGGAGCTGATTCAGTGCAAACACTTCCCTTTCTCCATGGAGCATTTCACTGGTCTTCCTCAAACTTGCTGTCTGATCCCTTTCCAAGCGTGTCTTGTGTCTCAAAAGCGGATCCTGGTGCAAAGGTGGCACTGCCCAGAGCAAACCCGAGCCCGCTCAGCGTTGCTCTTGTCTTGCTGGATTAAGTCTTGATCCGAAGAGAACCGTGCAACTTTGCTCCCCGAGGCGTAAATCCCGTGCAGATCATCTCCATTACTCCCCTTTCATCTTCAGATGCATTGGCTCTTAGCCCAGAACGCCTCTGGGTCCTGATGCATTTGGGTTTGTTCTTGTGACCCTCCAGCGGCACCCGAGAGGGCTTAGCCGGTGCCCCCGGCGACTCACGGCCTCCTCTGCTTCTCCCGCAGGGCCTCGATGACTACGGGACGAGATCCGTTAGCAGGTAAGACTCTCCTTGCCGCAGAGCCCACGCGTGCGCTCGGGGCGACCTCACGCTGCCGTGGACCGCTGGGGACAGGGAGGTGCCCGCGACCCGGGGCGTTTGGAGGGGACACGGTACAAGGCTTGGTCCGAGCACGGAGGCGCCCAGCAGCTCCGGGGCAGAGGGGCCACCACGGCCGTCCCCAGCTCCCGCAGCCCTCGTGCTCCGTGCGCGGCTCCTGTCCTCCAGCTTAACGCAGGATAGCGAGGGCTTGGAGAGCAGGAGCTTTGCAGCGTTTGCCCAGGTGCCCTCTCCCACCTGGAAGCTCCTTCCCCGCTTCCTCCCGAGCCGCAGGGAGGAAGTGCCCTCCGCACAGGGGCAGACGATTGCGGCGAGCGCGCGGGCGGCTCCGAGCCGCTCCATCAGCGCGGGGCGCACGGGCACCGCGGGCTTCGCCGGCTGCTCTGGCATCTCTGTGCTTTGTTCCGCAGCGGCAGTGGCAGTTTGGTATCAACGGTGTGAGGACACCTTGGCTAGCAGGGGCAACTTGCTGCTTGGAAGAGCTTTCCGCTTCTTTCCCTTTTATCTCCCCCCGACTTTTTCTCTCTTTCTCTACTTCTTTCGGAGTTTAAACTCTTGTGATCTTCAAGGAAAACCATGGTGCTTCTCCATCCGCTCCCGGTGTTCACAGTGCCCTTGTTTCTGAAGCCTTTCAGAGCAGACACTGCCAGGCGGCCGCGCTGGCCGGGGCGCAGTGCCCGCGCGGCGGCATCCCGGGGCCGCGCTGCTCCGCGGAAGCCGCTCCGTCCCCGTGCGCGGGCTCCGCGCGAGCCGCCCGCCACTGACACGGAAGAAGCTCTTTGCAGACTGCCACGATGTGCATGACCTCTGGTATCCGTACTGTTACCCCCGCGCGCTCTCCCGCCTTGCTCTGGGAAGGGAAGGCAGGTCTGGTCCCTTTCCTCCCCATCCACTTCAATCCAACCGAGCGCGCAAGGTTGCGGGAAGAGAAGTGGATGCTCCGGAGGTCTCGGCCTCGGAGAAAAATGCCTGGTTCTCCGCCGGCGCCCTCTCGGAAGGGTTTCTCCTTGTTGTTTTATAAATATATATGTATATATATATTTTTTGTAGCAAGGTATTGTTACCTCACGCTAGTGCTCGGGGCTGAGGCAGGGTGGGCCAAAGCCATGTTCGCACCTGAAAATCGGGCTTAAGTGACCCCGGTCCCGGCCCTGGGCCGGGCAGAACCTGGTGCCGCATTCCCCGCGCTCGGGCCATTCCGTGTCTCGGTGCCGGGCCAGGTTCGATGCTCCTGCCCGTGCCCGGCTCCCTGCAAAGCTCTACACGCTTCCTTTTTCCAATGTGATTTTTAAAACCTCTCACCTGCCTGTTTACTAGGACATTGCTGGCAATATATGCACAGACACACAGACACACGGAGAAGTTTTTGTTTTATATACTGGACTATGGGCATATTGGAGTGAGAGCCTCCCGCATTGATGTCATAATTTTGCTAAAGATTTTTAACCCAAGATATTTCACTGCTAAATGATTAATGTAGAAGGAAAAAAAAAGGCAAAAAAGCAAAACTTGTATGAGGAGTGTAAAGTGCTAAAAAAAACTTTTTTAAAAAAGCCAGAGAGAAATGTGCCCTGTACTGAGTTATTGTTTGAATAAAAGTTTTATTTATTGCATTGAGCTGGGCCTCGGTGTCTTTTTCGGCTTCCATGTGTTGCTGACCATCCACCAGCCTGCACGTGCCATGCCTTGCTTTTGTTTTGCTCATTTTTATTTTTATTTTTCTCCATTTCTCCATGGCCCTGCGGGGCTCTTGTCTGTGTCCAGGCTGCGGCTCTGCCTCCGCGCGCGCGAGCGGCGGGGCCGAACGGGAGCAGCGGGGCCAGCTCCGCGTTCTCCTGCAAGCCGCAGGGCCGGCTCCGGGTGTTTCCATCCCTGGCTTGCAGGGAATGCTGCGAGAGCCATTCCCGCGCTTCGTGCCAGCTTCGCCAGGGAAGGAAGCCGCCGGCCTTGCCCTTCCTTCCCGTCTCCGGGCGCTGAGGCTGCCGCAGAGCTCGTGTGTGTCGATAAATGCAACTTTTCCTCCTTCTGCTGCCTCCGCCTGGCTGCAGACGCGTGCGGAGCCGCCCCAGCTGCGGCTCTCCTGCGTTAACCGACCGCTTTGGCCGTGCTGCGGCCCTGGCCGCCTCCAACCTGCCTTCTGTTTCCCTTGCAGCGCCGATGTTGAAGTGGCCAGGTTTTGAGAGGCCCCTGACCGTAGTTAGTAAGTTGGCGGTTTGCGCGCGCCCGGCGCTGCTCTCGGGGTGCTGCGCGCGGGCGCTGGGGCCGTCACCGCGCTGCTCGTCCCCCCTCTCAGGGGGTTCTCAAACGGGACCAGGGGCTTTTGCTGGTGTCCGGGGCCGCTGCCGCTCACCCCGCTGCACCCGCCCGGCTCTGGCGCTGCCCTCCCGCGGGCACCAAACTGCCCCGTCCTGCTTTTAATCTGCGCTCTCTGGTCGCGGGTGTTGGGTGCCTGGTGCTGCCAGGACGATCCCTGTGCGGTCACCAAGTCACAGCTTCTCAAGCAGCTTCTCTTGCTTGTGCCACCTCTCCTGGGCTGCCCGGCCCTGCGCGGCAGGACGGGCGAGCTGCTGCGTGCCCGCGCGGCGGCACCGGAGCGCGTCCGCGCGCTCCCGCGGGTTCCTCGGTGCTTGTCGGCTCTGCGGGCTCTGCTCCAAGCCGCTCCTCTCTGCCGGAGCGCCAACGGTTAAATCACAACCCCTGGTGACTCATCAAAGCAACCTTTCCTGCGCTCAGCCTCGAGATCTATTTTGGCACGCTAAGGGGAAAAGGGAGCTAAGGAGCTGCATTAATTAGGTGGGAAATTAATTACCCTATTTTTAAGCAAAAAAAAAAAAGCGATTTATCCTTTGAAGAAAGCAAGCGAGCGCACTGCAAGGAGGCCGCGGGCAGCAGCGCGTCCCTGCCGGGGGGCTGAGCCGGGTCCCCTGGGCAGCCCTCGCTGCAGGAGTGCGGGTGCAGCGGGAGCGCTGCAGCGAGCGCCGCAGGGGCAGGACGGCACCCGCAGCCCTTCCTCCCGCCAGCTCCCAGCCTCTTCCTCGGCCATTTTGCTCCTCTGCGAAGGTGTCGGAGCCTCGGCTGCTCCCGTGCGCACGAAGGCCTTTGCTCTGGTCCCGGCTGCACGCTCGGCAGTGCCGGAGGGCCGACTCCTTGGGCAAGCTTGGAAGCGAGGTGGCAGAAAGGTGCCCGGCGCTCACATCGCTCCTGCTAAACTCTGCCTTCCTCTCTCTCTGCAGAAACCCCTTTGCCAACATACAGCTGAAACCCACAGTGACGAACGACAGGTCGGCTCCGCTCATCAGCTGATCCGGGACGGCCGGCCGCGCGCTCGGCACGTGGGGCCCCCTCGCCGCCGTCCGCATGCCTGGCTTTCCAGAACCGCGTTTTTAGGCAGAGTTCATATAATCCTGCTGCTTCGAAAGCCGAAGGCTAAAGCTAGCGCTGATTCCTCTCCCCTCGTCCCAGCTTGTTCTTGGCAGCCGTAGAGGGCCGAGCAGCCGGCGCTTTGCACGTGCAGAAACAGGGCAGCGCATGGGGTGATGCCACCAAAGCAGGGGCAGGTGAGGAAGCCGAGTCTTCTTAGGAGCCAAGGGGGATGACAAGACCCCTGCCAGCTCCCGGAGCTGGTGGCAATGCCGGTCCTGCCACTGGCCCACTCGGGGTGCGTAGCAGGGAGTTACGGTACTGCTGTAGAATAGATGTTAGAGTATCCTGAGGAGGTGGCAGCACGGCCACTCCGTAGGGTGTCCCTGTCACTAGATGCTGGGCAGACCCGGTGCCAATGGGCGCCCCAGCCCACGCTCTGCCCCACGTGCCATGGGGCAGCCAGAGCTCCGGCCTCGGTGCCTGCTCCACCGGGAATGCCATCCTGCCAAGCAGGGAGCCGGGGCTCCTGAGCCGGAGCCGCAGGGTTTCGACTCGAGCCGCTGCCGCCTCCATCTTCGCTGGCGGTGAAGGAGCCGCTGGCGCCGTGTGAAGCCTTCCCGGTGTTTGCCTCTCCCGTTGTCCTTGTCGTTTTGCACTTTCTGATCGCTAGAGCTCTGAGGCCCCTTCCCTGCTTGTCCCGGCGGCAGCTCGAGCGCGGGAGCGTGCCGAGCAGCCGGGCCGCGCGCGCGAGGATCCGCTGCAGCCCCACGGCTCCGCCAGGCGCCTTCCACGTCCTCCTCCTGCAGGGCCGGCGCTGCAGCCGCCTCCAGACCCACGGGAATCACCCGCTCCCGACGCTTGCCTTAACTCGGCCCCGGTGCTGCCTCCCTGCCCGGCTCCATGCCGGAGCTGTGGGCAGGAGAGCCAGGTTGGGGACCAGGAGCTGCAGCAGCCACCCCTGGCTTCGCCCTCCTCCTGGCTTGGTGGCACCTGCAAGATGCAGCCTGATTTTTTTTTTTTAATGAAAAAGTAATTTATGAGCAATAAAATTTCCCCCATTCCCCTCCCTGCCAAGCCCTGTGTTTTCCTTGGTCGGAGGGGCACCGTCGCCCTGCAAACCGGAGCACCCGCCCCTGCACTGAAGCTGCTTCGTTAGCCCTGCTCCTCCTCACCCTATTGCCTGGTTGCAGAGGGGCTCCCGGCCCCAGGGAGGCTCCGGCGTTGGCGGCAGCTCCGGAGAGCAGCTTCTCCCTGCAGGCAGCCACATTCCCGGGATGCCGCCGTGCTCCTGGGATGCTGCTGCGCTCCCCGGGACCCCCGGCCCTTCCTGCTTGCCAGCAATGATGCGGGCAGGAAACTGCTTAAGATATTTTAAAAATTTTATTATTGGCCTGATGATGTCTGACACACATGCTGGGAGCTGTATGGAAATCAGCACTGATAAAAAATACAGCAATTATGACCCGTATTGATAAAATATACAATGTAATAGTAGCTTTTCTATTAAAAAAAATATCCAAGCCATCGCTCTGTTCTCATGCTGCCCTCCAGAGGCAGAGACCTTGGAGGCCACAGACCAAACCCTGGGGCTGGTGGGCAGGGGAGGGGGTGGCCGCGGCTCTGTGCCAGGGAAGGGGACAGGCTGGGGCTGCCCCATGCACCGAGTGGGGCCTGGCCAGGTTTGCACGGGGGCTGTGGGGAGGGGAGGGTCCCACGGGCACCCTCTGAGGTGTGGGACCCTCAGGTCAGTGCAAGCTCCCCCTCTCCGAAGACCCTGTGCACACTGTGGGCACCGCAAGCCTGGTGGCCCCAGCACGGACGTGCGAGCAGAGCCCATGGGAGAGCAGCTTTGGGGCCAGAAAACACTTAAATAAGACAAGTAAATTAAAAAGAACTGCTCGTGGGATGGAGCAGGGGAAGCAGCCCGCAGCAGGGAGGTCCCGGCTGGCCCAGCAGCCTGGGCATGCAGAGCTGGGCTGGGATTTTATTGCGGTGGGGGAAAGATACCCAAACAATCCTGGAGAATTTGAGGAAGGCTGGAAAGTCACCCCCCGCCTTTCCTGGCAGGAGGCCCTGGGCAGCCTGCTCCTTAAACACCAGGCTCTGGAGCCCAGGCCTGTCCCCACCTGGCCCAGCAGGGACAAGGCTGAGGGTGAGGGAATGGGTGGGAAGCAGCAGCTGCTCCTTGGAGCCCCGCGTGGGCGCTGGGCACGGACACGTGCGGCGCCAGCCTGCAGCTCGGGCACGGGTCGAACCCGCCTGCCAGCCCAGCAAGGTGGCCCCGTGGGACAGGCGGTGCCCACACAGGGCAACCAGGCTGCAAAGAGCCGCAGGGGCTGGTGCCCACGTGTGTGCATGCAGCTAAACACACACACACACACACACACAGATATACGTGTGCATGCACACATAGAGCTATATATGCACACACTCAAATATACCTGTGCAAGCACGCATATATCTACACACACGTGCATGCACACATATGTCTATATACATACGTGTGCACACCTGTATCTATACACAGAGATATATGTGTGCATGCACACAAATATCTATACGCACACATACATGTGCGTGCACCCATATATCTATATGTACACAAATATATATATGTGCCTGCACACATGTATCTATATATATGCACACACAGATTATATATGTGCATGCACATGTATATCTAAAGCCAAAAACACACACAGATATATGTGTACATGCACGCATATATACGTGTGCATGCACCATAGCTATGCATGCACCCATATATCTACACACACAGAGGTGTACGTGTGCATGCACACATGTATTTACACACACATATGTGTGCACACATATATCTATATATACACACACACAGATATACACATGCATCTATACACACACACATGTGTGCACACATATATCTATATATATATATATACACACACACAGATATACACGTGCATGCACACATTATATCTACATATACACACATACATGTGCATGCACGTGTATATCTGTGTGTGTATATAGATACATGTGTGCATGTACACATATATAGAAATATGGTTGCACGCACACATAGGTATGTGTATAGATACATGTATGCATGCACAAACATATCTATACACACCTACATGTGTGTGCACCCATATACACACACAGCTATATGAGTGCGTGCACCCATATATATCTATAAACACACACAGTGTGCATACACCCATATACATACACACAGAGATATACATGTGTGTGCACCCATATATCTATACACACACAGACATACATGTGCATGCACACACGTACCCACACACACACGTGTGCACATGCAGAAGCCAGGCTGGGCCGAGGGGCAGCGCCGTGGAGGGCAGTGCGGTTCTCACCTCAGGATTTGGTCTATAGGCCCCCCCCCAAGGAAACACAACCCTCACTGCTAGATTTCGAGCAGCTCCGCTTAGTTCCAAGTCCTTCTGGAAGGTGGAATTGCACATTTATCCTAAGCCTCAAATGAGTTTAAAAAAAAATAATAATTAAAAAACAACAAAGAAACCAAAACAGATGAACACACAAACCACGAGAATGTGCCCCCTCCCTTGACAAACTCTTTACATCTCTTTGGCAACAATAACTTAAAATCGCGGCAATGTGAGTTCGGTCAACAGCAAGTTTTGTTTTTTAGGGTCCTTTTTTTTTTTTCCTTTTTGTTTAAATACAAAAATAGTCAGGTTGGCAGTTCCCTCCTCAGCTGCAAGACTGGCACAGGGACAGCCAGAGCCGGAGCTCTGCGCTCACCAGCCTGGAGCGCCCGGAGCTGAGGGACACAGCCCAGCGGGAGCAGGGGAACATGCCCAAATCCCATGGGGAGCCTGGCCGGCCCCAGCATTGCGCTCCAGGGTGGATTTTGCAGTCCTGGAGCGATATAGAGACTGCCACCAGTCCCATCCAGAGAGGGAAGGGGGAGCTCGGCAGCTGCAAAGGCCCCCGGGAGCGAGGACCAGTCGGCAGTGCCGGGATAGCCCCAGCATGGAGGTGCACGACGGCCAAGCTCATGGCACGGTGGGGAGGAGGGACGTGGAGGGGACATCGCAGGGGGTTGAGAAGCCGGGGCAGGGGAACGTCACTGGGTGAGGATCTGCAAATGTTAGCAAGGTCAGGGCACTACCCTTTAAATGCTATAATTTATATATATATATGTGTATATATATATATAGTTATGTCTATTTATACACACGCACACCCTGCATTCGCACTCGCACACACACGCACGGCCGTCACCCACCGCCTCGCCTCGGGCCGCCCCGGCCCAGCTCCAACTAGCAGCAGCAAATGAACTTCTTCCCATAAAATCTGCCTTAAAAAAATAGAGCAAGGTCCCAGGAGTCCAACGGGCCGGGCCCCGCTCCCGGCCTCTGTCCGTCCGTCCGTCCGTCCGTCCTGTGCGGCCCCCAGGTGGATGCCGCTGCCAAGGGAAATCCCTGGTGCCCAGGCAGGTGGCTCATTCCCTGTCGCCATCCTCCCTGCTGCCTGGAAAGGAGCGGAGAGGCGGTGTGAGCGCTCGGCACGTGGGGATGGGAACCCATGCAGCGGAGGATGCAGCCTGCAGGACATGGCTGGGCAATCCGTACACAGGGACAGGATGCAGGACGCAACTGGGCATCCACCAGTGCACGGGAATGGGATGTGGGACACTGCCAGGCACCCCCTGCACAAGGGGATGGGATGTAGGGCACGACCAGGCGCCCTCAGGGGCACATGGATGGGATGCAGGGCACGATCAGGCAATCTCCTACATGGGGATGGGATGCGGCACACGGCGCTTCCATGATTCCCAGCATTGTCCCGGGACAATCCGCTGGAGACACTCACCCCCCACGGAGTCCATGTCCGAGTCGGAGACGTGAGTGATGGAGAAGCGGGAGACGGGGGCCGGCGAGACGGTGAAGCGGGAGAACTGGAGCGGCAGCACCTGCTTCGGGGCCGGCAGCAGCGAGGGGACGGCCGGGACGGGCTCCGCCGGCGTCCCCGCCAGCGAGGACATCAGGGACGCCTTCCCCGGCATGAGCGGGAAGTCGTCATCCCACTCGAAGCCGCCACCTGGGATGCGGAGGGAGAGGGCTGGGACAGGGGGCGGACGGGGATGCCGCTGGCCCCCCTGTCTGCTCCGCTCCCGCTCCCCGGTCCCGCTCTTACTCTCTTCGGAGGCGCTGCCGTCCGAGGAGGCGTTTGGGGCGCTCAGCCTCTCCGCCGGGCTGTCGGGGCCACCGCCGGCAGGGGGCTGGCCGGGGCCGTCCGGGAAGCTCTGCTCCCCCAGCTCCCGCGTGGGGCTTTCCTGGAAGAGGAGACGCATGAGGGAAAGGGCATCCCTGGAGAACCCAGGCAGGTGGAGCGGGTGCCCTGGGCCCGGCCGAGCTCCTCACCTGGTCGAAGAGGTAGATGGTGACGTCGTCGAAGAAGGACACGGCCTTCTTCTTGCGCTCCAGGTCCTCGCAGAAGGAGGCCGAGAGCAGGCTGGGCATCTTGAGGAGGCTCCGCAGGTTGCGGGCGCTGTGGCTCTCGGCCACCACGATGGGCACAGCGGCCGGCTCCTCCTCGCTCTCCTCGCTCTGCTCCTGCACGTTGTAACAGCGCAGCTCCTCGTCCGACTCGTCGCTGTCCTCCGTGTCCTCCTCCTCCTCCTCCGGCTCCTCGCGGTGCCCGCTGCCCGGCCCGGGGCACACAGTCTGCTCAGCCCCCTCCTGGCTTCCCCCTAGTCCACAGACACCATGGGACACAGCCGGGCCCTGGGCCACCTCGTCCTCAATGCTGGTGGCCACTGGGGATGGGAAGAAGGTCTTGGAGGGACACGCATCCTCCGTGGGGCTCGGGGAGAGGCCTGGTGCCGGCTCCACATTGCCCCCTGCCATCCTCCACGGTGGCCCTGGGGGCGGCGCTGGCGGCTCTTCCACCTCCCCAGGGGCCTGTCCTGTGCTCGGGCCACCATCACTGTCCTCGGGGCCACGCTCGGCCTCAGCGTCGCAGTCAGAGAAATAGGCTGAGTCGCGGCAGGGGCTCTTGGCGCCCGGCACCGCGGGCAGCCGCGTCTCAGCGTCCGGCCCGTCCCCTTGCCCGCCCGGCGCTGGCGGGACGAAGCCCTCAGGCTCGCGGGGCTCATGGGGTTCCTTGAGGACAAACTCGGGCGACTCGTTGTTCTCGGTGTCGTAGCCGCTGTCGAGGGCGCGGGGCTGCCCGGGGGCGGCGCAGCCCGTGGGGCTGAAGCCCTCGCAGGAGCTGCCGGTGGAGGGGATGTCGAGTGACTCCAGTGAGTCCGGGGTCCCCACCTGCTTCTGCAGCGACTTGAGGGTGGGCGCTGCCTCCGTGTGCTCCGTGAAGCCGCTGGAGAAGCCACCAAAGCCACTGTTGGTGGTGGCCCCTCCGGAGAAGCTCTGCTCCGGAGGCCGCTCCGCCTCGGCACCGCCGTGCGGCCCATCCTCCGGTGCCGGCGTAGGGGCCTGCGGCAGCTCTGACGCAGGGACAGCAGTGGCACAAGGGGACACGGTGGCACCAGGTGCCGATTCCGGTCGGGAACCGCTGTCCTCGTCGGGCGGCTGCTCGGGCAGCGCGTGCCACGGGGATGCGGGCAGCGGCGCCGGCTCGCGCGGCACCGAGCCCAGCGGCTTGGCCATGAGCCCGCGGAAGGTGATCATGTGCCGGTAGCACCAGCTGTCGGCGGGCGGCCGGGCGGCCGGGCTGCCGCCGCCGCTGTTGTTGTTGGAGGAGCTGTTGGAGGCCCACGGCTGCTGCGGCACCGCTGCTCGGCTCGGCGGGCTCGGCTGGGCAGCGCCGGCCCGGCTCCCCGGTGGCGAGACGCCCAGCGGGTCCACGAAGACGTCCCGGTGCCCGCCGGGCAGCGGCCAGTCCCGGTGCGGCGCCACCGCCTGCTCCTCCTCGTCCTCGTCGTCCTCCTCCAGCAGGTAGCGGTCGGCGCCGTCGCGGGCGGGCGGCTCGTAGGCGCGGGGCCGCGGCCGGCGGCAGGCGAAGGGGCCGCGCTCGGCGGGCTCCCACGCGCCCAGCAGCGGCTCGGTGCCCAGCGGCCACGGCGGGGACGCGTCGCACGCGGCGGGGCTGCCCGCGGCCGCGTCGCCGCCGGCCTCCGCCGGCCCCTCGATGCGGATGTAGTACTCGCTGCCCAGCGAGGGGCTGCGGGCGCCCAGGATGGGCAGCAAAGCGGGCGCCGTGGGGCCCCCGCAGCCCGGCGCCCGCTCGCACGCGTAGCAGGGCGGCGAGAGGCCCAGGCGGCCCGACGCGGCCGCCGGGTAGTAGAGCTCGTGGTAGCGCGCGGCGCTGCCGGGGCTCAGCGCGCCCAGCGGCGCCTGGAAGTGCTCGCTCTTGGTGTGCTCCCACTTGTACTCGAAGTTGAGGCCCTGGCTGGTCTCCATGACGGTGAGGACGTCGTCGCCGTCGGCCGCGAAGCCGTCGGCCGCGAACTGCTCCAGCAGCGGGAAGGAGGAGAGCTCGGTGCCGGGGTGGCCGCTGCCGGGGCCGCCGCCGTTGGGTTTCATGGAGTTCCAGCGCTTCTCAAACTCCTCCTCGGCCTCCGTGGCCCCCTTGGCGCAGAGGTAGGAGAGCAGCAAGTGGACCTCCTCCGCCGTGGGGCGCTGCTCGGGCTGCAGCCAGCAGAACTGCATCACCTCGTACCTGCCGCGACGTGGAGCCCACGGTCAGCACCAGCCGCGGCCCTCGTGCCCATTGGGGCCGTGCAAGACCTTGTGCTTGGGCACCTGCAAGACCTCCCGCATGGCCACCTGCGAGACCCCCCCTGCATGATCCCCCAGCAAGACCCCCACACACACAACCACTTGCAAGACCCAGGGCTTGGCCATCTACAGAAGCCCAATGACTGATCACCTGCAAGACCATCTGCACGGCCACCTGCTAGAGCCCATGGAAATGGCCACCTGCAAGGCCACCATGCTTGATAGCACCAGCAAGACCTCGCCATGCAAGAGTACCTGCAAGATCTCCTGCGTGGCCACCTACAAGACCCCACACACAAAACCACCTGCAAGACCCAGTGCTCAGTCATCTGCAAGACGCCCATTCATGAGCACCTGCAAGACCCCAAGTTTGGCCACCTGCACCACCCCCTGCAAGATCCTCATGCACATGGCCGTGACGCCGGCTCTGGCAATGACCCCAGCGTGGGGATGGCAGGGGACGGGCTCCTCACCAGCGCTCCGACAGCGTCAGCTTCAGCTGGGGCTTGGGCAGCTTGAGCTGCTGCTCCTTGATGGCGTAGGCGAGCACTTGCCGGTCGGAGTAGTGGTCGTAGGGCTGGTTACCCAGCTCAAAGAGCTCCCAGATGGTGACACCCAGCGACCTGCAGAGCAAGGAGGAGCCCTTTACATCCCCATAGCAGCTGCTGGCCTCAGGACTGCTCCACCACGATGTCTCCTGGTGCTGCCCACTGCTCTCGCCTGCTCCACAGGGCAGAGCCCACGTCCTTGAACACCGCAGCCACCTCCACTCCAGCCCACCTTGTGCCTGTGCCCCCGCTCACCAGACGTTGCTGGATTTGGTTTGGTCGACGATGAGCAGGTTGCCGTGGACCTCGTCGATGAGCTCGGGCGCGATCCAGCGCAGCGGCACCCACAGCTGGTCGGCCGTCACGAAGTAGTCGTCCTGCCAAGTATGCAGGGTCAGTACGAGAAGAGAACGTCAGACCTCCGCGGCGGGGACAGGCGCGCGGCAGCGCCCACGGCCCCAGCCCTGCCCGCAGCCCCATCCTGATCCCAGCCCTGCAGCCTTCCCCGCGCACCCTTCCTCCTCCCTGTCCCTTCCCACCGTCTCCTCCTCCTAAGCCCCCTCTGGGCCCGCAGCCTCTCTCCCCATCCCTCCAATGCTCCAGCATGCCAGGAGCTGCATGTAGGGACATGTTCCTGGCACGGAGAGGCACCACGGGGCTGCCCCACGCTCTGCTGCACCGCAGGGCGGGCACCGCCTGCACGAGGAAAAGCCCAGGGAGCTGCCAGGAGCATCGGCACCCGCTGCGCCGGGCCGGGGAGGGCGGCCGGGAAGGGCC
Organism: Tinamus guttatus; assembly: GCF_059628265.1. Lineage (NCBI taxonomy): Eukaryota > Metazoa > Chordata > Aves > Tinamiformes > Tinamidae > Tinamus > Tinamus guttatus. The sequence continues at coordinate 4,013,123 of NW_028289183.1, forward strand.
AGCGCTGGCCAGGGCCACCGCAGGGTGGCCCAAAGGCTCCACAGGGCCTGATCGGACGGGCAGGAATAAAGTGGTGCCCGGGCAAAGCCCATGAATAGAAGGGGCTTGACTTTGTGGGAAGGGGAAAAGGGGGAAAGGGAAAAAGGGAAAAGGGGAAAAAGGGAAAAAGGGAAAAGGGAAGGGAGAGAGAAAGGGGAGGGGAAGGAAGAGTGCAATGCAACGTGCATGGCTGTGGGCTTTGTGCGTGTGCATGTGTGTGTGCAATGCAGATCTGTGCACGGCCATGGGCAGTGTGTGTGTACGTGCACGGCTCCGGGCAGTGCCGCATGCATGCGCCTACGTGCCCAGCCCTGCGCTGTGCCCGGGCGTGCGCATGCGCCTGGCTCCATGCAGCGCATGTGCACGGGCAGCAATGCCAGGCCCGAGCCTCCCCGCGCCACCCCCGTGTCCCCACCCCGAGCGGGCGCTGCCGCGGGCCCCGCGCAGCCCCCCACCATCCTTACTTTGTACTTGCAGTGCGAGAGCCCGTAGTCCCCGATCTTCACGGTCAGGTCGGCGGCGAGCAGGCAGTTGCGCAGGGCCAGGTCGCTGCCGGGGAGAGACGGCGTCGCTGGCTGCCGCGGGGCGGCCGGGGCGGCGGGAGGAGCCGGCGGCGCGGGGCGAGCGCCCGGCCGCCCGCGCGGGCCGTGCCCGTGAGCCGCCGCCGAATGCACAGCAGGAATTCCAGCTGCGCCGCGGCCCGCTCCCGGCCGGAGCGCTGAGCCAAGCAGAACGGAGGTTGCCCGGGAAACCTAAGCCCTGGCATTTCCTAACGGTGCAGCTGGGCGCCCGCGCGGGCACGGAGGCGTTCACCCTGTGGGAGCGAACGGCGCCAGCCGGCTCCAAGGATGGTGGGTGGATGCAGGCGCCCCAGGATGGGGATACCCAATGGAACCCTCTCTCCGCACCCCTAGATGCCCCATAGGTGCCCGGCAGCGGAGCCTGGCAGCGGCGGCGGGGAGGATACGGTGGCCCCCGACGGCAGTGCACCCCCCTCCTCAACAAAATCACTGATGCTGGAGTCTCCGTGTGCAACTCACTCAGCACCAGGATATTGTTGGGCAGGAGGAGCAGGCGGTGGCGCGGGGCAGCGGCGCGGCACGCGTGCCCGGGCGGGCGCAGGTACCTGTGGATGTAGTTGTTGCGGTGCAGGTGCAGCACGCCGCACGCCACCTCGCACGCCATGCGCTGCAGCGTCAGCGGGTCCGGCGCCATGGAGTCGGCCCCCCGGCAGCTCCGCAGGTATCCCTTGAGGTCGCCCTGCAGGGGAAGCGGCCGCCGTCAGCCCCGCAGCCGGGCGAAGCTCGCGGGCATGGGGAGATGCTGGCGGCGGGATGCTCGCGGGGCACGGCAGTGCTGGCAGGATGGTGCTCATGGGGCAATGCCATGCAGTGCTGGAGGGGTGATGGTGGTGGAGTGCGCGGCAATGCTCGCAGGGCGATGCTCGCGGGGTGATACAGAGCTCGCAGTGACGCTCACGGGGCAGGGCAGCACTCGCAGGGTGCGGGCGATGCCCGCGGGGTGCACGGGACTCACCAGTGGGCAGAACTCCATGACCAGCAGGTACGGGGTGACCTCGGCGCACTGGGCCAGGCACTGCAGCAGGTTGGTGTGCTGGAGAGCCCTGGGGGGGAACAGAGCAGCACCGCACATTGGGGACCACACACTGGGGACCACATGCTGGGGACCGCGGCGGAGATGGCACCACCAGGAGATCTTCCCATCGCCCTGGACCGCAGGGAGCGCCGGGAGCACCCAGGGACAGTACCACCACGTCCCAGCGCCCGCCACAATGGGACGCTTGTCCAGAGCTGGCGGGGGTGGCACCCCCCCGCACCCGTGACCTCACTGGCACCCGCTGCAGCCCTGAGCGTCCAGCCAGCCCCGTGCAGCCGGGCCGGGGCGCGGGGACGCGGTGAGCGCGACACGGGGCCTACCTGTAGGGCTGCGCTTCCTCCAGGAACTGCATCTGCTCCTGCACGCTGGCACTCGCCTTCAGCTCCTTCACCACCACCTGCGTGCTGCTGATGCCCGAGTTCACCTCCCCCAGGAACACCTGCGGGCCAGGCACACGCGTCCTCTCCAGTGTCACCGGCACTGCCGGGAAGGTGCCGGCATACCGGCATCCTGACGGGACACGCGAGGAACCGGCAGGGAGGGCCCGGGCTGCACTCACCTTCCCGAACCAGCCGTGCCCGATCTCCTTGAGGTAGAGCAGGCTCTGCCGGCCCAGGTCCGCGGACTTGAGGAGCTGCACTGTAAGGGAGCACATCCAGCTGCCCGCGCGCGCCGGCGAGCCCCGCCGCGGCGTCCCCCATGGGCACCGCGGCTCAGGCACGCGCTGGCATCACCGCCGCAGCCCGCGGCCGGGGCCAGCCCCGTTCGGGGATGCCAGGAACCCGCTTCCCAGTTTCTCTCTCTCGGGACAGCCGAGCCCCGCGGAGGCGGCAGCCGGGCGCCTGGCACGGCGCTGGCATTTAGCTCCCTTCCCCCGGCGCAGGACCGGCCCCCCGGCAGCAATGGGCCCATTGTGGGAACGGGCCGCCCAGTGCCGCCCAGTGCCACCACACTGGAGCCATTCTCCGGCCAGGAGCCCCCCCCGGCACCGCCGCATTCCTCTCCTACCCGCGGGCCCATCCGCGCACCGGGCACAGCGCCCACGGGAGCCCGGAGCAGCCCTGGTCCCCGTCCCCGCTTACCGGAGCGCCCCGGCTGCTTGGCCATGGGCAGCGAGACCTCGGTGAGGGGCAGCACGTAGACCTCGGGGCCATGCTGCGCGGCCGGCGAGCCCTGCGCCGAGAAGTCGCCGCCGTAGTCGTCGCCGTCGGCGTTGTCAAACTCCTGCGCCGGGGCGGGGGGCAGAGCGCGAGGGCAGCGCGCGGACCCCCGGCCCCCCGCCGCCGCCGCCGCCGCCTCCGCCAGCAGGTAGCAGAGGCTGAGCATCGCGGCGGCCCCGATGCTGCCGCATGGTGCAGGGCGCCGCGGCCGCCGCGGGCCCCCACGCTATATAGCCACGGCGGGGGGGAGCTGGCCCCCCCGCGGGCGCCACCAGCCTCCACAAAAATCCCAGCAATTAGGGAAAAACTGTTTCTGCGGCACATTCTGTGCCTGTGAGGTCAGGGAGCCTCCCACCCCCGGGGGCGCCGGGGTGGGAACGACTGCCCTGCCCTGGCTTGGCCCCGCGCTGCCGAGCCCGAACCCGGCAGCATCTGGGTCCCACAGCTGGGGCGAGGATATGGCCCTGCTGGGGTAGCGGTGCAGCCTGCACTGATGCTGGGCCCTGCAGCATCCGTGTCCCATACAGAGCAGGGATCAGGATACGGGCACTAGCTGGGATCAGGATATGGCTGCAACAACGCTGAGCCCGGCTGTGGTCAGGATGCGCCGAGCAGTGCTGGGGACCCCGTGGGTGTCATGTGCCCAGCCTGGCCCCACACTCACCTTGAAGCCGATGTCGCCCTTCTTGCAGCACAAGCAGGCCAGCATGAGGAAGATGAAGGTGAAGAGGCCGGAGAAGGAGACGGCCACGACGGCCAGCGAGGAGGACCAGGAGAGCTCGCTGAGCGGGGTGCCGTCTGCAGGACACGGGGGCATCAGGGCCAGCACCGGGACCCGCAGCGGGTTGGCGCACCGCAGGCTGCCGGGCGCCCTTATCCCGGAGCTGCAGCTGCCACATTGCTAATCCTCATGGAGCCTCCCGGGACAAGCAGCGCGACTGCGGCCGGAGCAAACAGCGAGGCCGTAGGACACCGGCCAGCCGAGCTGTGGGTGGACCTGGAGCCAGGGTGGCAGCGGGGATGACACCCTGCAGAGCCTCCTTCCCACAGGGCCGTTATTCCAGCCCCCTGCATCCCTTAGCCAGCCCCATCCACATCCAGCTGGGAGCCCCTCTCCAAGCTCTGGGAGCCCGGGATGGATGGGATTGGATGGATGGGACAGGTGCCGCCAGTCGAGCCTCACCACCTCGGCATATGCCCTTGGGAAAGACATTCAGGGCATGGGAAACCCTACATTCCGGTGGGAAGGGGCGGGTGCCCCATGGCCCCCATGCTACCTACTGCCCGGGCACGCCGGGCTCTGGAGGGCTCTTGGCCAGAGCTCGAGAGCCATCTTCTCGCGCTCGGCTACGGCGGGAAGCTGGGAGGAGCCGGGGGGATTCTCCCTCCTTTCAGGCGTTTCCATGGTGAACGCTCTCTGTGCAGCGCTGTCACCATTTTCCTCGGAGAGGGGGACAGCAAGAGAGAAAATGACTCACTGAAAGGAGCCTTTGAGCACGACGGGAGCGAGCGGGGGAGTGACAGCGTCCGCTCCGGACACGGGGTTGCAGGAACGACCCTGCTCCCAAAGCAACGCGCCAGTGATGCCGCTGCCTCCTGCCTCGTCTTCCCTGCCCGCAAAAGCAGCTGCGCCAGAGCCGCGGGACCGCGCTGAGACCGGCCCGCTCGGTGCACCCGCTGCAGCGGCTGCGCGCCCCGGCCCCCGCACCGGCCCCCGCGCCGGGCACCCGCCTCCGCCCCGGCGCGGCCCCGCTCCGGCCGCCGGCGGCACCGGGGGACGGGGCGCAGCCCAGGCCGGTGGCCGCGGCTCCCGGTGGCCGCGGCGGGGAGCGCGGGGCGGCGGCCGGGCCCCCGCGGCGCTGCGGGCTCCGCGCGGCTCCTTTGCTGACTCACGTTCGCCGAGCGCCCGCGGCCGCCCCGCCGCCCATCGCCCGCCTCGGGGCTGGGGATGCTGCGCCGGTGCCTCCTCTCCCGCCGCCGCCGCCGCCGCCGCCGCGGCTGACGTGGGCGGAAGGGCCGAGCCCGCGGCCGCCCCGGGGCTCCGCGCGGCAGCGCCGGGTCCCGCCGCCGCCTCCTGCCCCGAGCGGCGCCGCGAGCCGGCGGGGCGCGGGGCGGCCCCGCGAGCAGCGGCTCCGCACGGGCCTCCGAGGCCCCGGCGCCCGTGGCCGCCCCCGGAGCGGGGCCGGGTTGCACGGGCCGGTGCGCTCGACCGGCGGCTCCCAGCACGGCACCTCGCCCCTGCTCCTCCTCCTCCTCTTCATCATCATCCTCAACATCCTCCTCCTCCTCCTCCTCCTCCTCCTCCTCCTCATCATCATCATCATCATCATCCTCCTCGTGGGGCCAGGGCCGCAGCAGTGCCCATCCCACCACAGCCTGCACCACCCCACTACCTTTATAATCCCAGCGAGACGAAGGGCCCAAGTCCATAGGCGGCTTCCAGGGAAGCGATTTTACAGCTCCAAGGAGCGGCGCCGTGCGCGGCCACGTGCAGCGAGGAGCTGCCACCGAGCGCGCGGAGCGGAGGCAGCGGCCGCCTGCGCAAGGGACCCCGCAGCCCTCTCCCCTCGGAGCAGCTCGCGCCGCCGCGACCACCCCTGTGCTCTGCCTTGCAAACACAGAACATACTCTGTTAATCTATTCTCCTTACGCGGCTTTTAGTGCCGGTTTACTTAAGCAGTGCAGAGGTGTTTCAGCAGGATGGAGTCTCACCTCCTTGTTCTGCTTTTATCATCCTGGGATAAATCAGCAGTAAAAAAATAATTAGGTGGAAAATAGAGAAAGATCGTTCGTCATTTCTGAACATAAGGAAATGGGAAGCAGGAATGCGCGAGCACAGGCTGAGGCGCCCGGCTGTGGGGCGGGCAGCGCGCGCGTCACTTCGATTAGAGCTGGGGAATCAGGTGCCCAGAGCACAGCCTTGCCGTGGCCCTGGCGCCCCAGGGCTGCCGCCAACCTCTCCGTGTTCTACAAAAAGAACAATAAAAAAGCGCAAGGCGAGATAAAAACTGCCCGTATCAGTCACATCCTCTCGCTGGCTGTTCCTGGCCAGGCTGGGGCCGGTCCCGCAGACCCTCGGCACCGCTGGAGGCTGCGGCCGCTCAATCCCAGCCCCGGCGCGCGGCGAGGAGCCTTTACATAATGCAGGAGGGAGGCAGCATGGAGCGGGGCGGCCTATTTTTATCAAGATCCATCCATTACAAAATGGGAATCCGCAGCTCTGCCTGTGGGCAGTGGAGAGGAGCCGGCTCCCATGGGACAGCCCGGATGGATCCCCTCCCAAGGTACCGGCGGCTCTGTGCTGCGGCCAGCAACCCACGGTGCCTACAGCCCGGCTGCCTGTTGCAATCATCGTTTGGGGCCTTTTCCCCCATTCCTGGGGTGCTGCGGGTGCTGTCAGATGCTCCCCACACCAGACACTGCTCACCAGTGGGAGCTGCTTCTCCCAGGGTGCCAGAGGCACCGGACGAGGCCACAGAGAGGAAGGGACGTGGGCAGCAGCAGCGCAATTTGAACAGGCAGCACGAGCACAACGGAGCCCAAACGCTGATGCTGGCGCTGTGCATCCCACCGCATCCCGGGGTGCCATTCCTAGACATGCACCAAGCTCCCTGAGGAGCCTCAGCAGCCTCGGAGCCCTCTGGAAAATGCCAAGCCAGAAGCACAGGGGCTTTGCGCCACCCGCACCTCGCTCCCACGGCCCGGCCGGAGCACGGGCAGCAGGAGCAGGTAGATGAGGATGGCCCTGTGCACAGGGATCTTCCCTTGCTCCAGGAGGGCAAAGAAACCGCGTTGAGGTGGAGGCTGTTGGGAGGAGGCAGCGGTGCCCAGGAGCAGGACCAGGGGCTTTGGCGCCCATCCTGGCCCAGCTGCTCTCCAGGAATTCCCGAAGATGCTCTTCCCCCTGCTCCAGCTCCTGCAGCGGCAGCGCTACCTGGAGCATCCCTGGCTCCGCATGCAGGGGCTGCTGTGACACAGCCTACCACGCTGGGAACAGTAATTCCTCTAACGTCCCATTCCTGGAGCTCCAGAGCCATCCCACGGCGGGGATTTTTCCAACCCAGAGAATTAGCAGGGATGAAGAGGGAGCACGTAAGCGGGACGGCCAGTGCACAGTGTGTCTTGCCCTGCGCTGCCGCTCCCAAGAGATCGGAGCCCTTTCAACCCCGGCGTATTAATTTCCCCTAATTGGCTTTGACAGGGATCCGTATCGCTGTCCAAAACGCAGCCAGCCGTGCGCAGGGCGGGAGCACGAGCGGGAAGGAGGAGGAGGAGGAGGAATTGGCACCCACGGGCGAGTGCAGCTGGTGGCCAACGAGGTGTCACCCTGTGGAGGGGGCCAGGGCCCTGCTGTGCTGCAGTGGGGAGCAGGCCAGGCTCCTGGTGCGGCCAGGTGGCCCCATCGCTGCAGCAGCTGCTTCGTCTCATGTCCCCTGTCCCCACAGCTGCCCTCTGCTTCCAAGGCACCTTCCCTGCTCGGGGACGCTGGGGACCCCTCAGCTGCGCTCTGCTCCGGACCTTGCAGCACGGCTGCAGCAGGGCAGCCCACGCACTTATCCAGGAGCTCCATCTACATCTCCATGTCCAAGAGCACCATGCACGGGGACAGCTCCAGGACGGTCCCTGCACTTGTCCAGGAGCTCCGTGTCCAGGAGCTCCATGCACATGTCAGTGGTAGGCAGCACCGTACCCATACGCAGGAGCATGACATGCATGTCCCAGTGCAAGGTCCTGCAGGCCCTGTCCTGTCACAGCGATGGTGACACAGGACCCAGAGCAGTTGGGGGAGGACGGCAGCATGTGCCTGCTGGGCCCATAAATGCGAGTCCCTCATTGAGGCTCCCCTCAGCACCAGCCCAGCAAACTCGGCAGGGATCTCGTCTCCAGAGACCCTGGAGCCAGGCAGGGAAAGGGCAGCAAATTGAGCAGCAAAATGGGGACGAACCCCGCTGAAACAGGGCTGTTGTGGCACCCCTGCACCACGCACATGGTGGCCTCGTCCCCACAGTGCTGTGCTCTGCCTGGGTTGTGGAAGCATGGAAAATCCCACCAGGAACATTGCCGTTCTTTCCAAAGGAACTCCAAGGCCTCCAAAGAGGCCACCAGCCCACATGCCGTCCATCCTCCTCCTCTCCCAGTGCCTCATCCTCCCGCACAGAGAGCAGTGGACACCAGGATCACCGGGCAGGGGCTGGAGGCCGAGCGGGACACACGGCCGCACGCACGAGCCTGATGAAACCGAGGAGATTTTCTGCCTCCCCCTTTAATTTCTTCCCCTGACAGCAATGGCAGGTGTCAGCCGCAGCAGCGGGCAGAGTCCCGCATTCGGCTGCATGGGCAGATGCAGCAGCATCAAACCTTCTTGCTTAAGGATTTTTAAACCAGAAGTGTCCTGAAAATCCTCGGTTTGACAGGATTAGCATGGCAAATTGGGTCCTCCATGAAAACGCAGGCAAAAAGCAGATCGAGGGCCAAGGACGGTAAATGCGTGTGAGCTCCCAGCGTTAGAGCATTTCGATGCAATGAGGAGTCTCCTTCCTCGCCTGCGCCAGCCGCAGCAGGCAGGGCTGGGGGGCGGCCGCCGGGGCTCCGGAGCACAGGGGTGCTGGGGGGTTGCAAAGCAGGGGGCTGCAATGGGAAACGCTGCTTCGGAGCGATGCTGGAGCACCGCAGTGACACCCCCAGCTCCCACCGAGCGCAGCCGGCAAAGGAAACGCTGCGTTTCTTTCGCATTCTATTATCAATACGGGAGTTGCTATCAAAGGCTCGGGGGTGGCAGGAGGGCCCCTTCGGGCTGCGGGTGCTGCCAGATCCGCGCTCTGCTCCTCTGTTTTGGGAAACAAAGGGATGGTGCCGGGTGGCTGCAAGCCCAGCAGGACGTTGGCCCTTGGCTCCCTTTGCATCTCAGGGGTGCCCGTCCCCGGTGGGGCCGGTCCCACTGAGGGCTGCACCCCTGCACGGGCAGCTCCGCGTGTCCGGGAGGCAGGAGCCGCGTCCCGCCGCATCGCCCAGCGGCTGCCACCGAGCAGCGAAATGCGGAGGAGAGGGGGAGGCTGCTGCTGCAGCGGCCCCGAGGGCGCACAAAAGCGCGAGAGCCCCGCTCCGCCGCGCGTGCAGCTCCTGCAGACGCAGCCCAGGCCATAAAGCAGCTCCTTACATAACAGCGAGCGCCCGCCGAGCGGCTCCGCCGCCGCTGCCTCCCCGCAGCGGGACCGGCGCTTTGGCCCCCCGCACCCTCCCTGCGGCCCCCCGACCCTCCGTGCCGCCCCCGCCGCGATGATGAGGATGAGGATGATGCCGGTTTTTAAGTGTCCCAAGCGCCCGCGGGACCCCGCGCGCTCCGGCCCCGGGAGCGAAAACGGCGCCTCCAGCGGCCCGAGCCGCCCGGGGGCAGCGCGGGAGGGAACCGGGAGGGAGCCGAGAGGGAACCGGGGGAAGGAGCCGAGCCGGGAAGGAGCCGGGAGGGAACCGGGAGGGAACCGCGCGGGAGGCAGCGGGACGCGGCGGCCCCGGGACTCACCGGGGTCGAAGTGGGAGCTGAAGGCGAGGCCGGGGCTGAGCAGCGCGGCGCACACGGCGGCGGCGGCGGCGGCGGGGCGGCCCATGGCGGCGGCGGGAGCCTCGCGGCTGCCGGGGCCGCGTCGCGCCGCGCGGCTCCCGCGGCCCCGCGCTGGGCTCGGCGGCGGCGGCGGCTCCTCCTCCGCGGCGGCCGCCGCGGCCCCGCGCCCCGAGCCCGGGGAGGAGCCGCCGCCGCCGAGCGACGAGCGGCCCGGGCGGGGGGCGCAGGTGGAGGAGCCGCAGCCCCCGGGCCGGCTCGGCGGGAGCGAACCGGGACCCCCGCCCCATAGCAGGGACCCCCGTCCCATAGCAGGGACCCCCGTCCCATAGCTGGGACCCTCCCCCCTGGAGGGACACCTGCCCATAGCGGGGACACCCACCTCATAGCTGCAACCTCCCCCTTAGCAGAGACCTCCCCTCCCTAGAGGTGGAACCCTCTGCCCCATTGCTGGGACCCCCGCCTCATCACTGGGACCCTCTTCCCCATAGCAGGGACCCCCGGCCCTGTTGTTGGGACCCTCACCGCATCGTTGGGACCCCACAGCAGGGCAGCCCTCCCAGCCCCATGGCAGAGCACCAGGGTCCCCCTGCGGCCCCATTTTGGGGGGTCAAGGATCCCCCCCAGTTCCATGGTGAAGCACATGGGAGCTCCAGCCCCATGACAGGGCAGCCCTCATCCTGATGAGAGGGGATCGGGACCCCCAACCCCACGGTGGGCATCCAGCACCCCACCACTTCCATGCCAGGGCGGTCAAGACCCCCAGCGCCATGGAGGGCTCTTCCTGCAACCCCATCATGTGGGATGAGGGACCTCACTGTGGGGCACTGGGACCCCAGTTGGTTCCTGGGCAGGCACTGCCCTCCCCTTCCCCACAGCCCAGCCATGGGGCAGCCTGGTCCTGCCCCACGTCCCTGTCCCACATCCCTGCCCCGCTCTGCTCCCTCTGCGTGCCATGCACCTCCGAGCACGGGGCTCACGCTTCTCCCCATTTGGTTTTAATATTTAAAGCCAAATTTTGCGTGCACGATTAATTTTTTACAAGACTCCAATCTTGCAAAGAACACCACGCTGCACATGTCGCGTTGCCACAAATAGATGCAGAGCTTAGAAAAATTACAGACTTCTCAGAGAATCAGCACTCGCCTTGTCATTGGGAGCGAACCCCCACATCTTGCAGCTCCGGAGCAGGTCTCATCTCTGCCATTCCCCTTGTCAACGGACTGCAGGTGCCTTTAACACAAAGTTGGCACCTTTTTGACAAGGTCGACACCTTTTTGGTGGGGTTTGCACTGTTTTGGTGAGGTTTGGGCAAGGTTTGCCCCCAGACGTGCTCACTGCACAGCAGCCCAGCCTGCTCCAGGCCCAGCAGAACACAGGGACTGGGGAGCTGCAGCTCCTGCCGGGGGTGGTTTTGCAGCACGGGTGCAAGCGCCGCTCTGCTCTCCTGGGACAGGCCGATGCCTTTGGGATAGAGGGACAGGGACGTGTCTGGGCTGCAGGACCCGGGCTGGTGCTGCCATAGGGAGGGCAACGCGGGGACCTGGTCCTCAGCAGCTGTGCCAGCATTCCAGGTGCTGCGGGATACAACGGGAGCGGTGGCAGTGGGACTTGCAGCGGGGAGAGCTGCCAGCTCCACAATGGAGCTGCACTGGAGCCTCACTGGAGCCGGAGGTGCATCCGAGCTGCACGGGAGCCGCTCCGGCTACCCGCAGCGCGGACCCCTTGCAACACGCGGCCCCGTGCACCTCGTGCGGCTGAGCTGGCGGGGCCGACTCACACGCAGCCCCATTGAGCCGGGGGTGGCTGTGAGCAGCCAGCGCTGGGCGAGCGCCCACCGGTGCCCAAAGCACCCGCCGCTCCTGCCCTCTCTGCCGTCGGAGCAGCCTGGCTCCTTCCCAGCCAAGAGCTCCGCTTATCCCGACTAATCCACGGCCGAGAGAGGCTCCTTGGCTGGGGATTGCAGAGCCGGCGGGACACCGGGATGGGGACGGGGCTGTGCGGCCGCGGCGGCAGCCCCGTGCCCGGCCCACCGTGCGCTCCCGCTCCTCCGGGAGCCGCAGCCTCGGGAGCAGGGCGCACGCAGCCAGCCAGCGTAAATCTGCATCACGGCTTATGTAACACCGCTGATTTATTCATGTCTGAACCGGGCACTGGCCTAGAAATTAGCTCCGGTGGTGCCGGGGAGGGGAGGAAGGGCCGGCCCCGCCGGGCCGTGCGGAGGGAGCTGGGTACGGGACATGTGGGTACGGAAGCACGTTACAAATTCCCGTTTTACCTGTGCAGCCCCCGGCCCCAGCGCGGGGTCCCGGGTGCCGATCGCGCCCCGAGGAGCAGGGCCTGGCCGGGGGCTCCGCTTCACCCTGCGCTCACGGGGGACCGAATGCCCTGGGCCGGGTGGCACCCGGGCCCGGCTCCCTCGCCTTTTCCCACGCCGGATTTCACAGGATTAATTGATTTCACAGGAATGCTTCCAGCTCCAGCAGCTCCCGGCGACACTGCAGGGACAAAGGAGCTGGTGCTGCCGTTCCCGGAGTCCCAGGGCAGCAAGAGAGTCCTCCCTGCTCCAGCGGGAAACCAAGGCATGGGGCAGGACGAGACCTGGCAAAACTCATTGCAATCACTGCTTGGGTCCCCAGCGCTGCCCCGGGGGCTGTCCGTGGGCTTTGAGGGGACACCCTGGCACTGCAGAGGACAGTTCTGCTCCTTCTGCGTGCCCAGTGGCCCGGGGGGAATCACGACCCCGTCCTGCCCGTGTAGAGGTGCAGGAGGCCGCTGCGCTGCAGCCGCTGCCACAGCTGCATCTCCTTCCTCAGGTCGTGGTTGGCGAAGAACTGCACCCGCTTGCGCGTGCGGTCGAAGTAGTGGTCCGAGTAGGCCTGGTAGTCGGGCGTCAGGAAGCCAAAGGCGCTCACCTGTGTGACACGGGACACGCGGCTGCACGGGGACACAGAGCTGCATGGGGACATGCGGCTGTATGGGGACATGAGGCTGCACAGGGACCTCCCCGGGAGGAAACAGGTGCCTATGTCCAGTGCTCAGTGCCCTGCGCTCTATGCACTGTGCACCACATACCATGCACCGTGCCGCATGCACCCTGTACCCTGCACCGTGTTCCCTGCACCATGCCCCATGCACCGTGCCCCATGCACCCTGTACCCTGCACCATGCCCCATGCACCGTGCCGCATGCACCCTGTACCCTGCACCATATACCACGCCTCATGCACCCTGTACCATGCACCGTGCTGCATGCACCCTGTACCCTGCACCGTGTCCCCTGCACCATGCCCCATGCACCGTGCCCCATGCACCCTGTACCCTGCACCATGCCCCATGCACCGTGCCGCATGCACCCTGTACCCTGCACCATGTTCCCTGCATCGTACCCCATGTGCCGTGCCCTATGCACCCTGTACTCTGCACCATACACCACGCCTCATGCACCCTGTACCATGCACCGTGCTGTATGCACCCTGTACCCTGCACCGTGTCCCCTGCACCATGCCCCATGCACCGTGCCCCATGCACCCTGTACCCTGCACCGTGCCTCATGCATTCTGTACCATGCACCGTGCCCCATGCACCCTGTACCATGCACCGTGCTGCATGCACCCTGTACCCTGCACCGTGTCCCCTGCACCATGCCCCATGCACCCTGTACCATGCACCATGTCCCCCACACCAGCACGCGCACGGCGGGGGCGCAGGCCCCAAGGCCCCGTGCCGGCGCGGGCGGCTACCTCGTCGCAGGTGTGCAGGGCGGCCAGGAGCATCACGGCGCCCGTGGAGGGCCGGTACAGCGCGTGCCGCGGCGTGGCCAAGATGTCGGCCCACAGGAACCTGGCAGGGCGAGCGGGAGGCTGAGGATGCTCCCTCTGTTGCTAGGGAATATCCATAGCGACCGCATCCGCCCCGCGGGGCCCGGCTGCGGGAGGGGGAACACGGGCGCCCGCCCCGTCCTCACCGGTTCCGCACATAGCGCACGAAGTCCGGGTGCAGCATCTTGAACTTGGCCGCCGGCAGCTCCTCTCCGAAGAGCTCCTGGGGCCTGCGAGGAGGCGGCTGCAGGGAGTGGGGGACACGGGGACGCCCCGCGGCTCCCGGCCCCGCTCCGCGCCGCCCCGCTCACCGGGCACCCTTGTCCCGGCCCCGCTGCACGCGCTGCCGGCGCACGGCCGCCCACAGCAGCAGGTAGTCCCGGTCGTGGTCCGGGAGGAAGACGTAGCGGGTCTCCTGGCGGGGGGACACAGAGGGGCTCAGCGCGTCCCCTGCTCCGCGCGCGGGTTGGAGACCCATGGGGAGGCTCCGGGGATGGGGCAGCGCTGGGATGCAGAGGTCGGGGGGCACCCTCGGCCTCTCCCCCTGGCACGGGGTCCTCACCGGCGTCTGGGGCGGGTGGCGGAAGCCGTCGGCCGCGTAGCTGCTCAGCGAGTTCATCAGCGTGTTGGTGGAGAACACGTAGAAGGAGGTCCTGTTGCCCACGTCCCGCTCGAAGCCCTCAGTGATGGCCCCGTTGACCCTGCGGGCACGGGGACTTTGAGCCCTCGGCTGCATCCCCACCGCGTCCCCGCGCGGGTCCCGTCCCCACCTGAACACGTAGTCGTGGGCGTCGATGGCGCGGCCCATGCCGGAGCCGTTGAGGATGCCGCCGTTGCCCACGGCGGCGCAGCGCACGCAGGGCCCGCGCCGGCCGCCCTCGAACATGTTGCCGTTGGCCGACGTGTTGAGCAGCGACAGGGACGCCTGCACCACTGCGGCGGCAGCGCGCGGGTGAGCGCGGGGGCCGTCCCTGTGTGTCCCCTCCCCGGCCCCGCGGCCGCTCGCACCGTCCCAGGCGACGTCCTTCCAGCCGTGCGCGCCCGTGTAGCGCCGCAGGCGCCGGTACTCGTCCTCGCGCGCGTGCTGCGCCCACTGCAGCACCGGGATGCTCTCCAGGAAGATGTCCCTGAACTCGGTGGCCGCCACCTTCCTCCTGATGCTGCTGGGGCACTTCTGCGAGCACAGGGGTGAGCGTGTGATGCCCCACGGCCCAGGGCCCCGATGGAGCTCGCGGGGGCTTTGCTGGGCTCCCATCTGGCATCGGCACTGCCCGGTTGGAGGGTTCCCCAGCCCCATGCCCACCCCAGCCGTGCAGAGCCCTACCGAGCTGCAGTAGGTCCTGTCCTGCCCATACGTGTCCCCAAGGCTGGGCCATAGCGTGGCCGCGGGGGCCCTGCTTGGCAGCCGCGTCACCAGCTCCGTGTCCACCGTGGCCTGGGTGCGAGCGATGCCCGGGATCCTGCGCAGGGAGAGCGGAGCTGGCAGGAGGCAGCGGGAGGCCCCGCTCCACAGGTCGCTTCCCAGGATGCTCCATCACCCGCCGGAGCCACCCGTGCCATCCCGGGCTGCCCATGGAGCTGAGTGCTCCGGGGCGATCGAGGCTGCTCAGCGGCACAAAGAGCCGCCACCTCTTCCCAATCCGCCACTATCCAACCCGGCTGCCCTTGCTAAAAGCCGGGATTAAGGCGCCAACAGGCACCGGTGCCTGCGGAGGAGGCGCTGGCCCTGGGCACCCAGTGCCCTGCAGGGACGCTGCCGGTGCCGGTGTCATGGGGCGGTGATGGAAGTGCCACTGTGCGGCTCGGGGAGCCCCGAGCTCCTCCCAGGGAGCAGGACAAGGAGCAGGAAGGAGCAAGGTGGGAGCAGCCGGTCCCTCCTGGGCCAGGTCCCAGCTGCGTGCCCAGGGTCTGATCCGTGCGCAGGGAGAGGGAGCAACGGTTAACCCGGGAGTTAATGATTTCCCCGCTCGGGAAACACCAAGGTCCAAACCATTCCAAGGAGGAACAGGGACACGAGCACCCGGGTGGGAGCAGGCGACGCCACCGAGGGGGCTGCCCGTGTCCCCGTCCCCGTCCCCGCGCGGGGCGGCCTTACCTGGGGAGCTGGCGCCAGAGCTGCCGCTGCGCCGGGAGCAGCAGCAGCGACAGGAGGGCGGCCGCGAGCAGCAGGGCGGCTGCGCCGCGCGCCGGGCCCCGCGCCGGGCAGCTCCGCATGGCCGCGGCGCGAGGAAGGAAGCGGGAGCCGCGCAGGAAGCAGCCCCGGGGCCTCCGCGGGCACCGGAGGCGGCACCTGCAGCTGTCCCGTGCGGGGAGCGGCGCCCACGGGGGACGTGCGGCCACCGAGGGCCCCGGCCCGGGGCTGCAAATGGCGCGGGAGGATCACGGGACCGCGCTGCTCGCAGCAGCAGCGGTGAGAACACACATCCTGCCCGGCCTCTGCGCCACACGTCACCGACCTGGCCCCTCGCTCCGCGCGCTGCTCCGGCAAAGAGGCCCGGCCCGGCCCAGAGGAGGCAGGGGGCAGCCCGGGCAAAGGCTCAGGAATGCCAGGGCTGCTGCCAGGGATGGAGAGAGGGAGGGAGGGATGGAAGGACGGAGGGGATCCACGTCCCACCTGCCTCAGGCCTCACAGGAACAAGCGAACTCGGCCACCCCTGGCCTGGGCTGCAGGAGGCTCGGGCTGCTGGCTGCTCCCCCATGAGCAGCACCGGGACAAACCACCAGCCCCTACGGAACCGTCCCAGAGCAGAGACAGCCCCTGCCCAGGGGGCACAGATCACACCGGGGCGGCTGTAGAAACCAGCGCACGTTTTATTGGTAAAATACAACTCGAGCGTTACCGAGTGCCCCTAGCGGGAGTCACGAGCCGAGGCACGAGTAACAGAGGATGGTTAAAAAAAAATAAAATAAATACAAGGGCGGCCGTGCGGGGAGGGAGAGCCCCGCGCACCGGCCCTGCAGACGGCAGCCCCGCGTGCCGGGGGGCTACTTGGCCGCCAGCAGCTGTTTGCGCTGCTGCTCCAGAAGGGCCTCCAGGTGCTCGGCTCTCCTCAGCGCCGCCTGCGACGGAGCGGGCTCAGCAGGGCCGAAGCGGGCTCAGCGGGGCCGAAGCGGGCCCAGCAGGGCCAAAGTGGGCTCAGCAGGGCCGAAGCGGGCTCCGCGGGGCCGGGCCGGCGCCCCCCGCACACTCACCTCGTACTGCTTGCGCAGGCCGCTCACGCTCTCCCCCTTCTTCGCGATGGCCGTCTTCACCCTGGGCAGAGAGACGTGAGGGGGCCGAGGCCACCACGGGGGATTTTAGCAAGCGCAAAGGCGGCCCGAGGAGCTGCAAAGCTCCCGCTCCTGCCCACAGCGGCCGCCCACCCAGGAAACGCTGCCCGGGGCCAAGCAGCGGCTGCCCTGCAGGTGAAGGTGCCTTTACCCCCTGGGAGCATTAGGGAGCTTGCATCCAGTAACCTATAGCAAGAAGGGAACGTTTACCTGCTGAGACTTCACTCACAGGACAACAAGCAAGTTATTTCTAAGCATCATCCCATTTGGTGTGGGTCCTGCCCCCTACCTGCAACCCTTCCCCACAGCTCCCAGAACCACAGCCTGGATTTCAACCCTTGCCAGGCGGGAAGCAGAAGGGAGACCCTCATTATGTGGGGTCGGGCCGTGGCCCGGGGAGGCCGCCGGGCGCGCAGGGAGCTCCGTGTGCTCCCGCACAGGCCGCTCACGGCTCCGGAACCGCTCCGCACAGGGCTGCCGCGGGGCCGGCGCCGTGCCGCGCTGAGGCAGCTGCTGGAGCTCTCTGCACCCACGCAGAAAAGCTCTTGTGAGAGAGACGCTTCCAGTTCACAATCTGGTTTCATTTGCAAAATCTCTCCCCCACAGTAAGGCGCCGGGGCAAGAGAGGAAGCTGCAGACGAGCTCCCGGCCCGACGTGCCGCCAGGTCACAGCAGCATCCCCAGCCCGGCCGCACACACGTGGCCTGCAGCATTTCCCGGGATGCCACGAGGCTCCTCCTGTTCCCCAGAGCAGCGGTGCACAGCCCTGCAGCTCTGCCCGGCCTCTCTGCAGCGCTGAGCGTGCAGAGGCTGCAGCTGAGCACGCCACGGCACCAGGCACAGCTGAGCCTCGCAGGAGCAGCCTGCGGCCCCGGCCACAGCCAGGAGCAGCACGGGCAGCTGCTCAGCACTGTCCTCTCCTGGTGGGAACCGTCACGGTGCTGGGAACATTCCTGCCCTCCAGGCAAGCAAGGGAGCTGCCAGGGGGACAGAGTCACACGGAATGGGCTAGAGGTCCCCACAAAGGCCACAGGATTTGCAGTGACAGAGCAGGTAGCTGGTTTAGGTGACTCTGCCCTCCTTTTGCCCTAGCAGGGCTGGAAACAGCAGTGGCGGGTGCCTCACCTCCTGTGGACTTCCTCCAGCTCCTCCTCCTTCTCCCGCACGACCCTGTCCAGCTCCAGGCGCTGCCGGGCTCTCATCTCTGCCATCTCTGCCTTTAGCTGCTTGTTCTCCTCCTCCATGCCCACCAGCCTGTCAGCGAATTCCTGGCGGATCACGTCCGCCAGGCTGCTCCGCTCCCGCACCAGCTGGTCCCGCACCTGCGGCCGCGCACAGAGGAGACATCAGGGCACCGACGGGCACTGCCAGGGGCACAGAGAGGAGCCAGAGCCCCCTCTGCCCTGCACTCACCTTGCTGATCTCCTCCAGCTCCTGCTCCTTGTGCTTCAGCAGCCCCTGCAGATGCAGGCTCTCCCCTTCGAGCTCGGCCAGCCGCCCCTTCAGCTCATTGCAACGCTCCTGCAGCTTCCGCTCGGACCTCTCCAGCTCCTGCAGCTCCGCCTCATACTTGTCTCGGATCCTCTTAATCCTAAAGAGGGGCAGGAAAAGCCAGCCCAGCTCAGCCTAGCGCCGCAGCCGCACCGAACCCTTCCCGGCCTCCTGCACGCTGCGGGAGCGGACACGAGACGGCAGCGCTGCCGGGAGCAGCCCCACGGGTGCTCCCGAGCTCTTGGTGCACCAAGAGGCCGTCCTCGGCCCGCCGAGGGGAGCAGCGCCCTGCTCAAAGCGCTTTGCTGCGCTTCACGGGGCCCCAGGCTGCTCTCAGCGCTCAGACAGGCTCCCTGCTCCGTGCTCGGGCTCTGAATGTGGGCAGGCTCCTTCGATGTGCCTCGACTTTCCCTTTGCCCTGAGAACGGGAGAGGGGAGCCGGCTGCCAAGGAGAGAAGGCCGCAAGGGAGCAGCCACTGCGGGCCCTGGAGAAATCAGTGTAAACTGCTCTGTTTCTGCAAGCAGACCCCTCACATACGTGTGAAAGTCGGGTATTGTGAGGCTGGTCCCTGCCATATCGCTTTGGGCTTTCCTGGGTTTGTGTCACCCCCTCAGACCTGCAGCAAACGGCGCTGAGGAGATGCACACTCTGCCGTTCAGCAGCTCCCTCCCTGGCAGCTCTTCCTTGCTGGGCTAACACAGCCCCAGCGTGCACATTGCAGCGCTGCTGCACAACGCTGCACGAGCTGACCGTGTCCGTGCACGGAGCGGGTAGGATAAATGCGCAAAGGCAGCCTGTGACTTCAGGCCAGGCACAGAAAAGGCCGACACACTGAGGTGTGAAGGAAACCGCTGGGCAAAGGTAATCCCAGGCCTAGCTAGACACCAAAGGAGGGCCAGCCGTGTCCCCTGGGGCAGCACGGAGCTCATCCGGCTGCTTGTCACCCTGCTGCCCTCGTGCCGTGCTGGGGGCTCCCAAACCCCTTGGCCTCTGTCTGAGGAAGGTGGGAGCCGGGGCAGCACAACCCACCACTCATGCAGAGCAACCTGGGCAGACCAAGCCCCAGGGGACGGGGAAGAGAAAGAGCCCCCAAGGAGGGAGAACTCGGGGCTCAAGTCCTCCCGCTCCCTCCCCACCTGTTCTCCGCCGCCCTCTCGCACTCCTCCTTGGCGGAGGACATGTCGGCCTCCAGGCGCTGGATGACCAACTCGATCTCTTTGTCTCTCTCCTTCCTCACCTCCTCCCTCAGCTCCCGCTCCCGGGAGAGCAGCCAGGCTTCCTGCGGACACACACAGACATGGCAAACGTTGCCTCCAACCTCCCCCGAGCCCCAGGGGCGCCGCGGAGAGGCTCTCGCGTTACCTCCTTCTTCATGTAGCTGGCCTCCCAGGCCTGCTTCTCGAGCTCCAGCCGGTCCTTCAGCACCTTCACTTCTGCCTGCAGAGAGACAAGCAGGAGCAGAGAACACTGAGCAGCTCTGCCAGCCCTGCGTGCAGGTGGGAGCAGCCTCCCTGCACAGCTCCAGGGAGGGCACCAGGGCTGCTCGGCGGTGCCAGCACCAGCCCCACGCATGCAGCTCGTGGCTGCAGCCACGCACTGGCACTGCCAGTGCCCACAGGCAGCTGGGACCCAGCACGGGGACACCCCAGAGGCAAGGGGAGGAGGAGACCTGGTGCCGCCGCTCGTGCTCCTCTTTGTCCTTTGCGTATTCCTCCTTCAGCGCCTTGGTGACCGCAGAGCTGTTGGCCTCCAGCTGCTGCCTCAGCTCCTCCAGCTCTGCTCTCTGCCTGCCCGCACACAGAACACAGCCTGTAACGCCCGCGGCTGGCCCACATCCCTGCCCTCTTCCTAAGGGAACCCTTCCTGGGGAAGCCAGCCCCGCTGCCCTCGGCTCAGGGCTGTCCCAACGCCCCAGGCAGCTTCCAGGGAGAGCTGGCAGCCCCACAGGAATGCAAGCACAGGGACACTGTGCTGGGGTTGCTCCCAGGCTCTCACCTGGCCGCTTGCTGGCTGAGCCGCTCCTTCTCCTCGGCCACCTCCGCGTAGAGCCGGCGCCGCTGCTGCTGCAGCGCCTGCTCCTCCTGCTCCAAGTGCTTCTCGCACCTGTGGGGCACAGAAGCCTCAGGGATCTGCCTGGCAGGGGGACATTTGCCCCTGGTTCGCAGGGGAACAGCAGCACCGCGGTGGCCTGTCCCCTCCCCGTGCCCTCCACGGTAACCAGGGACCATCGGAGTGCCTGCTCTTCCCCATCCCATCCATGGCTAACAGGGGCCATCCGAGTCCCTGCTCCACTGGCATCTCCCCCTCAGGGCTGCTGGAGGGAGAAGGGGGTTTATGGGGACACTAACTACTGATCCCACCACCAAGCAGTGTCAGTGGGTGCCGAGCTCCCCGCTGGCCGCGCTCCCTCCTCCCGCACAAACCGCTGCCGGGCCAGCTCCCGCTCCCGCTGGCTCTGCTGCTCCCGCTCCCGCTCCAGCAGCTCCCGCAGCTCCTCGGCCTGGCGCACGTAGCGCTGCGCCGCCCGCTCGTCCGACTGCAGCAGCTCGGCCTCGTGCAGCATCTTCAGCTTCTTGATGTCCTGCTTGTGCTTGGCGATGAGCTTCTGGATCTCCGGCTCCAGCCCTAGGGCAGGACGGGCCGCAGAGCTCTGGGCAGGCTGCTCGCAGGGCCAGCACAGCTCCCCGCTCCCCGAACCGCAAGAGGAGGCCGTGAACACGCTCCCATCTCCGAGCCCCAGCCGAGGGACGTGCCTGTACCTTTCACAGTGATTTCTTTGATCTTCTTGGTTTTCTCATCCATCCACTTCTCTCGCCTTATTTTCTCTGTTGCGCTCATCAGCTCCTTGAGTTTCTTGATCTCCTGTTTGGAAACACGACAGGAAACTTCAGACACAAGGCAGGAGAGGAAAAAAAAGTGTGTTAGCCTGGGAGCTTGGCTGCCAAAAAGAAAGTTGCAGGCAGGAGGGGATGACCTTAGCTGTGCACAGAGCGCTCGAGCAGCCCTGGTCACTGTGTCCTCCCCGGTTCAGTGAATTAGATGCACATTCCCCCAGTGCCCCCTTCCCTCTCTTGAGTGATTGGGCTGCTGCTGCCCTGAAGAACTTCAGCATGGGAGAAAACGGCAAAACCCTTAGAAAAGGCCTTGCTGCATGTGGCTGACAAATGAGAACGCCTATGGGAAAGGAGACAGGAACTCCGGCTGCTCCTGCTCCTCCGAGAGCAGATGGTGCATGCGGAGCAGCCTGTCTGCAGGCTGATCCAGAGTCACACTGGAAGACGCTTCCTTCTCCTGGCTTCAGCTGTGGGCAGAAGGCCCCCAAGAAGGACAGACCAGTCCACTGCAATATCCTCACAGACCAGGTTTCTGCAGTGCCAAAAGCTCTTCAAAGACCCTACGAGCCTGCAGAGCCCAGGCACAACCACTGCCCTCACTTTCTCCTTTGACCGACTCTCCTTTGACCTCTCCCACCTTCCCTGGGTCTGTGTCCATTTAATCAAGCACAAAGGCTGGTGAAACCCCCGGGTCCTGCTGCTCAGAGAGCTCTTCTCCAGCCCCCTCTTAGGCAAAAGCAAATTGAAACAACCAGCCACACGCTTTTGTGAGGGGGTTTCTCCCGAGAAGGGCAGTGGGGCACAGAAAGCCCAGCCTGGCCAGAAACGGCTCCGTTTTGGGGACAGGCAGATGACGACAACGCTCACGACACCGGGGGAACTTCACGGCTCCAGGAAACAGGCGGCGTGGCAGGAACATGCAACGGCTGCGACCCGGCCGCTGGGCAGAGGGGAAGGGGAACATGGTCCAGCACAACCCAGGCACTCTCCGAAGCAGCAGGGAAGGGAAGGGCAGCAGCAGCAGCAGTGGAGCAGAGGGCCAGCCCCAGGCAGAGGCCGTTACCTGGGCAGGTGGGGTGAAGGGGGCTCCTCCACAGCACTGACCCTCCTGGCAAGCTGGGAGCTCCCACTGCCCCCCAGGCCTGGGCTGAAGGGGCTGCTTCCACCTCGGCAGCGAAGCCGCTCCGAGCGCGGAGGGGAAGGCACGGAAAGAGCAAAGAACACATTTACCTCGCAAAAGGGGCCCAGAGTGCGCCAGACCTGGGGAGAAAGAAAGGAGAGGGAAAGAGAAAGGGATTCACAGAATCACGGAAGGGAGAGGAGAAGGGATGGAGAGACAAACGCAGAGGTGCACATAGGAGAGCTGGGCTGAGGCAGGCAGCAGGGGATGCGGATGTGTCCGGGGAGCAGAGCGGGAGGGGAACCAAGCGGGTGGTTAACACACAGCGGCACCGAGAGCTCTGCAGCTCCAGGGCGAGGGCAGGGGCAGCCCTGCTCGGGAAGGGGCTGCGAGCTCGGGGACGGTCCAGCCGCGAGGACGGGTCCTGCTGCAGGAGCTCCACGGGCAGGGGCGCCACGCGGCTCCTCCTCGCACACCGAGGAAAAAGATCCCGCCAGGAGCTGCTGAGCGGAGCTGGGAGCCCCACTCACCCCAGCAGGGCCAGCGAACGGGCCGCAGAGCGAGGCAGGAGAGGAGATTCTCTCTGCATCACCCCGGTAGCAGCAGCTCCCAGGCCGTTCCCACCAGTGCCGCCCCGTGCTTGGCAGGGAGCGAGGGGTAACGGCTGCAGCTCCTCTCCTGCACTGAGCCCCTTCCCTCCAGATGGTCTGAGAAACCTCTGCAGGCAGCAGCACCACGCTGGCTCCCTCCTTCCAGCTGGACTCAAGACTCAGGTTTAAACACCAAGGCAAAAGCAGCCCAGCCCTCCCTTTGTGTCGGGCTGCACAGCGGAACAGGCTCAAACGGGCACAAACATCGTTTTGACCCCAGACAGTCCTGGACACGACCTGAGCTTCGAGGCTAGCAGGGACGGGGCCTGGGGCAGCAGAGGGGAGCGAGCTCCATGCAGGAGCCAGCCGCATGCCCCGTGTCCAGCGCAGCGTGGAGGGCACCGGCTCCATCCACGGGAGAGGGAGCTCTCCGCACGCTCCTGGGGGAAGGAACCACGAGGCAGCTGCGGATGGAGCAGGGAACAGCTCCCGCTGAGCGGCGGCACATGCCGGAGCAGGGCCCCAGGCAGGATTCCCGCTGCACAGGCGCACGGTGAAACCCTCTGTGTCTGGTACTGGCCACAGCAGCAGCACAGCGACACCCACAGAGCTCTGGTGTTGTTGTTTAGCTGTAAGATACACCCCACGTGCCTCTGTAATCCTGCTCCCATTTGGCTCTGCCCAATCCACCTCCAGCAAAGGGGTTCGGTAATAACTTCACGTAGAAGGGTAGGATCACAGGCACAAATTGTGCGGCATCGAGTTTGTTTCAGCACTTGCTTTTGTCTCCGGCTTACATGAAATCCCCCGTTACCTCCCTGACTGGGAAGAGCTCCCTCCACAGCAGGACCTGGGGAGCTGCCACCGGCTCCTGGTCAGTCCCACACACCGGGCTCTGGGCAGCTCTGGCCGAGGACCCCAGCCTGCTGTGACCTCTGCGGCTCACAGACTTCTTGTGCAAGCAGCACAGCTCGCCAGAACAGAGCCTCAGAGCAGGAGAAATGACCCAGCTCTGGGTAAAGACCAGCAGCATGGCCGGCTGCCCAGGAAGCCCTGTCAGGGCCCGCACAGCCCCGCTCCTGCCATGGCAGTATCGGGACGGGTCTTTCCTTCCTGCACCGCCGCCTTCCCAGTCCCCTCACCAGCTCATGCTGCTCCTGTATCTGGGCGATCTTCTTGCTGTATTTCTGGTCTACTTGTTTCAGCTCAGCTACCACGGCCTCACACTTCTCACTCAGCACCTTCTTATCATCAATGAGCTGGGTAGGGCACAGACAAGGCATCAGAGAGCCAGGCAGAGCGCGGCCACCTCCGCTGTCCGGCTCCAGCGGAACCAGAGCTAGGAGGAGAGGTTACCTTGTCGATGAAGGTCAGGTGCCGCTGGATCGCGGCCTCGTACTGCTCCCTCTGCAGCCGCAGCTGCTGGCTGAGCTCCTTCTCGGTCTGCTTGACGTGGCGAACAGTCAGTTCCCTCTGCTGAGCCTGTTGGACGTAGGGGAGAAACGGAGCCATGAGGAATTAGAGGAGGATGTTACACCCACCCAGGCACCTACACAGAATGCCTATCACACCAAGGAAGCTCTGTGGGACCAGAACAACCAGAAACAAGTTGCCTGGTCCTGACATCTCATGTCCTAACATCAGCAGGACAGCCCAGACACCCAGGTGACAGAAAAGGAGAGTTCTGCCAAGGAAAGGGCATCGCACAGGCCCTGCCTGGGGTTTCTGGATGGGAAAGGAACCTGCTAAGGAGGGTTTTGAAGATGATTTTCAAATCAGGAAGGCAGCAAGGAGAAAGCTGAGAAGTGCACACTGCAAAGCAGCAGTGGACAACTCCATCAGTTGAAAGGACTGTGCAGATCTTTCCCACCAGGAATAACTAATAACCAGGACTGCTGCACACATGGACAGAATATGCCCCGCTGGCTCCTCTGCATTAGATCTGGGATTAGCACTGCTGGGGCCACAGAAGGCAAGCCCTGCTCACAAAGTCATCTTCTTGCATCGTAAAGACACTGTTTCAGGAATAACCTGTCGAGGGCTCTCGGCCTTGGCTCCCCAGCAATGAGCACACCCGCCTTACGCACCAGCGCCGTCTGCAGCAGGCTCACGGCTCGCTTCTTCTCCTCCACTTCCAGCTTCAGCCTCATGATGGAGCTGGTGACTTCCGTGGCAACAGCGGAGGCCTGCTCCAAGTGAGCCAGTTCCTCTTCAGAGAGGAGTCCCTGCGACACAAAAACGGGATTAAAAAGAGCTGGGGACCACTTGGGGCCAGGATGAGGAGAGAGGATCTCCCCACAGGATCTCACTCTGTGTCTCCAGCACGAACAGCCTCTTGCTTCAGCACTCACCTCCCTCTGCGTGGCTGAGGCAGCTGACCTGGGTCTCTCCTGTTCAGACTTCTCCATCTCATCCAGGAAGCTGATGATGCTTTGGAGCTTGGCCTCTGAGAGCAGGGCCCCATCCTCAGGGACCCCAGGGGAATGGTTCAACTTCCCAAACTTCTCCAAGTTGTCAGCAGTCAAGGAATTGGAGTCTGATTCCTGCCGGGCAGACACACAGCAGTTAACAAGGAAGGCAGTCTCACTAGGAAGGAACAAGGAACAGCCCCAAGGGTTCAGAAGAAAAGGTGTGATGTATTCCCCAGCAGCACTGGATGGAGGTAGCCCTCACAAGAGGGTCTGTTTCACAAGAAAGCCCATCCTTGGGGTAGACGTGATGAGGCTCAGTCCTCTGCTTACCCCATCTATCCAGGCATATTTGTCCTTCTTGAAGAGTTTTGGCTGGGGGAGCAGCTCTGGCTCTTCCTCCAGCAGCCTGAGGGTGTCCAGCAGCTCGTTGAGAGTGACCTTGGACTGAGTCCTGCTCGCAGCAGTAACCGCCATATCCAGATCCTCTCCGCCTGTCTCCCTGCAGCTCACATCCTAGGGGAGAGGAAAATGCACCATGGGGTAAGAACAGTTTGCTGGATGCCCCGAGAAGCGAAACCACGCTCCAAAGCTGCACCAGCAGAAGAGCTGGTGCCAGGAGCACCAAGAGGCAAAGCCAGGCCCACCTGCAGCTTGTCCTCCGCGCTGGGATCCTGCGCAGCCACGGAGTCAAGGTCTGCCAGGATGCCTTCTTCTGGCTCTGCAGCAACTGCGTGGAAATTGGCATCTGCACGAACCAGACTGTTCTCACGTGTTTGTAACAACAAACCCCCTCGACGCAGCTCCCCTCAGGGAGCGCTGAGCCTCCGTCATCCTCCTTGCCCCTATGTCAAACACTTCTCCCAAAGCATCACAAACCTGCACAAGAGACTCACCAGCATTATTAGCTTTGATGATGCTGTTGGCCGGACTGATGTTCTTTGCAGAAGCAGGTTTGGCAGGCTTCTTCTTTGCAGCCCTTCTGCTCTCCTTCATCAGGGCAAGTTCTTCTTCTGCCAAGCGCTTTGTGTCAGAAGCCTTTTGGGCCCTTTTCTGCTGCAGTTCCTGCAGGGCCAGACAAGCCGTGAGGACCCTGCACAGCCCGGGGGTCGTTCTGACACGTATTTGCAAGCGCTAGCTACGGTTTGCGAGACAGGAGCCATCTGCATGCTCAGGTATTAAACCAGGACAATGTTTTTCAGAGAAAGGGAAAGCAGAGAAACAACAGCTCCCATCCGTGCTCCTGTGAGCAACGGGAGGCAGTGACCACGATGCTGAACACGTGTGAGCCAGGGCAGTTTGTACCTGCTGGCACGTGCATCCTTTACGTTCTCCCTCAGTAGATGGAGATGCATCAACAGCTCGAGGGCCAAGCACCACGCGGTGCAGCAGGGATGCAGCACCCAAGGTGTTGCCTTAGCTGAGTTTTGGGATCAGGCAAAGCATAAAATACAACAGCCAGACAAACATCTACTTAAGAAGTTACCATCCTCCAGCTGCTCACTGCTGTCCCCTTCTGCTGAAAGATGATTCCATTTAGGGCAAAGTTAAACTGTGCTATCTTAAAATCTTTTCAGCAATGCTGCAAGCCAGCATGCAACTCCACACACTGTCACAGATCCAGCTTCTCATCCAAGCTCCAGCAGCACCAGAGCTTCCCTGCCACAGAGGGCTGGGAGAACAGGTTAAAGCCACAAGGTGCTCAGATGTTTCCTGGCAACACGACCAACGGGCAGAGAACACGGAGCTGGGGGCACCCCAGCCACTTAAAGGGATCCCATTCCCAAAATGGGAATGTTTCTGGGCCTCAGCCTCTCTGAGGAGCTGCAGTTACAGGCTCCCTTTCTCATCACAGTCACCCTTTCCCCAAGAACTAGATGGAAACCAGCACTGTCTTCATAAGCTCTGAATGAGCTGCCAAGGCTTGGCAGCTACACAAAGGGGAAGCTGCTCTATGGCACCTCCTTCTCTGTAGGGAACACTCCATTTCCAAGACTTGCTTTAGTTCTGTTTCATGCAAAGCCTAAAGATGCGGAGAAAAGACCCTTTTACCATCTCACAAAGACGGCTAACAGCCAGGGCTCAGGCAGGCCACAAAGCTCTTGCCTCATCCCTACCTGGATGGCAGCACGGCGGGCCAGGCGCGCCTTCTCCTCTCGGATCTTCCGGCGTTCCTCGTCCTTTTTCTCATGCAAATCCAGGATGTTCCCCTCCTCCATCTGCTGCTGCCTTTCCTTCCCCACAGAAGGGACACAGAGTATTATTGAGGACTCCCTAGCACCCACCACCTGCAGCAGGGAAGTGGGAAAGGACCCATCTCTCCTGGAGTCACCCCATATCCAGAAGGCTTTCCCTCCTGCCCAGCCTCCCCTTCTTCTCCACAATTTTCCCCTTCTTGCAAGCAAAGGGCCCCCAGAAAAGCTCCACTTTAGGCCAGCTTATTTTCTTTAGACACTAAATGCAATTATTAGTCATCTGGGTCTGAAACCACTGAAGAAACAAGGCTTAAAAATAGAATCGCACATGCAAGAGCTCTGGTACTTTTTGTTATTTGGATAAATAATTAAACACAAAGAAACACAAATAGCTGCAGATGACACAGTACTTTCCAGTGAGCCAACTGTTCCCAATTCACTACCACGAGCTGAGACAGGGTATCCCCACTTTGGCCACCAGAGTGTCCAAGACGGCAAGAATTGGGCTGCATTAGCACTGCCACTGCCAGCTCTCCAGCTGCTGCAGCCGAAGGACAGGGAACGGATCCGGGGCACAGAGGCAGCGCTGAGGCTCACAGCCTGCTCCGTGCTGGTCCTTCCCACCTGCACGGTCAGCCCCTGGGCGCAGGGACACACACCTGCAACTACCAGGACCTGCTCCAGCACTCAGTGCTGCAAGAAGCTGGCTAGAAGCAGGGCCAAGGTCCCCTTGTCTCCAACAGCTCAGTTTTTGGGTGGATCGCCTGGTGTCTAAGGCAGCTTGTTTTCCTCCCTTGCTGAGACAAGCAGGACACCAGGGTTTGCGAAGGGGCTAAGCTGTAAGGCAGGAGACAGACCTCTCTTTTGGAAGCCAGCAGGTGCCCCAGGGCAGCCGTTCCCGTCCTGTGCCTCTGCGCGTGGCGGCGGTACCAGCGCTGGATGGTCACGGCCGCCAGGTTCACCTGCTGAATGAACCTGCAAGGCAAGAGCAAGGGCAAGGTCAGGGGGACTCCTCAGCCTCAGGGCCCGGCAGGACAGCCCGTTCTGCTGCAGGAGGGCACAGGGACTGCTCACTGCAGCCTCCTCCTGTGCTGCTGTGTGGGACAGGCAGAACTTGCTTCCTTGATGCAGGACACTCAGACAAGCCAAGGCACAGGCAGAGCAGCCAGAGCCCCGCAGCACAAGTACAAAGCAGATCCAGCTCCCCTGCTCTCAACCCCTTAATTTGGCACTGCCCTCGTGCCTCTTCCCGTGAGCCATCGCACGCCAGCCCTGCCTCACCTCTCCGCCTCCTCCTCGGTCACCTCCTTCCTCCGCTGCAGGCTGCTGTTGTTGTTGCGGGTCATGATGTTGTTGCTGGAGAAGTTCTTCTGAGACTTCATGAAACTGCTGCTTTCGTTCTCCTCGTTTGAGGTCGCCTTGATAACATTGCTAAGGCAGAAGATGAAGCTCCTTGTTACCATCCTGCCCTGTTTTGTGGCACACCCACACAGTGAGCACAGCCACACGGAGCAGGACCCCATGCACTTACTTGAGCGAGTTGGGTGCCTGGTTGGAGCTCTTGGGCGCAGGGCCCTTGTCGCTGGTGGAGTAGTTGTTGTGCACCATGGTGGTGACGCAGTTGCCCATCGCGCCCTTGTTGCTCCTTTTGCGGAGAGAAGACAAAGCATCAGGACTTGCTCCGCGCGAAGGCAGAGGCCAGCGAGGCCTCACGAGCAGTTCACTCGCTCCCCAGAGCTGTGAGCTGACACAGAAGCAGGTACTGCAGGTGCAGCACAGCTATTCAGACAGGCAGCCTTTGCTCCCGTCTCTCCTAGCCCTGAAGGTTTCTAGTCTTGCTCCCTTTCCTGCATTTAGAGTGGCCTCGCTCCTTCCACACATTCATCAGCCTCCTGTGCAGCCTCCAGACATGTCCTCACCAGCACAGCCTCACACGCTGCCATCCCTCTGCCCCATGTTTGACCTGATATTCTGGCAGAGACAGAGCATCAGCACCACCTCCTTCATCCACGTATTTTCTCAATTTAATTCCTCCTAACGCCAGGCTCCTGGTTCGGTGCTGCTCCTCCTACCTGTTGTTGGCAGTGAAATTGGCTGCCAGGAGCACGGTGGCCTCTTTTTTCCTCATGCCTGCCGGTGGCTCCAGGGTGCCGGAGCCATGGGTGCCGGATGAGCCGGGGAATCCTCGTGGTTGATCGTCCTGCCATGGAGTTAGCAAGCATTAAGTGTAGGCAAGCACCAGACCAACCTCTTCAAACAACACACCCTGCCTCCGCAAGGCAAGGAAAGGAAACCCCAAGGAAACCCCACGTCTGCTGCAGCCACCTCCTGCCTCCCTCGCCACGCGGCACAGCCTGGAGCCGAGGGACCAAAAACCCCGGTCCAGACACAACGACCCACGGCCAAAACAGGCCAGAGCAACGACTTAGCAGCACCAGCTTGGCCGGAACGACGAGGAAGGGCCGGCCTGGCTGTCACAGATGAACTACCCCATCCCCACCTTCAGACCCAGGGGACATGCACTGCATGACTCACCCACCAAACCAAAACCGACTCCTCCTTTAGGAGAGCCACACTCAGCCCACAGCAGCGGGCAGAGCACGCTCCTTACCAGGATGTTCCACGTCGTCTTTCTCTCCGGGGAGGTTTTGCTCAGCGTCGCCGGTTTCTTTCTTCCACCAGAAGGGCTGTCAAAGAAGGCCAGGAAGTCTCCTGCCTGCTCTGGGCTTTGGGTGCAGCCGAAGAGGAGCAGAGAAAGGGAAGAACGTTCTGCAGTTAGGATGAGGAGCAGACACAGGGCAACGAGAGAGCAGCCCCAGGGCTCCCTTCCTGCACGCTCTGCAGGGCCCCAGCAGACTGTTCCAGCAAGAAGCAAGGCCTGATTTCAGCAGAGTCTGCCCTGAGACGGGGGGAGAAAAAGGGTTCTAGAACCGTGACATCATCATGAAATCCGTGAATTATTAGTTTTTATGTAAAGCTTTATGCTTCAGCATAACATGTGCGGATAGGATACATTAAAAAGATGGGCACAAAGCAACAGGAGGGAGCTGAAAAAAATCACCATTCAAAGACAGGGCCTAAGAAGTCCCTGGCAGCAAAAAGAAAACTTTTTTCTCCTAATACTTGATGTTCCCCCCAGGAGATGCCGAGACACGAGTGGTTGCGTGGCCTGCAGCCCAGCACCTGGAAGGCTGGTGACTGCCAGGGCAGCTCTCCCTTCCCACCTCGTCTGGAAGGTCCATTTGGGGCTGTTTTCAGGGAGCAGCCCCATCCCTCTGAATCGATCCGTGCATCCTTTGTGCCTGGAGCTTCCAGCCTACCGAAATACACCCTATTTCCCCAAATTCTAATCGTGTGACCTCCCGGCAAAAAAGCAGACCCTGGATTTCTGAGGCCAGGTTACAACCATGGTGCTGTAGGACACATGACAGGGTTTGTTAAAGCGCAGGCAAGAAAGGATCTGTTTTCCCCGCTGCAGGAGAGGTGTCAGACAGAGCAGCGGGGTCTCGCACAACGTGACAGACACAGGCGGTACCTGGGCGCGCTGTTCACCCGCTGGTTAACCTGGGTGGTGCTGTTGGATCTCCGGAGGTTGTTAATGGCTCGGGATCCCGCATCTTCCTGTGGGGGAGCAAGTTACATTGAGCAGTGACGTTCGGAGAACTCGGATCAGCCGGGATGCCGGCACAAAGCACGCTCCCGCAGCCGAGCGGAGCATCCCGAAATATCCCTGCTGCTGGTGCCACCCTTCCAGCCCTCCTACGGGCGCAGACACGGTGTTTCCCATCACTGCTAACCTCTCCCCGCGAGAAGGTGGAATTACATCCAGCTCCCCCTCGGGCTCCTGTGCTGCTGCTGAGCAAGCAGGAATACGTTCATTTGCTTTAAGCTTCCTAGCAGAGAAGGGCTGTGTTTATTACCTGTCCTGGGAACAAATGCCAAGCTGGCAGGAATTACTCAGCAGAGAGCCGAGATTCTCCACTACGGAATGTTCACAGAGCCCAGGAGCAACTTGGGGCTCGTTCGCTCTTGTTGAAAACAAGCCCTCCATGTCCCACTCTGCAAGACCCCGAGAATCCCCAACTCCCGCTGACCTCCACAGGAGCAGAGGGGGGGATTGCAGGATCAGAGTGCAGGATTGAAAGCACTGCAGGAACTCAAGGGAGTTTCCCAAGGGAATTTGGGGAAGGGAGGTGCAGAGCCAGGAAGACGTGTCACCCAGCTGCCCCTGCACGCTGCCCTTCCCGGCGGGGACGACGGCTGCTCCGGGCTCACCAGCGCGTTCCGCTTGGCTCTGCCGTCGGCGGTGACGGACACGGAGCGCGCCACGTGCTTGGCGGGGGACGCGCTGCTCGGCCGCCGCGCCACGGGCACGGCCAGGCCCGTCAGCACCAGCTCCGGAGCGCCCTGGAACGACGAGCTGCTGCGGGCGCTCTTCATCTTCCAGCCGGGAAACGGGGAGGCCCTGGGAATGCGGGGGACAAGATGAAGCGTAAACGTGAGGAAGGAAGCACCCAGCTTCAGAGCATAAGAAAACTTGTCCTTGTGCTGCCAGCTTTTTGCAGAAGCCCAAACACAGACTCAGTCACTCAAGGATTCCTCCCCAGCAGACCCCGTTTGCCAAGGGGACACTCGCCCGGAATGCCTTTAGCTCCGCTCCCTCCAACCGCAGCGCCTGACGCCGTTCCCATATCCGACCCCGGTGCCTGCGGGCCGGTCCCGCCAAGCAGCGATCCACCGGATCCACCGGGACCCAAAGCTCCCAGGTCTCACCCACCGCCCCAGCTTGTGCCAAAGAAGCACAAGGGAAAGGGCAACTCAGAGCGAGACCCTTGTGCCAGGATCTGCTCCAGCTCCCGGCACCGAGGGGTGCGCGGAGGCCCCTGGTCGGCTCCAGCGGCTCCGTTTCATCCGCGTTTCCTCTCCTGCCTCCACGGACACCACACGAGGATTCCACCATGGCCCTTCGTTGCTTTAATAGCGATAACCCACCTACGGGGCCTGTGGAGCGGACCCCTGCGACCCCATCCCGCTGCAGGGAACGCGCGCGGCACCTCCGGCTGCTGCTGCCACCGTGTAAACAAAAGGCTCCCTATGGAAACGGGCACGGCGGCACCGGGAAAGGGGGGCCCGCGCTCGGCTCGGCTGCGCGGAGCAGGATGGGACGGGACGGGAGTGGGACGGGACGGGACGGGAGCGCGACGGGAGCTCTCCTGCTCCGCAGGGAAGAGGCAGAAGCCTGAAGCGCCCCCCGCTCGCAGCCCCGCGCGCTGCCCCATCCCGGCGGGAACGGGCCATTCCCGCGGCGTTCGGGACAAGCAGCGCCCGGTCCCGGCACGTGGCGGGGATGGGGGGGCAGCTCCGACCGCGGGGCTCGGCCGGGAGCGACCGGGACAGAGCGGGGACCCCCTGCCCCCCCCCTGCAGCGCGGCCGCCTCCACACGGCGCCAACGTCATCCCCGGAGACACCGAGCGGGCACCGCGCTCCTCCCGCACCCCTGGAGCGTCCGGGGCTCCCGTTAGCGCCCGGGGGTCCCTATAACGCCCGGGGGTCCCTATAGGGCCCGGAGGTTCCCGTTAGCGCCCCCCTCCCATCACAGCCCCCCCACAACCCGGGGGTCCCCCCGGGGTCCCGCTCCCACCTCGGCCCCCGCCGCCGCGGCCGGATCCCGGCGCCCCGCGCGCCCCGGCGCAGCGCAGGCCGCGCGCCAGCCCCGCCCCGCCGCGCCGCCCATTGGCCCGCCCGGGGAGACCCCGCCCTCCCGTTGGCTGCGGCGGCTGCCGCTCAGGAGGCAGGGGGCGGGGCGGGCGCGCGGGGTAGGCTGAGCCGCAAAAGGGGGCGGGGCCGGGAGGGGCGGGGCTGGGAGCCGCGGGGCGGGGCGTCTCCATGGGGCACGGGCGGCTCTAGGGGACGGGGGGTCTCAATGGCGCAAGGAAATCGCCCCGGGGCAAATTCAACCATAGAACAGGGCATCTATGGGGCAGGGGCGGCCGTGGGACCTCTGTGGGGCAGGCAGAGCCCTGGGACAGGCATACCTATGGGGCAATTAGGCCATGGGGCAGGAGAACCTTTGGGGCAGGTCCATGGGGCAGGAGGGTCCGTGGGGCAGGAGGGTCCAAAGGGCAGGTCCGTGGGGCAGGACGGTCCAAGGGGCAGGTCCTTGGGGCAGGTCCGTGGGGCAGGAGGGTTCAAGGGGCCGGTCCTTGGGGCAGGAGGGTCCATGGGGCAGGTCCGTGGGGCAGGAGGGTTCAAGGGGCCGGTCCTTGGGGCAGGAGGGTCCGTGGGGCAGGTCCGTGGGGCAGGAGCAGGCAGGAGCACACAGACCCCATAGGACACAGCGCTCTCCCCGCGGCGCAGCAGAACGCGGGCAGCCATGGCTGGCATCTCCCTTTATTCACCCGGGACAGACCGGTCCAAGCCCCGGCGGCTCCATCCCCTCGGCCCCGCTGCCCGCGCGGCTCCGGCCCCGGGACACTCCATCCCGGTGCCTCTCCGGCCGCTGCCGCCCCTCGGCGCCCCCTCGGCAGCCGGGGGCTCTTGCGGCCGCCCTGTCCTCGCCGCTGCTTGGGGCTTTGCCGCCCCTCTCCCTGCCGGGGGCTGTGGGGCAGCAGCTGCCCCCCGAGGAGGGTCGGGGGCTCCCGGCGGGGCCCAGCCCCTCATGGGGACCCGGGGGCCCCGTCGGGAGCCCGGGCGCAGCTACACGTTGAGGAAGGCGAAGGCGGACGGCCCCGTGCTGCCCTCGGAGTCCCGGCCGCCCCGCGTGCCCGTCCGCGCCGCAGCACCGGGCTCCTCCACCGGGCACAGTGTCCGCGGCGCCGCGGGGGGACAGTCCCGGGACAGCCGCGTGCCGGGACGCGCCACCAGCTCCATGCCGGCGAAGAGGGACAGGCCCCGGGAGGGCTCCGCGTGCCCGGGGATCCCTCCCGGCCCGCTCCCGGCCTGCGGCTCGCAGGAGCACGGGGCCGGCGGCAGCGGGACGGCGCTCACGGGCTCCAGGGTGCCCTGGCCCGGCAGCGGCTCCGTCAGCAGGTCCGGGGCGGGCGCAGGTCCTGGGTGGGCGCACGGGGCCGGGATGGCCCCGCAGCTCCTGGGCGAAGGCTGCTCCCTGCACAGAGCCTCGAACTGCCGCAGGATCTGCAGGGAAGGAGGCGGCAGTGAGGCCGGCACGGGCGGCCCCGCGACGGAGCGGTGCCCGGAGTCACCTTGGTGGCTCGGTTGGCCACGGGGCCGGGGCTGCCTTGGCTGAGCTGCTGCAGGGGCTGCCGGGTGGCGGCGAAGATCTGCTCCAGGGAGAGCAGGTCGGAGCACATGAGGGACGAGATGGCGCAGAGGGAGCGCTGCGGGGCGAGAGGGGCTGAGCGGGGCGCCGCGTCCTGCCCACGTCCCCCGCGCGCCGCCCCGGCCCGGCCGCTCTCACCATGCGGCCGCTCTCGCCGGGCTCCTGCAGCGCCCGGCTCAGCAGCTCCAGCACCACCTCGCAGTTGAGCAGCCCGCACCTGGGCACGCGAGGAGGGTCGGGACCGGCCCGGGACGGGGCACCGCGCGGGCCCGGCCGCGTGGCACTCACTCCTTGACGAAGCGCTGAGCCTCCTCGCGCGTCAGGAACACCCGGGCGCCGCGGGTGAGCGCGGCCACCAGGCTCAGCTCCCGCGCGCAGTCGCCCAGGCTGTCGGCGTCCGCCCTGCGCCGGGAGAGCACCCAAACGCCCTGGCGCGGGACGGCCCCGCTGCCCTCGGGCTGCCCTCCGGCCCGGAGCCCAAAATGCAGCTGCCCCAAAAGGCAGCGGCACCCCCGGGAGGAACCTGTCCGGGCAGCCTCGGGGGCCCTTTCCCCGCTAACACGAGGGCCCAGGGCCACGTGCGTGGGGACAAGGAGGCGGTGGCAGGAGGAGCCGGGCCCGGCCGTGCCCCCCGCGCTCACCTCTCGGCCGCGTTGGGCAGCTCCCGGCTGCCCCCGGAGCGGCTGTCGCTGCCCGACTTGCTGCAGGAGTCGCAGGTCGGGCTGCGCTCGGTGCCCTGCGAGGAGCCCTGCGAGCTGCGGCCGCTGTCCGGCTCCTCCCAGCCGCCCCCGGGCAGCCCCGGCTGGTGACTCGCTGCGGGGACAGGAGAGCTGAGCCCCGGGATGAGGGGCCCTGAGCCCCGGGATGAGGGAGAGGGACCCTGAGCCAGCCCGGGATGCGGGAGAGGAGCCCTGAGCCAGCGCGGGATGTGGGAGAGGAACCCTGAATCCCAGGATGCAGGAGAGAAGTCCTGAGCCCTATCCCTGAGGGGGCCCCTGAGCCCCATCGGGATGAGCAAGAGGGGCCCTGAGTCCTGGGATGTGGGAGAGGAACCCTGAATCCCAGGATGCAGGAGAGGAGCCCTGAGCCCTAGGATGAGGGAGAGGAGCCCTGAGCCGGCCCGGGATGTAGGAGAGGGGCCCTGAGCCCCGGGATGTAGGAGAGGAGTCCTGAGCCAGCGCGGGATGTGGGAGAGGAACCCTGAATCCCGGGATACAGGAGAGGAGTCCTGAGCCCCGGGATGAGCAAGAGGGGCCCTGAGCCCCGGGATGTGGGAGAGGAACCCTGAGCCCCGGGATGCGGGAGAGGAGCCCTGAGCCTCGGGATGCGGGAGAGGAGCCCTGAGCCCTGGGATACGGGAGAGGGGCCCTGAGCCAGCCTGGGATGCGGGAGAGGAGCCCTGAGCCCCGGGATGTGGGAGAGGAGCCCTGAGCCCTGGGATGAGGGAGAAGGGTCCTGAGTCCCGGGAGGTGGGAGAGGAACCCTGAATCCCGGGATGTGGGAGAGGAGCCCTGAGCCCTGGGATGTGGAGAGGGGCCCTGAGCCCCATGGCTGTGGCCCAACTCCGCCCCATGGCCAGGATGGGCCCCGTGGCTGTGGCCCCGCTGTCCCCCACAGCCAGGACGAGCCCCGGGGCCCACACCAGTCCCAGTGCCACGCTGAGGTCCCCGCCAGCCCCGCGCGGCGCACAGGACCCCACGCACCTCGGCTGCCGCACGGAGCCGCGGCCGCCGGCGGCCCTGCGGATCCCGGCACGCTCGTGGCAGCGGCGGGCGCCCGCACGGGCTCGTAGGCGTCGTCGCGGAGCTCGGCGCAGCGCGGGCCGTCCGGCGCGGCCAGCACGGCGCCCGCCACCGCCGCGGCCGCGCGCTGCAGGCTGCTGAGCAGGGCCTCGCCTGCGGACGCTGCGGGAGCCGCCATGAGCACCCGGGGAGGGCACGGGCACCGGGAGCCCACGGGAGCCCGGCCCGGCACCTCTCCCGGCGGGAAGGGCCCCGCGGAGCCCTCCTGGGAGCATGGGGTGCTCGGAGCTCACCGGAGCCGGCCCTGTCAGCGCTGAAGCCGAATCCTTGCGAGGAGCTGCTGGACTCGGAGCCCATCCCTGCGGGGCACAGGGCACCGTCAGGAAGCGCCGGGCGCCGCCGCTCGGCCCCCTCGCGCCGTCTCGGTGCCCCCGTTACCTGCGGGGGGCAGGGGCCGCGCGGGCGGCGCCGCGGGCTGCGGCGCGTCCGAGAAGAGCAGGGCCACCAGGTCCTGCGGGGACGGAGGAGCCGCGTGGAGGGAGCGCGCGGAGCCGCCCGCGACGCCGACAGCCGGGCCGGGCACCCACCTGCGCGGCCGCCCGCACCTTCTGGTTGAGGCTGTTTCCGTGGAGCGGGTCCGGGGGGCCCGTGAAGGCTGCAAGGGGCCGGGGCGGGAGCGTGATGGGCGGACGCACGGGGCCGCGGGAGCTCCGCGCCGCCGGCCTCCCGCCGCCGTTACCTGCGGCGTCGCGCACGAGGGCCGCGTTGCGGCGCAGCTGCAGCAGGAAGCGCGGCGGCGCCCGGGCGCTCGTGTGCAGCAGGATCCGCAGCACCTGCGCGGGCGGCGTGAGCGCGCGGCGGCGGCGGGAGCGCGCGGCCCCGGCCCCGCGGGCGCCCCTCACCTTGAGCTTCACGCGGCACGAGCGGCTCTGCAGCCGCTGCAGCAGGTACTCCAGGAGGCACTGGCTGCTGCCCGCCGACTCGTGCGCGATCCCTGCGGCGCCGGTTAGGGAAGGCGCCGCGCGGACGCACGGACCCGCCGGAGCCCCGCGGCCGCCTCCCGCCCGCCCCGAGGCCCCAAGGATACGGGCGATGTCCTCGAGCAGGTAGCCGGGACACGGCGTGTCGTCGTCCGCGGTGCCCTTCAGCAGCGCCGGCAGCTGCGGTGGAGCGGGGTGAGCGGCGCGCGGTGACGCCGGCAACGGGGACATCGGGACCAGGGGGATACCCGCAACGGGGGACACTGGGACCAGGACAGCAGGACCACGGGGACACCAGCAATGGGGGACACCAGGACCAGGGGAACAGCTGCAATGGGGGACACTGGCAACGGGGGACACCAGGACCATGGGGACACCCACAAGGGGTTATACCAGGTGACACTGGCACCAGGTGACCCCAAGACAGGGTCATACCAGGACCAGGGTGACACTGGGACGGGGTGACACCCACACCAGGCCCTGAGAAACCCGGGAGAATCCCACTTTGGAAGCCTCTGCTGACGTCATATGAGTCTCCCAAGTGACGTCACGGCTCCGGTTCTGACATCAGAGCAGGAGGGTGAGAAGGGGGCGCCCGGCGAGGAAGAGGGTCCGCGCTGCGGGGAAGGGTGGCGGTGACGTCACGGCGGCGGGTGACGTCACGCCGCCGGCCTCCCGCCCGCCCGGCCCCCGTACCCGGCTCAGGAAGCTCAGCCGGTCCCGCAGCGGCGCCGCCATGACGGTCCCGCAGCCTGTCCCGGTCCGGCCCCGCCGCGGCCTCGACGCTCCGCCCTCCGGAAGGCGCCGAGAGCCAATGGGAGAGCGAGACGCGCTGCCTCAGCCAATCAAGAAAGAGGGAGGGCGGAGCTCCGGGCGGAAGCGTCCCACGAGACTGACGCCAGCAACAACTGGGCGAGAGAGCGGAAGTAAACAACTGGCACTTCAGCCAATCAAAACTGCCCGCTGCACACGGAGGGCCAATCACAAGGGCTCTAGTAGGCGGGCACTACTCGTAACCAATCCACGATTTCAGGGGGCCAGCTAAGCCAATATACGAGGGGCAAGGGAAGGCTCTTACATTGGAGCCAATCATGGGGCAGCACTTTGACGGACGGAGCGGTTACCCTATCAACGAGCTAGGAGGGCTTTGACGAGCAGGCGGCGCGGCCAATGGGGGCGCGCGGCATCATGGCGGCGCCCAGCGCTTGAGGCGGCAGCGGCGGCGATGGCGGGGCAGGGCGCGTGGGCGCGGGCCCGGCTGCGGCGCCTCCCCGAGCGCCTGGCGGGCTGCGGCCAGCAGGTACGGCCCGGCCCGGCCCGGTTCCCCCCGGCGGGCCCGGGCCCGGCCCGCTTCCTGCCCGCCTCTCTGCTTCCCTCGCAGGCCGCCGCCTACGGGCGCTGCGTGGCGGCCGCCGCGGCGGGCGGCGCGGAGCTGCGGCGGGACGTGTGCGCCGAGGCGTTCCGGGCGCTGCGGGACTGCGTCACGCGGGCGGTACGTGCCGGGCCGGGCCGGGCCGGGCCGGGCCGCGCGGGGCCGCCCCCGCTCCCATCGCTTCTCTCCGCAGGCGAAGACGGCGGCGACGTGAGGCCGCGGGGGGCGGCGGGGGGCGGCGCGCGCGGGGCGGCCCCGTCCGCCCGCGGCCCTTCGTGCGATAAAGCGGCCCCGTCCGAGCGGCCTCGTCCTTGGGCTGCGGCACCAGCGCGGGAGCGCCCGGCTCCGGCTGCGGCCACCGGCACCCCGGGCTGCCCTGGAGAGGCAGAACGGGCACCGGGACGCGACCGGCTGGGCCAGGAGCGGAACCGCGGCCGGCGCCCGCAGCGGGACGAGGACGCGGCACCCAAGGGGTCCCTGCTCCCCCGTCGCCCTCTCCCGCTCCGCAGGCTCCGGCCGCCAGCGGCTCCTTTCCCCTCGGGAAGCACCGGGAACCCCCTTGGCGGTGCCGGGGCTCTGCGGGAGCCGGGGTCCAGGGCTGCGCGTCCTGGGTTAACCCGGGTCTCAGCCCCTGCGGCCGCTCCGCTGCTCCAGCTGGAGCCGGGGGGCTCTCCTGGCGAGGGGAGGATCCCGTTCCCACCGCTCCCTCCGCGGCAGGGAACGGGGGAGCAGGGAGGCTCAAAGCCCCGCGTTTCCCCGCAGCGCAGAGCTCAGCAGAGCCCTCGTCCTGCAGCGGACCCAGCCCGCGGCTACCGGGAGCTTAAAACATTTTCTCCCCTTTTTTTTTTTTTTTTTTAAATAAAAAAGCAGAACCCAGATAAAATGCTTCAGCTTCTTTTATTGATCTACACAGCTCGGCCTCTCCCGCCACGGCCTCCCGCGCCCGGCCGAGCGGCTCCGGGCACAGGGACACGGCGGCTCCCAGGTGCCGTTCCCAGTTGCTGGGAGAGTCCGGAGCATCTTTGGTCCTTCCCGAGGGCACCGACCAGGAGCCCGTCCGGGCCTGGGACAGAGCCCAGGGCAGAGCCTGGTACCAGGGAGGTGCCAGGCCCGGGGGATCCGGCGGCTCCGTAGGGAGCGGGGCAGAGCAGGGGCCGCCCGCGGTGCCGGGATCCCAGCGGGATTTGTGCTTTGCGACAGCGGAATGGAGCAGCTCGCTCGTACAGGGGAGGCGCGGAGGGGCCCAGGGGCTCTGGATCACTTGAGCTGCAGGTTGACCCTGGAGCGACGTTCCGGACACGCCGCCGCCTCCGGAGCAGCCGCCCGGGAGCAGAGCCCTCCCCGAGCCAGGGCGGCGCTTCCACGCGGTGGGGAACGACCCGGCCCCGCTCCGAGAAATCCCGCCGGAGCCGGAGAGGCTGGTGCACAAAGACACTTACAGGTATAAAAACCACCACAGTGAAGAGGTCTGTAGGCTCCAGGCTGGGAAACGTCAGCCATTCTAGTGAGAGCTTTGGGATTCTCTTTCTTACATTCGCAAGTCAAGATTCAAAAATAAAGAAATAAAGAGGAGGGCTGAATCATGCCCGGGAGCCTGAACAAACCAGGACTCCCAGGGAAGCTTTTCCCTTTCTTGCTCATAAAACACATTCCCGGGCGGAATACTGACACCTATGGAT
Organism: Tinamus guttatus; assembly: GCF_059628265.1. Taxonomy (NCBI): domain Eukaryota; kingdom Metazoa; phylum Chordata; class Aves; order Tinamiformes; family Tinamidae; genus Tinamus; species Tinamus guttatus. The sequence continues at coordinate 4,053,277 of NW_028289183.1, forward strand.
GTGAAACACGGTCGAACGGGCTGTACAGAACACACGAAACAACGCGCTCTGCAGAGCTACAGACAGAAGAGGTAGGTAGGCCTGAGCGAGCCCCCGGGACGCCCTCCAAAGCCAGGATTTTTGCTCCCAGATCTTAGTCGCTTCCCGCAGGAAGTCGAGCTGGTTTGGGGGCAGCCTGCAGCCCCGGGCCGAGCTCCGTAATGCACTTTGGGCAGGAGAAGTCGAGCTTGGAAGCAGGGATGAGCGCGCGAGCGTCCGCAGAGGGCGGAGAGCAGAGCTCCTCCTTATTGCTAGTGTGGCCGAGCGGTGAATCCCTGGGAGAAGAGGCAGCACAACCGCCGCGGCTGTGCCCGGTTAAGGCAGCGTTTCTACTAAACTGGGGTCCTAACACGCAGCTACCCCCTAAACATGCAGGGCTGACGGCTCCCGCTGCCCAAGCAGGGGCTCGGCCCGGCCCTGCGGACGGAGGCGGCTCCGGAGCCTCCCAGGCAACGGGATCCGCACGGAGAAGGCACCTGGAAGCGGGCAGGATGCCCTGAGCGCGGGGGCAGCTTTTTCTTGGGGGCCGCCGTCTCCCGGGGCCCCCGCGGTGCCGCGGGCCCGGGCAGGCGCCGCGGAGGCCGCCCCGGCGCGGCTCCGTCAGGCGGCGCCGGCCGCGAGCGGGCGGCTGTGGGCGCCGCGCGGCGCCTCCGCCAGCTGCTGCAGCCGCGTGTCCAGGGCGCTGCGCAGGTCGTTCACCTTCACGTCCGGGACGGGGTTGAGGCCGATGAGGACCCTGGCCCCGCGCGCGGCCGCCGCCGCCGCCGCCTCCTCCTCCTCCTCGGGAGGAAGCAGCTCCCGCCGCCGCCGCCGCAGGTCCAGCTCTGCCTGCAGCTTCAGGTCCCGGTTGGCTTTGACATCGTGCTCCGGGTGGTCCCCGTGGGCAGCCGCTCCTTCCTCAGGCTTTTGGGCCGCAGCGTCCTCAGCGTCCGGCTTCTTCCCAGCCTCCCTGGAGAGGCTCCCGCCCGCGCGGCTCTGCTTGCCCTGGGGCTGCTCCGGAGGCTCCCGCGGCAGGTCCGCGTCCTCCTTCCTCGGCTCCGCTCTGCCGGGCGCCCCGTGGCCCCGTGCGGTGCCGGCTACGGGCCGACTGCTCGGGGAGCCCCGCGCCGCCTCCTTGGCCTCCATCTCACCCAGCGCTTTGGCTTTAAGGTCTGTCCCCGCGTCTCTTTCCAGACTCCTCCCTGCTGCTCCCTGAACTTTGGCAGCCCCTAACTGTTCTCTTTGGACGGGAGCTGTAGCTGCTTCCGCAACTTGCGGGACATTTTTCTCACGGACGTCTCGTCCAGCGTTGGCTTCGTGACCTCCCAAATTCTCTGCCAAGGGCTTCTTTTCTAGGTGGTTTCTGGCTGCGGGAAGGCGCTGGGCATCGCCAGGACGGGGAACCTCGTTCTCTGCTGCCTTTTTAACAGCTCCGCCCGTGTCCTCCTGTGGCACCTCCACGTCCTTGGGGGGCGGCCCGGGAAGGTGGCGCCGGGGCCCAGGCTCCTCGTGCGGCTCCGCGGCGGCCTCCGCGCGGCCTCCCGGGCCGGCCTCCTCCCTGCTCCGGGGCAGCGGCTCCTGCTGCGCTTCTGCTGCAGGGAGAAGTTCCAATGAAAACCGTTATTTTCCATGCTGGAAACACCTTCGCCTCTCCCAGCACCACATCCCCACGAGAGGGTGGAGAGGAGGTCCCCAGCCCCAGGAGGTCCCATCAGCCCCACGCACGGGGCAAGGAGCAGGTCCCCGCTCCCACGTCACGGCCACGCAGATCCAGGTGGATCCTGTGCGTGCAGAGGGACCGGCTCTTTCCCAGCCTGATTTTAAGGCTATTTTGAGCAGAGCCCCCTCACGAGCAGCCCCCCTCGCTGGCCACGTCCTCACCTTGCTTGGGCTTCTCCTCCGCCCCCTCCTCCTGCCGCTGCTGGTGGATCTCCTTGTGCTGCTCCTCAATGACGGCCAGCAGCTTGGCTTGCTGATCAAGTAGCTGCTTTTGCTGCACCTGCTGCTCTTTGATCACCTGCAGCAGCACGGCATGATCAAGCAGTTTGGGCTGCTCCGCTTCTAAAATAAAATACAAATAAATAAGCAAGCAGATGGAGGAAAACGAGACCCACCGAGAGCTACAGAGCTGCCAGGACACACAAGGACCCTGGCAGCGCTCTGGCAGGCTCCGTCTCGTCGCATGTCCTCCCTTTGGACAAGAGGGAAGGCCCTTTCCAGGCCCGTGACCTCAAAACCTCTCTAACAACCTCTTTGCTGGAGCTGCCGCGGTTCCTGGGCAGGGGAGCCCGGGGCTGCAAGGCAAAGCCCTGGGAGCTGCTCTGCGGCGCGGGGGACTCGGGACACGGCTCCCCAAACGGGACCCGGGACACGGCTCCCCAAACGGGACTCGGGACACGGCTCCCCAAACGGGACTCGGGACACGGCTCCCCAAACGCTGCGGGTGCAGGCGGCGAATCCAGGGCCGCCCACAAGGGACTCGGGCTGATCCATTCGCTGCTGCAAGCGGAACATCCCGGAGGGAACCCGAGGCCGGTGCTGCGGGAAGCGCTGCCGTGTCCCCACCTGGGGACCCGCAGCCAGGTGCCACCCGCCTCCCACGCCAACAAGCAGCTTTGCTCCAAAACTCGAGGTGTTTCTAGAATACTTTGCCCCAAAGGAAGCAACGTCAGCATCAACAGCCTGTAAGATGCCATTCCAATTACAAAGGGATGCCGTGCAGGTTAATCCTTTCCAAGTACACGCTGCTTCCCCTGTCCCGGTAATGACCCGCACGGTGATCAGAGGGGAGCGTTTCCAGTGCCCATCAGAACAGTATTAGCCAAGAGCCTCTGGAATTCCCCTCTCGCCGCCCTGCACGGAAGGCTGCGCCAGGAGGAGGGTCGGGAGCTTCAAGAGAGCAATTGACTTCTCGAGATCTGTTTATTTTTTGCACTTTGCTCAGAATAAACACTGAAAACAGAAGTCGTTTTTACTATCTCGTTTCCTGAGCCTGCCAGGTCCCAGCTCAGCATGGGAATGTTTGGGTTTGACACGCAGCAAGGCAAGGTTTAATACCAAATCAAAGCATTTCTCCCGGAGAGCTTTCCCAACGCAGGTAGCTGCTGTGTTTGTGTAAAGCACCTCCCTTCCACACAAACAAAGGGCCGCGCTCAGCCCCGGCTCCCGCTTTGATGTGGGGAACGCGGCCGCCTCCGCCAGCGCCGGGGCTGCCTCTGAGCAGACGCTCTCCATAGAAAGCGTCTTAATTAGAACTGAAAGCACTTGAGCTCGTACAGCCGAGGGCAGCTAAAACCAGAGCAAAACAACAGCAGGCCCGGGGAGGCCGCTGCTTGCAAGAGTTCCCGGGCCTGCTGGCCTGTCCCGTCCCCCTTTGCAGCCTCCTCCTGTCTCTAGGTGTGGAGCCCGGAGCAGAGGAACAGAACGAGCCCCGGGCACCTTTTGGGGACATCCCCACCCTGGCAAACGCAGCACCCGCGTTCAGGTGGAAACCCCTCCGCACCCGAGACCCTGCTCGGAGCCCGTGGGCGCCGGGACACGGCCCAGGGACCCCGCAGAGCCCACGCTCCTGGGAACGCGCCAAGGGGACGGAGCGGACGGGCCCCTCGGCACCGCGACGGGCGCCAGGCTTCCCCGGGCACCCCCGCCTGCTTCCCCCCCGTGCCAAAGGCCCCAGGGCTCCAGGCTGCGCCCGCCGAGCAGCCCCGTCCGCAGCGGCTCCGCTCCGGCCGCCTCTTCCCGCCCCGGAGCCGCACACGAGCCAGGCCTGGATCCCGGCGGGACTCAGGTCCCCGAGCAGCCCCGCGCTCCCGCTCACCCTGCGGTCTGCTCTCCGCGTTCTCCGGCTGCTTCTCCTCGGCATTCCGGACCTCCCTCTGCTCCGGCGGCTCCGCTCTGCCCGCCGGGGGCTGCTCTCCCCTTTCACCTGCGGACGAACAGGGCAGCAGCCCCCGGTGAGGAGGCTCCGGCCCGGCCGCGCTCCAAGCCCGCCGCGGCGCCCGGCCCTCCCTGCACGGTTTATATTCAGCCTGATGACTGCGAGGGAAGTCATAAAAAAAAATATTTAACAATCTTATAGACTCATGGCAGCGAGCCAGTGCTAACTACCTTAGCCAATTAAAATGCAAGAACTGCTCTAACTAGCTTTTAGATGGGCACTTAGCAATGTGTTACCTGTCAAGATCTCCCCGCTCGGTGTCCCCGGTGGGTTCGGAGGCGCACGGGAACAGCATGGCACCTGACATTTAGTGCGCTAGCAAACAACTGTTTGACAGATATTATAGTAGCTGTCAAAGCCACCAGATTCCTCCTTTTCCCCAACAGCTGCTGAAGGGGCTATGCAGACTCACACGCTAATCTTGTGAAATGAAAGGGAATCCCTGGGATGTAGGTGGAAATCACCGAATTGCCCAGTTGCCAGGGAGCGCTTACAGGATAAGGGGAGATTTATCGGGGGAGCTCACCGGGATCAGCCTCCTCCTCCACGGCCTCCTCTGCTTGCGGTGGTGGCTGCAGCTTTGGTTTCTCCTCGGCGCCCGCAGCCTCGGCCCTCTCGGCGCCGTCCGGCTGCGCTTTGGGCTCCGGCGCGCGGTTCTCCGGCTGCATCCCGCCGCCCTGCTGCACGCTCACCTCCAGCTCGCTGCGCGCGTTCCCGGCGGGCTCCACGGTCCCTCCCCGCGGCCGCTCCTCTTCCAGCCCTTGTTTCGGGCCGGGCGCCTCCTTCCCGGGACGCGGCTCGGCCGGCTCCTGCGGGTCGTTGCCGGCCTCTCCGAGCGCGGCCTTGTCCTCCTCGGATTCCTCCCGCTCGCGGCCCATGTCGACCACGACCTCGTCGTGCGGGACGGGCGGCTCGTGGCGATGCGCCTCCCCCACGGGCAGGGCGATGCCTGGGGACAGCAGCGTCACGCGCTCGGCAGCGCCAGCCCCACCGCGCCAGCACCACGGTTGCACTTGCTCCCCAATCACGAGGCTGCGGCGTCAACACGAGCAGCACCCAATAAACCATCCCCCATCCACAAGGTAAAAAGCAGAGCGGGATCTTTACTTAAATAACGCCATAGGCCATGCTTTAAAGCACTCCTCCCAATTCCAACGCTGATGCCCTCTCCCCAGACTCCCTTTTACCTTGATCGGGGCGGTCAAGCTGCACTTGCTCCTGTAGCTTCTCCCCTTCTTCGTCTCTCTTGGGTACCTCCATGGGCACCTTGATCTGCGGCTGCTCCATCTCCTCCTTCTCGTCCGGCAGCTTCGGTTTGTCGCGGTCGTCCTGGGCCTCCTCCACGGCCGGCTGCTGGTCTGCAAAGGCAGGACGGTTACGGGACGGGGCCGCGCGGCCGCCAGACCTCTCCACCCGCCGCGGCCCCCGGCTCCGATACGAGCCCCAATCCTTTTATTTTCGCCTGTATCCGGAGGTCGGGGTGGCTGCCGGGGTTGTCTTCCCAGTGGGCAGTTTTCCCGGAGCCGGTGCCGCAGGAGGGAGCTGCGCGGCTGCGAGCCGGTGCCACCAGATGGTAGCAGCGCCCCGGGCTCCCCGGCTCCGAGCACGGAGCGACTCCAGGACAGGGACCTGCAGCAGCTGCCAGGGCCACCCCGAGCCCCGTTCCCGCAGCCCAACGCCTTGCTGGGCCTTTTCCTTCTCCCCTTTTCCCCAAGGGCATTTGCTTCTGGATGACACGAGGGAGGACCAGAGCTGCACAGCCCGGAGAAGACACGGAGCTTCAGGAGAGCCATGGAGTGGCCACTGCAACCAACGGCCCAGCCATGTAGGGGGATTCTCGGGGTTCCTTACTCAAAAACCTGTTTCTGTAAGACACACCTGAGCCGAACGCGCTGCCGGGCTCAGCGCAGGAGTGACCAGGAGGAATTCCTGGCATGTTGCATGGGATGGGACACCCGAGCTCGGAGCCGGAGGCGGCAGCCGAAGGGGGCCCGGAGCAGCGCCCGGGCCACCAGCGCTCCCTCAGCACGGAGCCCGAGCGCTTTCCCAGCGCTGGGCTGCTCTGCGGATTGTTTTCCATCCAGTAAACTCAAAAAATGCATCTTCTCCAACAACAAAAAAAAAAAATTCCCAACTCTCCCCCCCGTTTGTCCTCCCCCATGCGATTTCCTTTGGGGAATTCAGTCTATAAACATCTTTCAATTTTCTCCTCCCCCTCTGCGGGGCTGGTGCGATTTATTACGAGATGAACTCATGGGAAAGAAGAGATTGCCACAACTTCAGCTGCGTGGGCCTTACCCAAGTTGGGAAAAAAGAGAACGAAACCCTGGCCCGGAGGGAGCTGTGCCAGAACTCCCCAGCGCTGCTCCAGGAAGCTGGAATCTCCGGCCTCGAGCGCTGCGCCCGGCCGGGAAGGGACACGCACACGGCCTGGCCGCTGCCCAGCTCCTCGGGGTCACTGTTGGTGACACGGGGGGAAAGATCCTGGATTTTCCCTGAAATTCTTGTCTAGTGCCCACAGGTCTCTGCTCCCGGAGAGGTCAGCGAGCCAAGTCCCCCGTTCCCAACACCACGGAAAGGCCGAGCTCGGAAGGGATCCCCGGAGCGCCCCGGCCCCGTGCTGGGCACACGATGGTGCCCGGAGCATCCCCAAGGACGGAGACTCCAGCACCTCCCTGCCCTGGGAGCATCGGCCACGGCGCGAGGGCGGCCGCCTGGAAACAGCGGCAAAAACGCAGCCGCCCCAGAGCCTCCGCACCATAATAAGGCAACGCTGCCTCCGAGCCGTCATTTGCTCAGCAGGAAACAAAATTAAGTTCATCATCGGGGCGTGAATTAACGGCCTCTCACGCGGCATGGAAATCTGCACGGGGCTGTATGTGGTTTGCAGGGAACAGCTTTGCTCGGGATGTGCAATGATCGCCCCGCGTGTCTATCGCCCTTCCCGCTGGAGCGCGCTGGGTTAGCGCTGCCTCTCCGTGTTCGATGAGCGGCGCTGGGCCTCAGCGGGCTGCGAGGCTGTACAGGCACGAGCTGTAAAGCCCCACGAGCCCCCAGCGGTTCCAGGTTATGGAAAGGCAGCCCCGGAATCAGCTCACGGCTGCCTCCCGACGGGAAACGCGGACCCGAATGACGAGGCTGGCGGCTCCTTCCCGTGCCACGGGCACCACTAAAAGCTCCTGCTCGGAGCGAGGGGCTCCGGGGAGCCGTGTCCAGGGAAGGAGCACGAGGGGCAGAGGGCCCCGGGCGCCTCCGCCGGGCCTTTGTCAGCAGGGGTTGCACAAGGCGGGCGGGAGAAAGCGAAGCAGCAACCATCAAGTCAGGAGCTAAAAAATATTACAAAACCTTAATCCGCCCCGCAGGGCCCTCTAGGGCGCTTTCAAATACAGAGAGAAATTGCCTAATTAGCTTTTTTTTTTTTTTTTTTAATGGATAATTGCCTTGAGGAGCTTTCGCGGGAGCTCGGCAGCCTCTGGGCAGAGGGCAGAGCCGCTCGGAGCAGCGCCCGGCGCTCCGCACGAAGGGCCCTGCTCCGTATCCAGCACCCTGGGGAAAGGCTCCCCGGTGCTGCCCGCTGCGACGGCGGAGGGCCGAGAAAACCGCTCGGGGCAGCGCTCGCCGCCCCGCTTCCTCCCGCAGGATGCGGCTCCGGGCCCCGCTCCGCTTCCCAAGCGCACGGGGAAGGAAGCGGAGGCCGCGCGGGGACGTCCCGGGACGTCGAGCACAAGGGCCACGCGAGCAGCTCCCCGCGATCAATCGCCCCGCTCCCACGGAGGGGGATTCCGTGAACTCCAGCGGACACCGTCTTCGTGGGACTCTCTCATTTTCCCAGCCGCCGGCGCACGTGTCACCAGCAACCCCTCCTGAGAGGAGCAGCTGTTCCCTGGCCGTTACTGCTCCAAAATTATCCAACACGGCAGGATTCACTCGCATCCCTCCGTGTGGCCCTGCTGAGCGCGCGGTTAAGGGATTGGGAGCGTCCTCCCGGCTCCGCGCGCCTCGGAATTGCTGCTGGAGCACAGGCAGAAACGACCCGGCGCTGAATGTCACCGGAGGCAGCACCGGTGTCTCGGAGACACTCGGATCTGCCGAGCAGGAACGCAGCCAACAGGCAGGATAATGTCCACAAGAAACAGCCCTTTTCTCGCTTCCGTTCTCAATCCCGGCAAGGATATTTCAAGGCCCCGCGAAGAACAAAAACCCCAAGCAGAACCAAACAGAGATAAAATAAAGAAACAGGACACGGGCAGGGACGAGGGGCAGCGCAGGGTCACGCGACACCTGCTAGCGGTGGCCTTGCACGGGGAGCCTGCAGCTGGGGACGGGAGGCTCCGGCCGTAATTCCATCAACGGCCACGGTAAACAAATAATAAATAACGCGAGCCGGTAAACAAAGCTGAGGCATAATCACAGGCTTTGTCAGAGCTAAAACCAAATCCAAATTTATATCCTCACCACCAAAAACAACCTCCGTGCCCATAAATTTACATAGCTTCGAGCGGCTGGTTCCTGGAGGCCTGGACACGCGCTGGCGGCAGCGGCCCCGTGCAGACACCCTTGGAGATGCCACCAGGCATTCCCAGAAAGCATCTTTTTTTGGGGAAAAGTTTCTAGGATGCTCTAAAGATGCACAGAGATGCCTGGAAACAACTCTGCTTCCAGCACAGGGCTCGGTCCCCCCGAGACGGGGCTCTGGCGAGGGAGCCTTGGGCACATACCTGGGATTTTGACGGAATCCTGGTCCATCCTGGTCTCTTCTCCTTCCAGGCGCTGCGGGCCCTCCGCTTCCGTCCTTGCAGGGGTGTCCTCGGAGGCGGACAGCGTGGTGTAGGTGCTGAGAACCAGGATCCCCAGCCCGATGCACAGGATCATCTGCACGGGGCGGCAGAGCGTCAGGCCCCGCAGCAAACCCAGCGGGTCTGCTCCAAGCAGCCCAGGCTCGGGGCAGGCATCAGAGAGACAATTTCAAGAGGTAAGAAGGAAGGAACAGCAGCTTTTGGCCGAGGTTCGTGTTTGGATGTGGATACGAGCAAGCAATAAACTCACATGACGGAAGCTGTTGAAAAGACTCCTCTATCCGAAGGGCTCAGAAGCAAGTGGGGGCAAGGAATAAGAAAAGCAAAACGCACCTGGTGGACAAGAGTCCGGCTGCAAAGACACATTCCCTAGTATTTTTCAGCAGCTACATTAGAACAGCATGAAAGCAGACCCAGCTGAGAAGAGCAGACTGACCTGTTTACAGCCTAGGCATGTTTCTAGAGAATTGTTTAAAAATTCTTATTTTTGAGAACAGGACCTTCACAAAGTCCTTGATAAGAAGCAACTTGCTGATTTCCAAAGAGCTAAGACCAAATAGGAAAAGAAAATACAAAAAGAAAGATGGAATCTGGAACCTGAGAAGGGAAGACCTCTCAAGTTCTCTGACTTAGAAAGAAAAACACCACCAAAAGGCAAATTTCTACAGCTAATTTTATCATTGTGAAAAGACAAAAAGCACAGGTTCTAATTCTACATGAGAATAAGAAAATCTACATCTTTGATTTAAAAAAAAAATCTCTGGAAGTGCTGGCAATTCATGGGATAACACAAGAAGGACAAGCAAGAGGATGAGCAGGAGCAGCACGGGCAGGTTTGCGGTGCACAAGTGGCACCAGTTCACACAGATGAGGGGATGGACCGCGGGCTGACAGCACTGAGGTTTAATTAAACGCCCGTATATTATTTTTACCTAGTTGATCATGGCAATTGTCACAGTAAGGGCTTCTCGTGGAAGCCGGTCTGCATGTCACCGAGTCTGCAGTGCTGTGAATGACTGCTCAGAGAAACTCCGTGTTGAAGATAGCGGGCAAAGACCCTGCACCCTCCGCTGGAAGCTCAGGTCTCCCCCCAAGCTGCTCTTCACAAGGTGCACGAGAGCACCAAAGCAACAGGAAGGATCACAGGCAAAACGGAGCGTCGCTGCAAAGCTGAGAAGCTAAACGTTGGCAATAAACGGGTCTTTATTATGTGGGAATTTCTTTTCCTTTTAAGTACACCCTGCTCTGCTACGCTGGGGATGCGGCTCCTCTCTGCTGCTCTGCGCATGGCAGCACCTCGAGCTGCATCTTCCCTGGGCTGCGTCCCCCCTCGGCTCTGCACCCGCTGGGTCCCCGCTCACTGCAGGCTGCTGCTGTGAGGACACTGCTGTTGTCACCACAGGTCTAAATTGCTCCATATGCTTCAGTCAGGTGCTTAGAAGCCTCTGTGTGCAAAAGAAACCTGCTTCCTTGTACGAGACAGTGTTGCTGTCCCCTCAAAGTGAACCACGGAGCTGCCTGTCCCTCCTGGGAGAGGTTCACCACAGAGTGCCCAGGGCATTCCGACTCATGCTGCAGTATTGGGGGTGCGAGGGGAGCAGGTCCTGGGCACTCCCCGTTCCTCCAAACGCCCCATCCTGCAATGTTTAAGGAACAATTAACACAGCACGACAAAAGGAGGCAACTCCGTGCGGGAAAACCGGGAACGGCTGCTGGGCACCGCCACCCGCACTGCCAGGGGCTGTGGAAAGGGACGGAAAACACAGGGGAAAACCAAGGCTGGATGGGAAGGTGCAAGTGTTGGCACCGCGGTGGGGACAAGTTTTGCTCTCCCTCTTCCCCTGGGCTGAGGGAAACAGCCCGGGATCACTGGCCAGCATGGGCCCCGGAGAGCCCCTTCCCAGCAAACCTCCGCAGGCAGGAAGGAGGAGGAGGTCGGCGGGATGCGCGGCAGCTCCGGACGAGGCTCGGGGAGCAGAGGCCACATCTTAGAGACGTCGCAAAGGAAACGCAAGCGAAAAGCGGTGCCGCCTCGCTGCGTGGGCGCACAAAGAGCAGATTTCCTGCTCGGGCAGAGCGTGGCCGCCGGGTCCCTGCACCGCTGCCCTCGGTCGCCGCTCGGCCGCTTCCTTCCTCGCACGACCCCGGGGCCCAGCAAAAAAGTGTTTGGTGACCAGGAGGCCGAGCGAGCGTCTTCCAGAAACAAGGGCGGAGAGGAAGAGCGTTTCCACAAAGAGGATCTATTCTGGTGCTGCAGGAACTAGGAGCCACGTGGGAGAAAAGGGAACTGTAGGAAACAGCTGAAAACATGAAACGTGCCAAGCGGATTTTTGTTGTTTCTTATCTAGCTCTTAGTGGGGAACCACAGCACTGAGGGCCTTGGATTCTAAACCCCTTTGATTGCGGAACATTTGGAGCTCATCTGCAAGCTGCTCGGAGCAGCGGGGACCCGCACGCAGCCTCGGAGGCCGCCGGGTCCGTGGGCCGCAGCCCTGCCCGGCCGCCAGCACGGCCCGAGCTCACCTGCATCCCGCGTGGAAGAGCTCCGCAAACGGCCCAGATTCCACGGAGATGCTCGTGACATGCACAAACAGGCTCCCAAGGGCACCTCCGGCAACCGGAGGAACAGGAATGCCGACTGCGAGGAAACCGAAGCCGGGCAGGACCTACCTACCCCCAAGTGATGCTGCCCGAGAGCAAGAGCGAAAGGAGAAGGGTGAGGGCCTGCAGCAGGGCCCAAACGCCCCAGGGGAAGCCAGCAGTGTAAAGCACAGGCCGTTCTCAGGCTGAAAGTCAACTTGTTATTTTGGAAGGCTCCTGCTGGCATCTGCAAGGCCTACCAGGAGCACAGCCACTAGCAGCCAGCCTTAAAAGAGGTTTTTTTTGCTCTCCATCCTGCAACTCCTCGCACTCTGCAGCCTTTGCAGACCCAGGCTGCCAGCAGCGAGGCTGCCTGAGCAGGAAGAGCCGCCCCAGGCCGCCGAGCAGCCGCGTCCCAGGGCAGAGCCCATCTCCAGAGGCCCCTCGGACGCGGCGGGTCAGCAACGCGACCAGCCCGGCTCCCGAGAGGAGCAGCCAAGCCCAGGCAGGAATTCAGAAGCGGAATTTTACACGTCCGCTTCCTCCGCTGGTCGCTGTCCCTCCGTCATCCTTCCTGCCAGCAGATGACTTGGACTTTGTGCAGAAATGTCGTTCGCTCCGGCCGCCTCCTCCGGCCCCGCGGGGCAGCAGCAGGAACGAAGGCTGCATTTGTGCGGCGTGACGGCATTCCCGGCGCTGCGCTCCTTGGGGCTGGGGCAAACACGAAGGAATGCGGGAGCCGCGCGCTCCGGCCGGGACGCTGCTGTCGGAGCAGCGAGCGCCCCACAAGAGGGGCAGTTCCCGACCTCTCCACGGCTCCTCTTCCCAACCGGGACAACTCGGGGCCTCCCCAGGAGGGGCCTCTCGGACAGGCTTGTGTCAACAGCGGGAAGCCACCACCTTCCTGCGAGCAGTTAGACACTGTTTACAGACCTCAGCGTGACCTTCGGTGCTGTCCCCTCACTCGGGGCTCCTGGGGGTGGCAGGATTCGGACCTGCACCTTTATGGGACACGCTTGATGGCAGCCACAAAGAAGGGGGCTTTTCTCCCCGCTTCATCCACAGTTCTGCACGCCTGGATCCAAGCTCAACTCACTGCTACATCCAGCACAACTCCTGTTTTTAACCCCAGCTTGCACCATCTTCCCAGCTCCGTGACACTGAGCATCCCCTTTGGCCACCCCTGCCCATTGCTGCACGGAGCTCGCGGAGGTGCTGAGCAGAACAGGCGTGTGCGGAAAACTCCTGGAAGAGGCAGGATAATTTTGGCAAGCTGAGGGTGAAGCTGAGGAGAGCTGAAGGTGAGAAGGTCGCTGCTTTGGTGACGAGTTCAAGGATGCTGTTTAGACACGGCAAAGCGGGGAGGGCCAGAGCTGGCCCCTTCTCCCCCGTGACTGTCACTTTTCCCGGGAGCACGTTTTGATGGAGTGCCTGATCAAAGCGAGCAGGCAAGAGGAGGAGACCAAAGACAGAGCTTCAGGGAAGGAATAAATGAGTGTTTCCAGCAGCCCGGAGCAGCAAGGAGAGGGTGGGCCCGGCTGCAGCCTGCGCAGCGGAGGCAGCCCCGCACACAGGTGTGCCCCGGCCGCGGTGCCTCGCAGCACCCGTCACAGCAAGTATGCAAACCTGACAGGCCATGCATCACCCTGGAGAGAGCTGCACAGCTCCCCCGGAACCCGGGGAGCTGCGGGGCTGATGCTGCAGATAAGCCCCATCCGTGCTGGGGGTTTCTGCAGGACAACATCCTCCTCGCCCGGCGTTCCGGGCCGTGCGTCGGGAAGGCCCCGCCGCTCATCCGAGCTCGGCACATCCTAAGCGCAGTTTCGAGGCGCTGCGGAGCAACGCTCTGGCTCAGCTGGAATGGAAAGCGATTCCTGAAAGTGCTCTTTGTTTCCCTGAAAAATCTAGGCTGGCATTCAGGCTCCTGCCTAGGGTTTCAGTCAAAGAAGTTAGGAGCGAAGTGTCAGAATTCAGACTGAAAGCTGGAAAGTTGGACTATTTCCTTGTGCCGGAGAAAGCATGGCGAAAGGAAAAAATACACCCTGCTTAAAAACTCCATGTACGTTCACAAACCCACAAGAAGCCATTAGTTCAATGGGACCCACAAAAACGTCTCGCGCTCCCGCTGCTGACTCTGCAGTTTGCCGAAACCTTCATCCCTACCAGCGCTGTTGTGACTGGCAGCACCACGAGAGTGGCCTGTTGAAAGGCCATGGATTAGGTTATTGTTAGAAAAGAGCAAAACTTGCTAATTTCAGCTCTGAGAAAACACGGGACATGCAAAAGCAGAGAGCTCACGCTTAGCAGAGACACTCTTTTTCAGACCCTGAGGAGGCCAGCTCAAAGCAGGGCAAAAGGAAAAGCTGAACTTCTGACAGGCTCCTGACAACCCCGATTTGTTAAAAATCGGTTCCTGAAGAACACCTCGGTGCATGTGCCCCTTTTTATTGCTATGCTGGCTGAAACCAGAAAGCCAAGAGTCAAAGCGAGGAGCGCGTCGCTGAGGAACCCGGGTTGTTCCAGGCAGGCCGGGCCGCGGCGCTGCGATTCCCTCCCGGATTTCTCCTTCGGCGGATGCAGAACCCAAGGCCACGTGCTGGGACAGGGAGCAGCGTTTCCTGCAGTGGCTGCTTTGTTGCTGCTGCACGAGCCAGCGCCTCCCCGGCTGCTGCTCGTGAGCGACGCTGCTCCGGGCGCCTTCCGCCCGGAGCGGGAACGGCTGGGAAAAGCTGCTGGGAAGTTTCCCTGCTGCAGCCAAGGGAAGCCCCTTCCCAGGCGCTGCAGAGGGCTTAGGGGATGCGGAGTCGCACGAGCACTGACCTGTGAGCAAAGGACATTCTTGTGGATCTTCTTGTAAATGAGAGCGGGGCAGATGAAGCAGATGAGGCTCCCCATCGTCGCACCTGTGAGGCCCAGGACTGTTTCCACTGGCAAAGAGAACAAGAAGTCAGCAGGGTCCTTCCCTGGTCCCCGGGGAGAGCGCGGCACGAGCCCAGCGGGACGGGATCCTTTCCCGGAGCACCGGGAGGACACGGAGCCCTCCCGCTCCCCAAAGGGATCAGCAGCCCTGCACAGCCTGGCAGTGACAGCACTAAGCAGCAGCTCCAAGAAAAGCTTCCAACGTCGCTGCTGGAAGCAGAGGAGCTGGGCTGGGATGGGGAACGGGACAGGGGGTGGAAAGCAAGCACAGAAAGGAACCGAGGCGCCGAGCCCTGTCCCAGCCCCACACTCACCATTGGGGATCATGATGCCTCCGACCATGGTTCCAAAGACAACAGCCAGCGTGAGGGCTTTAAACCGAAGGGGGGGCATGTAACCCCCAGCAGCAAAGGTCCCGTCTTTTTGCTAGAAGAGAAGGGGTGGGGAGAGAATGAATTAGCTCCCGCTTTGCACCCGCACGGTTCCAAAGCGACGGCCCCAGCAGCCGCTGCCCCCAAAAGGGTCGAGGAGGCCGGGGCAGGGGCTGGTGTGAGTGCTGGGGGGCAGCCCTGATGACAACCCGCAGCCTGGGCCTCCAAACGAGGCCAAGGGCGGCACGGAGCCCCTGCTGCTGTTTGGCACCCTGTGCCCTGCACGGCTGCAGCCAGAGCCGCTGCCGCCCGGCCCAGCGGGCAGCCCCGAGGCCCCGGCGCAGCAGGAGGGCCGCAGCGGGGCCGGAGCCCCCCGGCACGGCGGCTCCTCGCACTCGGCAGAGCCCTGCTCGGGCAGGGAAGCGGAGGACACAGGGAACCCGCAGCTCCGGTTCTCCTGCCCGTACACACAGGAACCGAAAGCCAAGAAGGACGCTCGGAACCAAGCAGCAACGAGCGAGACCAGGCAAGAACCGGGGCCTTTCCCTGGGCTTATCCTGCAGCACCCGCTGCTTCCACCAAGAGCCTCTCCCCATCCCCAGACCCTCCCGACGTGAGAAAAGAGCCGGGGGCTTCTCACGGGCAGAAGTGGCAGGATTTAGAGCTATAAATTGCTCGAGTTTTATTTCCTGCCCTAAGAGGTTTCTATTTATGCGGATACACAAAGGCCTCAGAACATTCCCACAATCTCTTACTGTTATTTGCTGAATGCCATCGGCGTGCTCGCTGCCGCACAATACACAGAGGAGAACACGCCGCTGCCACAAGGGACTCACAGTCTAAATCAGACAGACCAGCTACAGTCACAGCGGCCGTCGGAAGATGTGACCCTGGGAAAGGTGAACGTGGGGGAGCCGGGGATCCCGGGAAAGGTGAACGTGGGGGAGCCGGGGATCCCAGGGTGGCCCCGGCACCCCAGGGACACCAGCCTGAGCGGAGGCTGCAGGGAGTGGAATAAAAGAGGAGGAAGGAGCAAGCGCATGGAAGCATGGAAGAAATGAATCCGTGCCGGGGCTCCGAGGCTGGGAACAGAAGCTCAAGCTGTGCTCGAAGCAGGATCGAGACAGCCAGCGAGAGGATGCCAGCCGGAGCAGCGGGAAATAAGGAGGCTCCTCTGTTTCTAAAAACACATTTCTCCCTCCTTCCCAAAGGGAGAACCACCTGAGCTCCACGCTGAGCAACACTGGGGAGCGAGAGCCTGGATCTCCAGCAGAGCTGGGAAGCAGCAGCCGCATGTCCTGGGCGCAGCAGAGCAGGAGCAGTGCCAGGCTCACAACCCCAGCGCTTCTGCCCACGCAATTCCTCTGCAGGGAGGACAAGCAGCTCAGAGCAGCACAGACTAACCATTCCGCAGGGATTTACAGGCTGCCACGGGCCTCCTGCTGCACCGTTACCACACACCAGACACTCGTGACATCGCTGCGAGCTGAGGGCTCGTCCCTCTGAACAGGGAGTATCAACCACGGGTCAGAAACAGGCTGCTGTGAGTGGAGGCTCAGGGACACATTTATAACCCAAGTCATCAGTCAACAGCTGAAGCCAAGCAGTCACAAAAGCCCTTCAAGAAGCAAATTTCAGAGATGCACCCAAGGCAGCCCGTCACCACGCGAGAGGATCTCACCTGCTGCTCGAAGAGAAGGGTGTTGAGCGCCTGTCTGCAGGGCAGGATCATCATGGGAAACCCCACCGCCACCGACATCATGAATCCCACTCGGATCATCTCCGTCACGAGGTTGGAAGGGAAGTTCATGAGGACGTTCCCAGCGATGGCTTCGGTGTAGCTCACGTAGCCGAAGAAGCCAACCTGTGTGTGGAGGGGACGTGAGCACACGGGACGTGCTTCCAAGGCACATCCCCACCACCCCGTTCCCTCTGAAGGGGTCACAGCCCCCGAGTTAAGACCAGCCGAGAGCGGGGCAGCCTCCGCAGACCTTCCAGGGCTGCAGCTGTAACGCTTCCAAGAACTCCGATAGGCAGCTAAAGAACCGTGGGTCCTTCCTAAACACAGAGGCAAGTTTCTTGCCAAACGGGAGGCTTTCACGAGGGACCGGAGTGAGGGAAGGCTGCCCCTGAGGTGACACCGCGCTGCCGGCCCCACAGCCCCAGCTCCTGCAGCAGGCTCGCTCGCAGGGACAGGCTCTTCCCAGGAATCATTAACTCTGGTTTATTTAGCAGTGCTTGACGATGCATAACTTCCTCCACGGCTTTCCCAGTGCAGCAGGCCAAAGAGGAGCCCTCCTCCACCCCGCACGGCACCTCCCGTGCGGGAAGGGACGGCCGGGTCCCGCCGCCGCCACCGAGGAGGCCGAAACCCCGGACCCCGGCGCTGCCCCGAGCGTCGCCTCCCACCCACCTTGCAAACAGGGATAACTAGAAAGCAGCCCCATGCAAAGGTAAATCATCACCCCCTTGCCAGGAGCCACGCTCTGGAGGGGCAAGGAAAGAAAAGGGGAAATTTCTTACCGTAATATAAAAGGTGGTGACCACATTTAGGGAAGAAGCAAATATGGAGCTCATGATTTTAACAGATGGCTCGTCCAAGCTGTCATAGGTAGGCAAGACCTGACTGGAGAAAAAGGTAAATTATTTGAGGAAACTTTCCACAGAGAGCGAGCAAAACCCAACTCAAGCACATTCCCTGCCTCAGCCCAGCAGCAAAAAATCGCTGACACCTTCCCCCTATAGCACATAAACACGCGCCGCTATTCCACAATTTATACTGCTAATGCCAAGAGATTTCAGAACACTCATAACTTTAAGTGTTGCAAAAATATTCCTGCTCTCCCCACCCCACCACGTGGAGCTAAACGTGTGATGTAAACATTTTGGTTCAAAAGCGTTGCAAAATGAATGACCATTTGTTCCACTGAAACACCAGTGGCACCAGGCCAGGCAGCGCATTGGAGATTATTGTTCTTGGAGCTCTCTATGCTGATAATTAAAGCAACGCAGTGTTTACAGAGTAAAAGCAGGAAGAGGGTTAGAGCATCACACTGTCTAAAAGAAAAGTTAAACAAACAAAACCAAACGCAGCGCCTGTCACATTTCAGTGCTGCTGCTAGGGCTCAGTTCATAGAAAGCCGGGAGCACCAATTACACGGGATTTGGGGTATTTACAGACTTGGAAAGCATGTGGAATGCACTTTTTGACATCAGGTGCATATTTTAGCAACTCATTAACCTCCTGTTACTTGAATTCAAGCGGCCACATCCTGGCTGCACGTGACTCTGCAGGGGAGAGGGTAGGGGGAAGGTCCCGCGCGCAGGGAGGGGTGTCCCCAGCTCCAGTGGGCAGAAAGCCATTCGAGGACGTGTGTCGAGCTGGGAAAAGCCCAAAAACCCTTAGCCCTTAATCCCTTCACTGAAGGGTTCTGCCCAAAGGACCGAGCAGCAGCCGAGGGGAACCGACGGCCAGGGAGCTTCCCGATCCAGCCTCCTCCGTGCCCTCCGCTCCAGGGCCTGTCTCGGACTCTGCCCCACACACAGACTGGCCCAGGACGGAGAAGGACGAGAGGAAGCCGAGGGCCCATCCAGGCTCTGCCACACACGGGTGACGTGGCCAGGACCCTGCGGTCCCCGCGTGCCAGCTCTAGCTCCGCAGCAAATGTCAGTGCTCCGGACACGAGGGACCCGCTTTGCGAGTTCAGCAGCGACGGGATGGCTTAAGGAGTGAAGGGCGCTGAACTCACAAGTAAAGCGGGGTCAGATTTTCAAGCTAGGAGAAAAGCAGCACATTTATTCGCCCTCAACATCCCGTGCTGCACTTATGTGCAGAATGAGAAGAATTTCTGTTTTATGTTAGTTATTTATTTTTAAAAAAGTGGTTCAGAGGTTAGCAAAATTAAACCTACCTAGCCGAGAATAACATACTCGTAAAGATTGCCTGGTCTGGGGAGAGCATATTGCTCTAATGCTTGGACAAAAACCACCCCGAGTTAGGTTTGGCTTGCCACGTAGGTGCCGTAATGGAGTCTATATTTAGGCCCCTGCACACTGGTCCAGACCAAACGATTTCCCTGCATTTCCAACTCTCAGCAAAATTGTGCCGGGTACTACGTGGCTGCCAAAAGAAAAAGGAAAATTTGGGAATTTTCAAACTCTAAAATGTTAACAAGGTAAAGCTGTAAGAGAATACAACTCCCTTCGCCAGTTGTAATGGAGACATTAAACAGCAAGACTGGAGCGCGTTCGGGCAGGAACCGAGCTGCCAAGAGAGCCGATAAGTGGAAAATGATGATTTGGATCTTGCATGTGGGTGTAAACACAGCAGTCTGAACAAATTTTATCTGTCACATTCATTTGCTGTTGGCATGCAACCCGTTTGCTAGAACTACAGGGGGAAAGCCCAACTCTGCCAGCCTTCCAAACAAGGATGGTCTTTTCCGTGTCCACGTTTGGATTTACACTTCTATTTAAAGGCTGTTCCTATTCCGGCCAGGCACGTAGCGCTCCCTTGCCATTTTGGTGGCGAAGGTAACGCTGCTAGGAACAGGGAAGTCACCCGGGCTGCCATCATGCTCTTCCACGTGCCAAAGGAAGCCCTTGCGAAAAGCACGTGCCGGGAAGCTGCAAACACCTATCCAGAGGCAAAGAGTTTGGAATTTTCTTGAGTAATCTCAACTAAGTCACAGTTGGGCACACGCTACCCTGCGGGGGCCCTGCGGCCATTAGGAGCTACACAGCCCTGCTGTCTTTCCTGGTACTAAATCACTCCCTCCAAGCAAGGGCAGAAATTCATCACGCAGCTGTGCCAGAAGCAACGCGCATTACACTAAGGGTCTGCTCAGCCCAACCGATCTTCTCTTGCTCAAGTACAACAGCTCCCGAGTGAAATGTAACTCCCTCCCCCGTGTAGGTAACAAAAGGGTCACAACTGAATGAGATGCTGTACTTTGGCGGGCTGCGAAATACTTTGATTAAAATAAAATAGGAAACCAGATGGTCTCTATCCCATGCAGATGCTCACAACCCTCTGCCCTCACAAAAACTCCTCGCATACAACTGCCAGAAGCAAGAGCAGCAGGTACTTACGACTGGCAGGCAAAAGACATGCCGAAGATGGGGATGCAGCGCAAAATGCCCTCCCAGCGAGTGTAGCTGACCCGCTGCAGCCACTGCCCGCTGAAGAGGCCGTGCTTGAACGAGGAGAGCACGATCTGCAGCGAGAGAAAGAACAGGGTTAGACTCGACTCCAAGCAGCTTGTGGCAAGGAAACAGCACGGCGGCAGCAGCAGCACTGGGATGAAGGCAGGGCCAGGCCGGCGAGAGCAGCTCCCGCTCCGATCGCAGCCTGATCCGAGAGAAACTCCCCTGTTCCCCTCCCGCCCACACACCCCCACGCGCTTTAATAAAGCTCCCAGCAATCTCAATAGGTCCCTCGGCACCATGGATCCGAGGGTGTATTTTAAAAGATATATGGCAGATATATGGCACTCCTCCCCTTGTTTAATGCCATCAGACATCAGAGCACACACCAGGGTGGAACAACCTCCCCTGACACATTTGACTGGGGATTATTGTTCTCAGCATTTTTTTTGCGCTTTTAACTGTTTCTTTTTAAAAACCAAACAGGAGACGACATTCATCTTGGAGAACTCTGCTATGCATCAGATCTGAGATGTTATGAGGTTTTCAGGGCACAAGAAACGAGCACTGGTATCTGAGAGACAAAGTCACCCACTGCCTGAAACGCATGAGCCAACAAATGCAGGAGAGCACACCAAGCACAAACCTTGCGTTCCTAACACGAACCAGCTCCCCCTGCAGAGGAGGGGGAGCTAAAAACTAAAGTTTTTAATGAATATATATGTGTGTATATATATATATATATATGTGTGTGTGTGTAGGCGCACATATACACATACATATATATGATAAAAGTCACTCTGCTTCCAGACATTTCCCTCCTACTTCTGAGCCCTAAACCCTGTAAGGCACCAACAAGCAGCATAAGCCACAGCTCAACTTGGTCACCACGATCTGCAGAATCGGCAGCAGTGGAGAGACCCACTGCCCAGTTTCTAGAGCCTGCATATTTTTACCTGCATGATCTTAAGTGAACGGGTACCTAGATTAGTCACTACACATTATATCAGCACTATTCACCAGCAAGAACATTTTAAACAAGGGTCCTGCACCTGCAGGCTGTCCTCACAGGATAAGTCCAAGAAAAAATGAGTATTCCCAGCATCAATACTCACCACAAACATGAAAACAGTGTAAAAGATGAGAGCCATGGCGCTGAAGGACTGTATGGAAGCCATCATGTTCCTCTGGAGGCTCAACGGGAGGACAATGCACAGGGAGACAGCGAAGAGCAGGACTATCCGGAAGCTGCCAGACACCTGGAAAAGGGATCTGCATAAAGCACTGAAGCACGGAGCACATTTAAAATATCTGACAAGATTAGCAGAACAGCTCCCATTGATGTGGTTTATTTTCTGGAATGAGAAAGGATGTAAAATCGGGATAGATTTGAAATGTAAAATTCTGTTTTTATACAAATTTTAAGAAAAAAAATGATATTCAGAGCTTGGCCTTTCTTTGGCTGGGTCTGTGATTAGCCTGTGCAGTCACTGGGTGCCACTGTTGCTCTACACAGTGCGTGACAGGTCTGTTCTGAAGGAGCAGAAGTGGGGAGGGGAGCAGGGGGGTGTTTAAATGCTAATCCAACCCAAGCCACTCAAGTATCTTCATGCAGTTAAATGAAAACTGAACTTACTTTGGAAACAAGAGATTGAAGTCTTGAAAATTCTGATCCAGAAAATTAATCAAAACTCGCACTGGTATTTACTATAGCAGAACACTCTGAAATGCTTGGAAATATTTAATACCTAATTTGGCTGCAGCCACAACGCATCTTTTTAACTTCACGGTTCCTTAATCAGAGCTTAGCAGCATCAGGCAGAGCCGATAACGGCCCCGCCAAATCCTTCCGCGTGTCCATGTCGCTTCCCTGCACTGCCCTCGCCCCGCGCATGGAGCTGTGGGAAGAGCAGCCCGGGAGCATCCCGGGAGTACCCTGAGCACCGGGAGCATCCCGGGAGCCTCCTGCCTCTGTGTGCACGCAGCCAAGTCGGGGTCACCTCGGAGCACGGTTTTTGTTAGGGGGAAGCAGGTGCACAACAGCTCTGGCCACCAAAACATCAAGGAGGAAGGGACAAAAAGCCCCTCTTGAACTAGAGGGCTGCAAGAGCAGAGCCCAGACAGAGGAACCGTCTGCCACCACTCTTTATGGGCAAGAATGAGACAGGAAGCACCGTCCCCTCCAGGAAACCATTCTAGGATTAACAGAGACCAATTTGAAAAGAATTCCTTTGTTCGAAGGGCCTTACTGGGGCTTTTACACTGCAGAGTGTACCCCCAAGCCTGGGCTTCCAGGAGTTTATGGAGCAAGATGCTCTGTTCACAAGGCATGCCATTCCTGCTCCCTACGACATGATCCAAATCACCCTGTGGCCTCGTGAGCACATAGGAAGGTTTAACACTCTCTGATGCATCTAAAATATACACAGCTCAATACACTTTCCAGAAGAATTTGGATAACTTTTTGCATTGATGTAACACAGTGAGGATTCATTTACCTGAAACCCAAGCAGCCGGGCAAAGAAGTTGGACCCCAGGTCACCAATGACGACGTAGAAAGCAATGCAAGTTCCTAACATGAGCCCAATCATGCTGCAAAAACAAACACACCAGCAAGTAAGAGAAATGCTACTGCGATACCCGTTTACCCAGCAACATTCCCCAAAGTTAAAGGGATATACAGTCAATAGGGTATTTCTGGAGTGCCCTAAAGCTGCCCCTCGCTCACGCATGTACAGAGGGAATGTGGCCTCCCTGGCACATCACGGCTAAGACAGGCCCAGGTTTCCATGCCAAAAACATGTTCAGCAGCCAGTGATAAAAGCCAAAGATGCTCTATCCACATGCACTATCTTTGCTGGAGATGGAGTTTAACTACTGTTTGGAGGCACAGAAGAAACAGGCCTCAGGGATGGCAAAAACTCCTTTTTTTCCTCTTTGGAAAAATGCTGGAGAGAATGAGCCAGAGGCCTCTCAGCTCCACCTCCTGCAGAGAGGGTCTACCATGAAAGTCTCAATACCAAATCAGCTCTCAAACGCTGTTCCACAAAACGAGCCACACTTGAATAAAAAGATTGTTTGATGAACCACTTCTCCTCCCATTCACGACTGCCTGGACCACTTTTCCTCCCATTTCCAATTATATAACATCCCTGTGGCAATTACAGCAATTGCCTGCACGGACAAGTAACATTTGAGAAATATTCAGGGTATTTTTAGCATTCTGCAGCAGTTTGCAGCTGGGAGCAGAGCTTGGCCGTGGGGAACGGGCCGTGGAGGTGCCCCAGCTCCGCATGGAAGAGCGGAACGGGGCTCCCGGGAAGCAATGGGATGTGCTGGGGCCAAACGCAAAGCTGCACTTGGGGATCTCGTTTCCCTTCCCGGTTCAAATTCCAGGTAGCAAGGAGGACTTTGGGGACCAGAGAAAACAGGAGCGTAAGAAATGAGAGCACGGCAAGGCCACAAGAGGCTGCCGAGCAGAGTCTTTCATTACAGAAAACCAAACTGTTCCAGCTTTAAATAAGTAGCACATTACCTTGTTTCCACCAACATTTTCCCTGCTTTTCCATAGGCGTGAAATGCTGGCATAAAAGAAGAAAACAAACAAACATGGCAGTCAGTGAAGCAAAGGTCCAGAATGGAGCACATATATCAGCTAGAAATGAAATAATAACAGTGATAAACAGCAAGTCAGCAGGAACCCACTAGTGTTGTTATTCTGGGGCCAATTCCCTTCCCCACCCTCCCAGTTTCTTCTCCAGACGTGCCCTTCCCACAGAAGATGGGAACAAAGATGAGGGAAAGACACAAAGCAGGTTCCTTTTTTTTCTACTTCTCCTTTCCTTTTAAGTAGTGTGAAGTAGCAGTCACACATGGCAACCATTAAAAGAAAAGTCAGCGCGGAAGAGAAAATATGCATGTAGAAGATGCTGTGTGGCAAAAAGTTCCTGCAGTACAAAATTTCAATCAAACTCTCATTTTTATTTTTATCTTCCCACTCTAACTGAACCGCCTGATGTTGCTGGATGGGAGAGCTGAGACGGTGCCCAGAATGTTCAATTCCATACCCAGAATACCCAGGCCTCACAACCCACACCAGAAGGTTGCTGCCAAGAGACAATTTTTTTCCATACTTTGGTTGTAGCTTGTAGCAGAAAATGATCAGTAGTCTTTAAATCATCGGGGGTTTTTTTTTGCAAAAAGAAAATGCCAAGAAAACTCTGCTTGTATTTTTAGCTCTATGTTACCAGAGAGAATGGGAATGAAGAGCTCCAGCTCCAAGCAGGGACCGCACTGCTGGAGCTGCCAGCGGAGCAGCGGCGCCGGGACCCCCCTCGTGTCCCCCGGGGCTCACCTGGTGGCCACGGAGGACACGGCGTTCGCCGCTGGAAACGCCACCTCTTATTGTAAATACTCACTTACAAACAGCGATTTCTTTGGGCTCTGCTACAGCTGAAAATCAAGGAAACAGGATGTTCTCCCATGGGGTGAGGAAAAGCAGGGCAGGAGAGCGGCCCCGCAGCGCTGCAGCGGCAGGACGGGGCCTCCGGCCCGCAACGCCGCTGGGATCTTGCGGCAGTAACAGAACGAGGAAACAGCCCCCAGGTGGGTCAGCCAGATAGGCAGCATCAAAGGGCGAGGTGGGAAAGGAAGAGGAAGCGGCAAGAGGGAAAATATCCCTGCCGGAGCCCCGTCGGGGCAGCCTCCAGAAGGGCTCTGCTCTGGCATCGTTCCTACGAGCTCCTTTTCTACATCCCGTAGGAATGTGGGTGTCTCCGGATAACAACTGCAGCTGCCGGCTCTGGCCGAGCTGCTGAGAATCGATCCCCCTCGCCGGCTACTCTGAAACGATGCCCTAATGAGAACAAACCTCCACACGTTCTGTCACATGTCCCCATCTGGGGACAAGAGAAAAACCGGATCCTTTATCTTCTCACGGAGGAAGGAGACGATGGCTATAAAATACATCGTGCGGCGAGCCGCCCGCGGAAGGGGATCTGTGGCTGCCTAACGAGCTGGGCAGCGCCGAGGCGGCTCGGCAATTAGGGAAGCCCGTTTAAAGCCCGTGTGGCGACTGCAAGGGCGAGCTGTGCTCCGTGGGGAGCTTCCCGAGCCGCTTCCCGGCGGGGCCGGCCCCAGCACAAACAGCCTGCGAAGACCCAGGCCGCCGGCAGCTGCCGCGAGGGCTGGGGGGAGGCAGCAGCTCCTTTCCCAGTTAAATTCCATCTCGGAATCACACCCACTTCCCCGCCTGTTCACACATCTGTCCGAGGCCCTTCTTTTCCACGCAGCGCTGCCGAAAGGTGTTGAAGGGCAAAATATTTTTAATAACCAATCCCCTGGCGCGCACGGGGCTGCCGAGAGGAGATGTCTGCGCTAGATATTAGCCTGCTACGCGCCCAGCGCTTTTGTAGTGGTAATGGCAGCTCTCAGTGCTCCTCCGGAAGGCACTGGCTGACTGAAGTTAATTTGCAAAACTTTCTTACATCTTTCAGCGCTGCCAAAGCCTCCCACAGAAGGAGCTGCAGGGGCTGCCAGGCCCCTCTCGCAGATGCACGCGGTGACAAAGGCCGCCTGTGTGGAGCCGCTCGGCGCCGGTGCATTGGGATGCGGTGCAGGAGCGTTGCCCTTCCTCCGCGCCCGCTCTGGGGCACCTCTCCCAGGGCCAGCGGAGGGAGGAAGGGGCCGCGCCGCGCTCGGTGCCAGCGCTGGTGTGCCAGGAGGTCTGCAGGCCCTCTGTGTGCACGGGCGCCTTGGCCGGGAGCGCGCGGAGGATCCCGGCTTCCTGGGAGGCGCGGGGAAGCGGCGCACAAAGGCTCCTTGTGGGCAGCGGGGAGGCAGCTGCCGCGGGCTCCCGCGCGGCGCTCCGGGCTGCTCCTCTCTGCTCCAGCTCGGGCAGAACCGCACAGCGCCGTGACGGGCAGCACCGCACCGAGGGGACCCATCCGTCACCATCAGCGCGTCCCGCAGGAGCCTCGCAGCTCCCCGAGGACACGGGAGAGCCCCTGCCCTCCGTCCCACGTGCCAGCCCAGGGGACCCGCGGCAGCCAGCCCGCGTGCCCCCAAGGCAGGCAGCACCGGAGAGGTCACGAGCAGAGCGCGGTGCCGGCGCCAGCGCCGCGGAGACGCGCTCCGAGGAAGAGGCCCGGCCGCGCCTGCCAAACCCCGCACATGAATCTTGCAGCTGTTTTTATTTTCTCGGCCACTTGGAAGCTCGCACACTGCTTCCTCTCTGCTCCCCTGCTCTGCCATAAATGCACACGGAGCTGGGATCCAGGCAGCCCCCGCTCCGTGCCAGGCTCTCTGCTGGCAGAACCCGATGTCCTCGGCAGCGCGCTGGGTGGGGACGCTCGTGGCTTTCGTGCTGAGACCAATAATTTACACCAGACACCCGCTACGCCAGCTCCTGAAAACTTGGGTTTTGATCAGTCAGCGCCGCATCTCCTCCCCTGCCCTGCAGAGGCAAAACAATTCTGCGCCTATTAACTTCCCTGTCAAGAGCAGAATTAAACCCTGGCGCTCCCCCGGGGACGCGGGGCCGGGAAGCGGCTGACAGAGGAACAAAACACAAATTGAAAACTACATCAAGAAACCATTTTATATTCCAACAATATCAGTCTGAAAGTTGTAAATTGAGAGGTCAAAGCAAAACCGCAGTTAAAAAACAAACAAGCAAAACACACACAAGCCCGAGCGCCGAAAATTCTCACCAAGGCCGGGGTAGGTCCTGCGCTTGCTGAGGTTGGCCGACTTCACCAGGAACATGCAGGATTGATGAGTCATCCAAGAACAGAAAATGAGGAGCAGAGCTCCCAGGACAATGCCGCACTGGGAAGGGGCGCAGCGGGAGGCCGGAGGAGACAACGTGGAAAGGGAGTCACCGCGACGCTCCCGCGGCCGCCCCCGCGCGTGTCACCCGCTGAGGGAGCCCCCGGGGCGCCGCCGCAGCCGGGAAGGCCCCCCTGGAGCCGGGAAGGCCCCCCTGGAGCCGGGAAGGCCCTCCCGGAGCCGCTCGGCTCTCCCCGTTGTGCAGCCCCCGCGGGGCAGCGGGAGCCGCTCAGCTCCCAGCCCGGTCCCGCACGCGGGGGTTGCTCCGCGCCCCCGGCCTCAGGCTCGGCCAAACTCTCCATCCATGCGGAGCTGCCGGTAGGAGCGGGCACCGGGCCCGCACCAGCTCCCGCCTCCGCGGGCACCCGGTGGCCGGGACACGGGCTGCTCCCCGGGCGCCGCTTCCAGCAGGTGCCTCTGAAGAGGCCCGGGGAACCGCGGAGGCCGCGTCCCCCGCCCGGGCAGAGCCCCGGGCCCCCGCGCTGCGCGGGAGGCCGCGTTACCGCCCACGTTACCGGCGGCGGGAGCCGGGAGACGCCGCCGGCCCCGGCCCCGGCGCGGCCTCCGCTCCGGAATCCACCCCGGGCTGGGCCGAGAGGACACAGCGGCAGGCGGGGGGTCCCGGCGCCCCCCGGCCCGGTGCCCTCGGCCGGTTCCCGTGGCCCCCGGCCGCTCCCGGCGCCCCCCGGCCCGTCCCGGCGCCCCCCGGCCCGGTGCCCTCGGCCTCTCCCGGTGCCCCTCGGCCCGTCCCGGCGGCGCTCACCTGGCGGAAGCAGAAGGGCACGGTGAGCACGCTCACGCCCACGATGCTGTTGACCACGTTCATGATGAGGCCCCAGTTGGAGCCGCCCGCTGCCGCCGCCGCCGCCATGGCCCGGCGCGGAGCGGCCCGGGGGGCCCCGGGGCGGGGAGACCGGGGGGTGTCCGGGGCGCAGCCTCAGCCGCCCGGCGCCGCCATAACCGCCGCGCCCCCCCCCCGCCGGCACCGGCCGCAGCGGCGCTTCCGCCTTCCGCTGCTCCGCTGGCGCTTCCGGGAGCCGCGGGGCGGGACAACGGGAGCGGCGCGGCCGAGGGGGCGGTGGCAAAGGGGCAGCGGAAACAGAAGAGCCGCGGCCGCTCCCGCCGCCTCGGCGGACCCAGCTCGCTGCTCCGGGGAGGGGGGGGCACCGTGGGGAGCCGGACGGGGCCCGGCCCGCCCCCCACCCCGGGGCCTGTGACCCCCGCCCGGGGCCTCCATGTCCCCCCCGGGCCTCTGTGTCCCCTCAGGGGCTCCATGTCCCCTCGTATGACGGTGTCTGCAGGACGCATTGACACACGCTGGTGCCTTTGCACACACCGGTGAATTTGCACACGCTGGTGCACGTGCACACATGCTGGTGCATTTGCACACGTTAGTACATTTGCACATGCTGGTGCATTTGCACACGCTAGTGCATTTGCACACACCGGTGCATTTGCACGCGCTGGTGCACGCAGTGGAACCTGCCCCTAAGCAAGAGCAGCCTCTGCAAACAGGCGCAGGGGAGAGGAGCGGAGCTGCCAGCCCAGCTGCCCTCCCTGCAGCCCGGGTCGCACACGGACAGGAGAAGGGAGAAGGGAGAAGGGAAAGGAAAGGCAGGCGGCGGCTCCGGGGCCACTTCGCACCCCCTGGCCGCCCGGGGCTGCGCGAGCCAGGGCTCCCGTTGGAACAAAACACACGACGCTTGTATAATTTGCAGCAATTGCAATGGGTAACCGCAGGAATTTGCTCTACAAAAGGTTGCAGGGAGGTGGAACGCTCCTGCCTAATTCCCTCCAGGTGCCGCTCCGGCTGCGGCATCGGCCTCCGCTCGCGGCCTCCCAGAGCAGCCAACAGCCCTGCACAGCCTGGGCAGGACACCGGGATGCTCTGGGGCTGGGATGCCTTGTGCCTGGGATACAGGAATGCCATGCAGCTGGGATGCCTTGAGGCTGGGATGCTGGGATGCTGTGGGGCTGGGATACTGGGATGTCGTAGAGCTGGGGTACCGGGATGCCCAGGGTCCGTGAGAGCTTCAAGCTCCCGGGTGCAACAGGCCCCGTGGGTAGCACAAGCACCTGGCAGGAGTACGGAGCTGGTGCAGCAGAAAGGGGTCCCGAAAACCACAGGAAGGGCCGGGCAGGTGCCACACACGGGGTCGCCCTGGGGTCCTTAGTTGGCAGCGCACAGGGGACGGTGACGGAAGGAGGTGCAGGGGGATGCAGGGAGCTGCACTGCCAGCAGACACTTGGAAGCCTTTTCATTCCCCCCTCCACTACCACCCTTTTAATTGAACCTCCCCGTAGCACTCGTGCCGGGTGGTCGCCCCTGTGTAACCCCAGCCCTTCCCTGAGCAGGGCCTCGGTGGTTGGATTTGGGATGGGAGCCGTGAAACTCTGCACAGCCCCGAGCGGGAGCGTCACTGTTACAGCGGGCACAGAGATGCGGGGGCACCGTGGGGGGATGCTGTCCTGGGCAGGCTGCAGCACGCGGCTGGGGTGCAAACACACACATGTGCAAATGCAAACTGCACCTGCAAGCGTGCACATCTGCAAGCGTGCACACCTGCACCGTGCACATCTGCACCGTGCACACCTGCACACTTGCAGCACGCACACCTGCACCGTGCACACCTGCACCGTGCACTGCCAGGCCCGCTCTCGCGCCCGCCTGCACCCCGGGGAGCCGCACACGGAGCTGCTGGCTTGGCCGCGCAGGCAGGGAGCCCCTCGGCCCCGTGCACGAGACATCTGCAGCGCGTTAGCGGGGAGTCATGTTTATCCAATTAGTTTTACACGGGCCCTAACTCAACCCTGGCGGAGGAAAAGGGCTCAGGTGGCTTCCCCGCGCACCGCGAGGCCGGAGGGAGCCCTGCGAATGCCGTGCCGGGGGCCTATCCCAAGGAACTGGTGCAGGCCGGAGCCGTTCCCATGGGAGCCCCGTGCGAGAACCCATCCCAACAGTGAGACCAGGCGGCCAGGGGTGCAGGGAGCTGAGCTGCAAACCAGCAAACTCATTGCACTTGTGTGCGAGCCCCAGGATGACGATGGGGACGTTGCAGCTCCTCCCGTGGTGCAGGGAGCAGGCAAGGGACATGTGGGGAGGCCCGGCCACGTGCAGCCCCAGGACTTCTTCTGACATGTCCCCAGCATTCCCAGCACAGCCCAGGGCTCCGGGCATGGCTCCCGGCCTCCCCTTCTCCAGCCAGACACCGGCAATGCCGTTGGCATGTGCAAGCTCTGCTGGAAGCTGCCCAGGGAGGTTCCTCTTCCTTGGGGGCTACGGGGCACTCTGCAAGTGGTGAAAAAAATGGAGAAAGCAGGAATACCAGGGAGCGTGAGGGGCAGCGTTCCCTGATGGCAATAACCACCAGGTCATTGCGTCCCACTGCCTCCTCGCTGCGGCTTCCGTCCTTCCTTCCTTCCTTCCTTCCCACTCCCCAGAGCCGCGGCCGTTCCCAGCCTGGCTGCAGCACGTGCCGGCTGCTTCCCCACGCTTCCCAGTGCGCCCACGGAGACACCCGCAGCCCCGGCCGCTTCCTGGGAGCGTGCACCAAAGGCAGGCTTATTTAGTTAGCACCAGAGATAAGAGTGGAGCCGGCAGTGTCGCCCCCGATAAGGGATTTGCCGGGAAGCCTGAGCGGCTCCAAGACATTTCCAGTCCTGCCTGATGGCCCAGATTCCTCTCGTCTGGATTTGGAGAGCTAAAGAGAATAAACATGCCCCCGAGGGCTGCCGGCAGCCTGCAATTACTGTAATTAGAAAAGGTGGCTTAGGCCCGGCTCAGGATCTCCGTCTGTTTTATGAAAATGCAAAAAAACACCAGGAGGTCGAGCACTAATAAACGGGGGCTGATTGCGGAGCCGCGCGGCTTTGTCTCCCGCGGCTCGGCGGGGAGCGCACCTGGGTGTGCGTGTGCCCTGATGTGCATGCATGTGCACAAACGCATGCGTGTGCACATGTGTGCGGGCATGCGTGTGCACGCATGTGAGCATGCACACATGTGCATGCATGTGCACGCCTGGCGGGGAAGAGCCGCCGGGCAGCTGAGCAGACAGAGGCAAACCTGGAATTTCAATCTCTGACATTGTCCCCTGGAAAACAGCTCCATTTGTCTCTGCCGGTGCAACGTGGCCGCTGGAGCTGCGGATTCCTGCCCGGGCCGGCCCCACTCTCCAGCCATCGATCGCTCTCTCACGGCTGATATTTCTCACGGCAAGAATTCATCTTGTTGGCAGCTCTGTCCCGGCAGCTCCTGCTCCCCCGGGGCCCCGCGCTCTCCTTGAGCTCTGTGCCGAGGTCAGAAACCCGGGAGCAGCAGTGGGAGCAAAGCGGGGCCGGCGGAGTCTCCGCATGCCGCGTGGCCCCGGCCCAGCACAGGTCCGCAGCGCTATCCCTGAAGACAGATGCCTGATAGCGCCCGCCAAGGACCCGGCAAGTATTTAAAAACATAAATTAAAACAAATTACATTTTTATATTGCAAATAAGGGCAGTTTTATTGCTTTTATTGCATAACAACCATTAATGAAGTGCAGTTTCAGGCACCTTAATTGCTCGGAGACTAAAGTTCATCCCCTCACTCCATGCAGGCAGGATACTCTGCGTGTCCCCGGCAGCCTGGAAGGGAGAGCGGGTTCACGGACACACGTGGGCTGCAGGGCAGGAGAAGTGGCACGGGTGGTAGCGGGCGCAGCTCTAATGCCCCATGTACACCGCACCTTGCACACACCTGCACGCAGGTCTGTCGTGCAGGCACACAAGCAATCCCATACAAACGTGCAACAACCTCTGCTGAAAACAGGGCATAACATGTTGGTCACTCCATTTACATGTGTATGCACAACTGTGCACATGCAGCAGATGCACAAATGTCTGGCATGCAAGAGATGCCCACAAGTGTGTGTTGCACAAGGCCAGTTACACACATGCAGCCCCCAGCTCCCTTACAAAGCACCATCACCATGCGCACGCACACTAGTTGTGCCCATCACACACATACCTTAACGACTGACATATTCATACTGAGACTCCATAACACATCAGGACATACCTGAATGTCACATGCACTCTGTGGCACACTCAAGGTGTGCACATCAAGCACAACAAAGTGCAGGCGTGCCACCCACACTGACACACAGCTAGACACACCAACAGACACGTGTGGTGTGTGTGCTGCACATTAACACACAAGGACACACCATCCACACTGCCCACATGTGCAACGTGCACTTGGCATGCTGAAATGTGTGTGCACCACACGCGTTGCACATTGATGCACAAGGACACATTGTGCATGTTGCACACCTGCACACACATGCACCATGCACTCTGCACACCCACACATGCATCCACCATGCCTATTGCACATTAGTGTACAAGGACACAATATGCACCTTGCCTCCCCGCACACATGTGTGCACACATTGCACATCAGTGTACAAGCATAAAGGGTGCCCGTTGCACATCTGCACACACCAGCACCACGCACAGTGCACACCTGCACACACACGCACATTGCACAGGGATGCACCATGTGCACTGCACCGCTGCGCACAGGGATGCACCGCGCACATTGCACACCCGCACACTCTTGCAGGGTGCATTCACGTGCCCCCCGCACTCCCCTCTTGCACACGTGCGTGCACACAGTCCCCCCACCCGCACGTACCTGCCTGCGGTTCCGGTCCCGGACCCGGGGACCGAACCGGGCCGGGCCGGGCCGCGCCCCGGAGCCAGAGCCGCAGGCGGGGGAGGGCCCGCCAAGGCCACGCCCCTATCCACTCCTTTTATGGTGTTTGGGGCGGTGCTAAGGCGGAGAGGGTGTCGTCACGGCTTCGCCCCGCCCCTCTCCGCGCCACAGCCAATGAGGGCGGCGCACCGGGCGCGCGGGGGCGCCGGCCTTTGTCTGTGCGCCGCGCCGCAGCCAATGGGCGCGCGGGGGGAGGGGGGGCGCGGCCGCCCCGGCCCGGCCACGTGCGCGGGCGCCCCCGGGGCCCGGGGAGACTCCCTGCACGGGGGGTCCCGGCACCGGGACCTGCGTGGGGGTCCCTGCGTGGGGGGTCCCTGCATGGGGAGGATCCTGGCACTGGGGATCCTGCACGGAGGTCCTGGCACCGGGACCTGCATGGGCGTCCATGACCTGGGCACCCTTCATGGATGTCATTGCACTGGGACCTGCATGGATGCCTGGCACAGGGGTCTCTGCATGGGGATCCCTGCACGGGGAACCCTGTATGGGGGATCCCAGCACCGGGACCTGCATGGGGGTCCCTGTACGGGGGTCCCTGCTCCGAGGACTCTGCATGGGGGGTCCCGGCACCGGGATCTGCACTGGGGTCCTTGCACCATGGTCCCTGCACAAGGGTTCCTGCACCAAGGTCACAAATCAGGGTGCCCTGCACCAGAGTCCCTGCACTGGGATCCTGCACTGAGGGTCCCTGCACTGGGGTCCCCCGCACCAGAGCCACCTTCGCCAGGGTCTCATGACCCGGAGCTCTGCACAGGGTCCATGCCAGGGCCCTGCAACGGGAGGGAAGGTGCTTAGAACAGGCAGAGCAGTAGGAAATTGGTGGTTCCCCCTTGGAGCAGTTTCTACGGATGCCCCAGAGCTGCCTGTGCCAGCTCCCTGCATGGGGCTGCACCCTCCGCTGCAGTGGAGCTTGTGCCCGGCCCCAAGGGCACCGTGGTCACGAATCAGCACCCTGCACATTTGGGCTCACATGCATGATGTCCCCAGCCCTGGTGGCATCCCTGGCAGCTGCACTCGTGGCTTGTTCCCGTTTGATCCCATCTGCCGCTCCAGCATCATAGTGGTGCTCACCCCAGCTAATGCTGCGCCAGAAAGAAAAAGTCTTACATTAATGACTTTTGTCACCGAAGTCATTAACATAATAGGACTTCCACATCAAAATTGAATATTAATGCTACACCCGGCTGCGGAGTGAGATGGATAATTGCTCTAATACATTTTCCAGTAGGATTTTCGCGTTGCAGTCGCAATTGCATTAGCCAGCCCAATTATCAGCATCTCCGACACAACAGGACGAGCCCCCGGCCTCCCCTCTCCTCAGCATGCAGCACAGGGAGCCACAGGGCTGGCAATCCCGTCCCCAAGGAGAAACCCCCGCTGGCTCCGAGGAGAAATCCCGCTGGCTCGGCGGCCGCGGGGCCGCTCGGCCGGGCCTGGGAACGCGCGGCCGCTGGCCGCTGGCCGCGGCTCGCATTGCAGCGCGGGGTTACATATTTCAGATCCTAATCTGATTACTCACATAGCTCCCGTCACCCGGCCCGCGCGCCCGGAGCGCCGCGGCTTTCCCAACCGCCGGCCTCTTCCCGCCGCGTTTGCAAACACGACCCTTGATCGCAGATAGCCTTGCGACACGCTGCCGAGGCGTGCGGCTGTGGCGCTTGGAAAGCCGCCGGCCAGAAGGCTGGGCAGCCCGCGCTGCGTGTGCCGCCGCGTTGGGTTGCATTGTGCTGCACCGTGCCGTGCCGTGCAGCGCTGCGCTGCGCAATGCTGCACCGCGCTGCGCCGTGCTGGGCCATGCTGTGCTGCATGGGGCCGTGCAATGCCGTGCCGCGCTGCACCACCGTGCTGGGCCATGCTGTGCTGCATGGGGCCGTGCAATGCCGTGCCGTGCTGCACCATGCCGTGCTGCACCGTGCTGCCGCACGCTGTGCAATAGCATGCTGCATGGTGCCAT
Organism: Tinamus guttatus; assembly: GCF_059628265.1. Lineage (NCBI taxonomy): Eukaryota > Metazoa > Chordata > Aves > Tinamiformes > Tinamidae > Tinamus > Tinamus guttatus. Next base: position 4,087,572 of record NW_028289183.1, read on the forward strand.
GTAGTGCCAGGCCACGCTGCCCTGTGCCATGCCGTGCCGTGCTGTGCTGTGCAATGCTGTGCCTCACTCCCCAGCATTCCCGGAGCCGCAGCTGGTGGCTCCCCCGGGATGTGCTGCAAGCAACAGCGGGACGGGCACATCCCACAGCGCTGACCCAGGGCAACCGCCAGCGAGGGAGCAGCCGCTCGGCCTTCCGGCCGAGCCGGGAGGTTTCCCCGGGGAACACCCGGTGCTCCCCCCGCGGCTCCGGCAGGCGCTGCGGGAAGCACGTGTCTCCTCTCGCCGCCGAGGGGATTCGCGGCTCCCAGGGAGAAAAAAAAAAACACCGAGACATCCAGAGCAGGTGCCTGCTCCGGGGGGGCCAGGGAACAGCCCGGCCAGCGGCCCTCGCAGCAACAGCTGCCGGGCGGCTGCAACGCGGCTGTGCCGGGGGAGGCGGCGAGGGAGGGCGGCTGCAGCCCCCGCGTTGGCCCCGGCATGTGGGGATGCCAGGCATGTCCACGAAGCCCCAGCACGCGCCCCCCACCCTGCTTTTGTCCCCGCAGGGCCCTCGCTCGGGTCCTCCCGTGGGTGCTGGACACGGCGCAGCCTTGGGGAGCTCCATGTTCCCATGCCCGTGGATACAGCACAGGGACACAGGGGAGGTGCTCGGGGGCTGTGGGGACACGCGCACCCTGCACACACGCCCAAGCAGCGCAGTGGGGCCCAAGGCTTGCACGGGGCCTGGGAGCACCGTGCACACTCGCGGGAGGCACTCGGTGTGGCCGGGGCTTGCACGGGCCTGCGGAGGGCTCGGGACACCGTACACACACACGGGAGCTGCACGGCAGGGCCCGGGGCTCGCGGTCGCACGCGGGGGCTCCACGGCGCGTGGGCGCAGCGCGGAGCCCCCGCCGGGGCGCACAAAGGAGCCGCGTCCCGGCGCCTTTAAGGGAGCGGGGCCGGCGGCCGGGCCGCTCCGGGCTCCGCGGGACCGGGGGCGGCGCAGCCCGGCCCGGCCGCCTCCCCGTCCTCCCGGCGCTCGCGGGGCGCTCCAAGCGCCGCCGCCGCCTCCCGCCGGGGACCTCGCGGCGGCAACATGCGGCGCGGCCGCAGGTGAGTGCGGGGCCGCCCGGGCCGCGCCGCCTTTGTTCGCCCGCCGCCCGCCGCGCGCCCCGCGCTCCGCTCCGCGCGCCGGGGCCGGGCCGGGCGGCGGCGCCTCGCGGCTCCTTTGTCTGAGGACGCGGTGGGGCCCGGAACGGCAGGGGAGCCCCCGGTGCAGTGCCCGGTGTCCCCGGGGCAACGCATGGAGCCGCGCGTGGTGCGCGGCGCGCAGCGGGACACGGAGCACGCGGATTCTCCGCGCTACTTCCCCCGCGCCGATGCCGTTAATAAAACTCCGTCTCTAACGGGAGGTAGATGCGTTGCGGACACCGGGAGCTCGGCCGGCAGCTCCCCGAGCGCCAGGGAGTAAAATTTATTTGCGAGCGGGGTGCTTAGAGCATGCGGGGTCTTAGGCGAGCGCGGAGCAGCGCACGCGGCACTTGCAGAGGCTCCGTGCCTCCCCAGCGCGCTGCCCCTTCCCTCCTGCGAGGTGTCTCCTGCACAGCCCCTCGGCTTCCCCCCGTTTGTGATGAAGAAACAAAGAGCCTTTAGAGGCACTTTAAAAAAAAACACATATTTTAATATTTATTTATTTTTACAATCAAGTTTTTTTTTCTTTTTCTCTGATTTGCTCCTTGGCAAACGGCAGCTGGAGCGACGCACGGGGCCCGGCCCGTTGCGCTGCTCCACAATCAGTGCAGAGCCCCCCACCGTTTTCTGGGGCACGTGAAGGAGGGAGGGATTGGGGTCCTGCACCGCCCCTTCCCGGGCAGGGGGGATTCAGCTGTGAGACTGGGAAATTTGGATTCCCTGGAGTGTGAGGTGAGCCCGGGGCTGTGCTGCACGTCCAGGCACCGCTTGGGGACAATAAATGCAAACAAAAATAAAAGCAGAGGAGTGTCTGGGGTGCCGGGTTTGCCCGGGCCGGGGAGGGGCACGGCACAGCACCCTGCTGCATGGAGGGAAGCGGCGATGCCGCGGGCGCAGACCCACCGGCCGGCTGCGTACGCAGGTGTGGATCACCAGGCCCGGGCAGGGGTCTCAGCCTGCACCGGTCCGTGTTTGCGGTGAGGTTGCGGGTGTGCAGGGCCCGTGTGAGTTACGGCGCGTGCACGCGTCGTGTATATCCCTGCGTGCATCCGTGTACTGGTGCGTGTGCCACGTCCGCCGTGTCCCCCATGCAGCGAGTGTGTCCAGGTGTGCAGGGGGTTCCTGCCATGTTTGTGAGTGTCCCCGAGTCCCCGTGTTCCCCCTCAGTACCGTGTAGTGCCAGCAGCGTGGACAGTCCTGGCGCATGGTGCCGCAGGGACCCCGGGTGTCCCCTCGCCGCTCTCCTCCTTGATGCAATCTTCGTCTCGGCATAATGAATAGCTCCGTTGTAATCTAATATCTTTTACAAGTTATTTTGATTTATTCTTGCATTTTCAATCAATTACGGCCTTTCATTTCGCAAAGAGCAGCCGCTGCCGGCCCGGCGGGCCGAGGGGCCCCGCGGCTCCCCCGCGCCTCTGCCTCGCCCGCCGCCCTCCAGCCCCTGCCCCCGCGCGGCCCCCACCTTCCGCTGGCATCGCCCGCCCCCCCGCAGAACCCGGCCCCCCCCGCTCGCTGCAATGCCGACCCCCAGCACCGCACAGCCCCCATCCCCGCTTGCACCGCACGCCCCCCGGCATTGCACGGCCCCCCACCCCTTATTTGCATTGCACAGCTCCCAACCCCACAGTCCCCGCTTGCACCGCACGCCCCCCGGCATTGCACGGCCCCCCACCTCTTATTTGCATTGCACGGCCCCCGCTTGCATCGCGCGACCACCACCCTCCCGCGGCGCCGCGCGGCCCCCCAGCTCCCGCGGGCGGCGCCCGGGCCTCCCGGCGGCGCAGACCTGCGGGCAGCAGCGGTGGCGGCGGAGCCGCCGGTGGCGGCGGCCCTTTCCCCTTCCCGCGCTGCCTTTGATCTCCCCCGCGCCGCTGCCGGGCCGCGGGGCGGCGGGGTCCGCCCGGGGGGACCTCGAAACCGCCGCGCTCCGTCCCCTTTCATCGCGCGGCCCGGGGGGGCCTCGAAACCGCGCGGCCAGTAATTGCTTCTTGCAGGCGGCCCAGTGCGGGCTGGCGCGCAGCCAATCAGCGCCTTGTTTACACTGCGTGATTGACAGCGCGCTGGCGGGCGGCCAGCCAATCCGCGCCGCCCGCCGCGCCGGGGGGAGGGGGGAAGCGCGCGCCCGCGAGGGGGCGGCGGCGGGGGGGGGAGGGGAGCGCCGCGTTAACCCCCGCCGCGCCGGGGGCAGCGGGGGGGCGCGGGGGAGCTCCCCGTGCCGGCTGCCTCCCCGTGCGAGCGCGCAGCGGGCGGTCATGCAAATAAACGGGTTTTTCTTGCCCTTTTTCTTTTTAATATTATGATTACTCCTTCATTTCTCCTTACTAGCACAACAAACGCGCGGCTGCGGGGGGGGGGGGGGGGGGGCTCCGGCTGGCGTCATCGCGCTCCCCCGCTGCTGGTGGTCCCGAGAAGTGCCGGGGAAGCGGGGCGGGGGTTACAGGGGGGGTGTGCATTGCAGCGGGGTGTGCATTGCAGCGGGGGGTGCATTGCAGCGGGAGTTGCAACCCCCGCTACACCGCGAAGCAGCGCGCAGCAGCGCGCGCCCGCAGCAGGGGGGGGAAAAGGCGGGCGCGCGCCGGGCGGGAGCGCGCGCGCGCGCGCGCGCGGCCCCCCATTCATCCGCCGGGCTTGAATTCGGCGCCGCCGCGCCGCGTCGCCGCGCGCGCCGCGCGCTGATTGGCAGCGCCCTGGCGGCGCGCCAGCCTATTGGGAGGGCGCGCTGACGCAACGGGCGGGCGGCGCGCGCGGGGGGGGGCGGCGGGGCGCGAGCGCCGCGCGGCGGCCAATCAGGGCGCGCGCGCGGCACGCGCTTATTAGCATGCAGGGCGCGCCGCGCGGCGGAGTGCGCGGCAGGCGGGGACCCGCGGCGGGGACCCTCTCCCTTTCTGCAGGAGCAGCCGGTGCATGTGCAGTGCACCGGCGAGCACGGTGCAAATACCAGTAGGGATACAACACACAGCCCCACTGCCCGAGTTAATTGTATTGCATTCACCCTGTGCAAGGAACACCCCGCCAGTAAGTAACTGCAATTCCGTGCTTTTTTTGTTTGTTTTTCTTTTTTTTTTCTGCGGCTTTAAATATCTCTATATATAAATATATTTTTGCGCTTATTTTTTTTTATTAAAAAATATTTTCAACCGTGCAAAATTCCCGACGGTGGATTTTTTATTATTGTTATTATTATTTTAGCTTTTGTTTATTGGATTTAATTTTATTTTCGGCGCCGCGAGGGGCTCGGCCGCCGCAAACGCCCTGCGCGCCCGCCGCTCTCCGCCGAGGACAATACGGACTCGCGCGGCCCGGGCCCCGCTGCTCCCCGGGGCCGACATGTTGCCGCGGGCCGGGAGCGGCCACGGCGGGGCGGCCGGGCCGGGGCGGGGGCGCCGCGGGCTCCGGGCCGCGCTCGCCGCCCTTTGTTCCCGGCGGCGGCGGCCCCGGCGCGGCCCTCGGCGGCGGCCCCGGCGCGGCCCGCGGCGGATCGGGCCCCGCGGCCCCGGCGCTGCCGAGAACAATGCCCCGATGGGCCCGCGCCTTTGTGCGGCCTCGCCGCCGCCGAGAGCGCGGCTGGCGGAGCGGGGGAAACCGGGCACCCCCGTGCACCCGAGGAAGTGGAGGAAAACGGGGGTCCGTGCGTCCCGGGGGATCGCGGGGAAATAGGAAGCCGTGCAAAGGGGGAACGGGGAAAAAAAAAAAAGAAAGAAAAAAGGGAGGAAAAAAAAACGTGCATTGGGGTAACCGTGGAGGAAAAAAAAAAAAAAAAAAGGGGGGAAGCCGTGCACCAGGGAAATAGGAAGCCGTGCAGCAGGGGAAGCGGGGGAAAAAAAAAAAGAAGCCATGCAGCGAGAAAATGTGAGCCGCTGCACCGGCGGAACCGGGGAAAAATAGGGCTGCGCGCAGCGGGGAAATAGGAAGCCGGGAACTGGGAGAGCTATGGAAAAAAAGGAAGCTGTACAACGGGAAAATAGGAGCCGAGGCACTGTGGGGAACCGGGGGAAAATAGGAAACCGCGCACCCGGGGCAAATGGTAAGCCGTGCACTGGGGAAAAATAGGAAGTCGTGCACCAGAGGAACCGGGGAAAATTAGGAAGCAGTGTACCGGGAGAAATGGGGAAGTAGGGCCCCATTCACCGGGGAAAGCAGGAAATAGAGGAGCTGAGTACCGGGAAAATCGGGGGAAAAATAGGAGGCCGTGCAGCAGGGGAAGTGCGGGCCTGTTCACGGGGGAAAACAGAAAAATAAGGAATCCAGGAACACGGGGAAAAAATGCAAACCTGTGCACCGGGAAACAGCGGGCCCGTGTGCCTAGTGAACCGGGGAAAAAAAAAGAAACCCATTCACCGGGAAAAGGGGACCCTGTTCTCTGGAGAAAAACAGAAAAAAAAAATGGGGGCCGAGGCACTGGGGGAAGCAGGAAAAATTGGACCCGTGCACCCGGTGAATCGGAGAAAATTTTGGGCCTGTGAAAAGGGGAAAGGAGGGCCCGAGCGCCGGGGAAAGCGGGCGAAAAATAAAAGCTCCCCGTGCACTGGGAAACCGCGGGCCCGTGACCCGGGAAAATGACGGCCGGCGCGCAGGGAAACCCGAAGGAAACGGGGACCCGTGCAGCGGGGGAGCAGGCGGAACCGGGAGCGCGGTGGGGGGGAAAGGCGGGGGGGGGGGGGGAATAAAAATAAAATAAAGGGAGGAGCGGCGGGGGCTCGCGGGGGGGCCCAGCCGCGCGCTCACGCTCTGCTTTTCTCTCCCTTGTGCCCAGGAGCGGAGGATGAGCCGGGAGCCCCGGCGCGGAGCGCCGCCCGCCGCCGAGCGCGGCCCGCCGCGGCGCTGAGCGCGGCCCGCCCGCCCCGCGCCCGCCATGGACGGTCGCGACTTCGCGCCGCCGCCGCCGCGGCTGCTGCCCGAGCGCGGCGGGCTGAGCCAGCGGGCGGGCGCGGGGCGCGGCGCCGCGCAGCCCCCCGGACACTTCCAGGCCGCCAAGTACTTCCCGGCGCCGCTCTCCATGGCCGCGCACACAGGTCAGCGGGGACGGGGTCGGGAGCGGCAGCCGAACGGGGATCCGCGGCGCGGGACGGAGCCGGCGCGGCGCGAGGCCGGGCCGGGCGGCGCTTCGTGCCCGACAAGGGCGCCGTTATGCGCGGCCGGAGCGGCGGATCGGGGCGCCCGGTGCTGCCGCGGCTAAATAAAGCGCCGAAGTGTGAGGGTGCGAATGGGTCGCGGCGCATGCACTCGCCTTAGCGGCTGCCGCCGCCAGCCCGCCCGGGGCCGCCCCCCGCCCGGGCCGCCGCTTTGTCTACGGGGCCGGGGCGGTGCACGGAGCGCGGTGCACGGCGCTCGGGTTAGGGTACACCGGAGGACGGTGCACGGGGAAAGCGGGGTCGCGCAGCGCGGAGCGGGCAGCGCTCCCGGTGCCGCCGAGCCCCGGGATCGAGCCCGCGGCGGCGCCGGCTCCCGCTCCGCGCTGCTTTTTTTCTCTCGCCGTTCGCACCGCGGCCGCCCCGGTTCTCGTCGCCGCCTTGATGAGCTGTGAATACTAATAAAATTATATCTGCTTTAATGGGATTACAATTAGTGCGTGGATTAGGGCGGGGGGCACGGCCGGGCCGCCGGCGGCGGCGGGGGGGCTGGGGGGGCGGCTGCCTGCGCCCAGCCGGGCCGGGGGGGCTGGGGGGAGGCGGCGCCGGATCGGGCCCGTCGCGGCCGCGGTTTCGCTTTGTGCCGCGCTCGGAGCGCCGGGGCCCGGGAGCGCCGCGAGCCGCGCGGGCGGCGGCGGCCGCCGGGGCTCGGGCCGCGTTCGGCGGGAGGGCTCGGCCCGGCGCCCGGTGCGGGTTTTTTTTTTTTTTTTTTTTTTTCCGGGGTGTTTTCTCCGCTTTCGCGGCTGCTCCACGGGGCTCCCCGCGCTGCCACCCCCGGTGCGGCCCCTCCGCCCGCGGGGCCTGGGCGACACATGCGAGCCCGAGCGCAAAGGAGGCTGCTAAAATAACAAGGATCCGGCTAAAAATACCCCGGCAGAAACTCGTTTTTTTTTTTTCTTTTTTTTTTCTCTCCCTTTAAAAAAAAGGCCAAACCCAACAACAGCAAGAGCTAAAAATATTCGGCACTTTGGCAGGGCCCGCGGAGGCGCAGACGCTCCCGGCGAGCCGCGCACGGAGCCTCCCGCGCCGCGGCCAGCGCTGCCGGAGCTCATAAAATTATCCCGGAGCGGCGGCCGCGCTCGCTCCGGGCGGCCCCGTCGTTCGGAGCTCCTGGCTCAGCCGTGGCTCGGGGCAGCCCCGCCGCGGGAGCGCGGCCCCGTTAACACCCGCGGTGGGTAAATACCCGCGGGGCGGCTGCGGCTCCCAGGGCGCTCCCGGGCCGCTGCCCGGAGCGGCTCCGCGGACTACAGCTCCCAGGAGCCCTCGCCGAGCGCTCGGAGGTAGCGCTGCAAAAAGGGAGATAAAAATGTTTAGTTTTATTTTATTAAAGCCATAACTCAGGGCCGCGCGGTTATTGCAAACAAACGCGCCGTTCGCAGCCGTTTCTGGCAGCAGGGCCGTAAGTGGCTGCGCGAGTCAGCGTGGGGCTTCAGCGGTCCCAGTGCCCGGTCCCTGTCCGTTGTGGTCGTCTCTGCTTTTCCTGGAGCTCCCAGTCCAGGGCGATGCCGAAGCCCCGGGTGTGCTGGGATGCAGCTTTGGCCCTTGTGCTTGTGGGTCCCGCACGCTGCCAGGGCCTCCTCGGGCAGGAGGAGCAGTAAACTTTGACAGATGGGTTCTGTGAACCCAATACTTTCGCACAGGGCCTAAATTTTTGTTGTCCTGACGTTTTTTAGGCTCCTGTGTGGTTCAGAGCACTCTGGGCTGCTAGTTGTGACCGTTCGGGTTTGCTGGGGTGCGGAGGGGTGCAGGGAGCCACCGGCCCTGATCCCGCGCGGCTGCTCCCTCCTGCTCCAGCCTGAATCCCTGCAGCTGTCCCCAGGGATTAAATTCCAGGCTGGGAGCAGGCAAAGCATCGCGGTTTTTATTCCGGTGTGAGTGTGGCAGGGACGGGGGCGAAACAGCTGGGGCCTCGTGGGCTCTCCGCGCTCGTGGCTCTGATTTCCCGCGGCTGCAGCCGCTCGGCCTCGGCTGCGTCCTGCTCCGTGGCGCCAGTGCAAAAGTAGGTGTCAAAGTTAGAACAGATCCTGCGATTAACTCGTCCCCTCCTCATTAGCGACACTTGTGCGGGCGGGGGGGAGGCAGCGTGCGCCAAAATCCAGATCCGGGCGAGTTGCGCTGCGGTGGTGTCAGCTGCTCCTTGGTGCCGGGTGGGATCTGTGTGGATCTGTGCTGCCACGGATGGGGTGGGTGCCCGGCTCTGCCATGGGCCGACACGGGGGTCCCGGGGCCGCGTGGGAGCAGGAGTTGGCGCGGGCAGCACGGGCCCTTGGAGGCTTCGCAGCCGTCCGCCCCTCTCGCCCGCCGGGTAAATAAACACTCACCCAATAATCTCATTCCTGGAGTTCTTCTTTATCCGCTCCGTAAAGTGAACCAGATGGGCACGGAGCGGCGCCCGCCCCGCGGGAGCGGCGCGGCCCGGCGCGGGTTCGGCCCCGCGCGGCGAGGGGAGCGCCGTGCCGTGCCGCGCCGTGCCGCGCCGTGCCGCGCCGTGCCGCGCTCCCGGCTCGCCCCGTGGCCGCCCGCGGCCCCGCTCCGCGGCCCGCCCTGTGCGGCGAGGCGACAGATTGCAAGTGGCACTTAGTGCGGAGCGCTGCGCTCGTGATTACCCGCCGGATAACGTTTTAATTGTGCTGCTGGCACTCCGTCAAGCTAATTTGAACCGCGCTTCGATATTACAGCATTTATTTAGTGCCATAACAATATGGATTAATCTTAAATTATAACGCCGAGGAAATTATATCGCACTTATTTCTTATTTGCCAAATATTTAAAGGGGCCGTGGCAGGGCGGGCACGCGGCGATGCCCCTGCGCGGAAGCGGCGGCTCCCGCGGTTCCTGTGGGGCCGCGCGGGCTCCGCGCTGCCTCCCCCGCACGGTGCAGCTGCCGGGCTGGGTGCCCACGGCCCGGGCAGGGCAATCAGTTGGGGGGTTAACTGTGCCTTTTTCCAGCGTTGGCCGTGCTCGAGGCAGCGTTGGGCATCCTTGGGACTGGCCGGGCCTTGGCCGTCTCCGCGCTCCGTAGTTTTCTTCTTTCCTTGCTGGTGCAAAACCCGCGGGAGCGTCCACTGGATTCGCCAGTCTGTGAAGCTGCCCCGTGTGGGGCCAGAGGAAACTGAGGCAGGGAGAGCAGGGCCATGGGGACACCCGCTCTCCCCACGCATCCTGCTGCGCACGGGGAGAGCGGGATCCGGGAAGAGCCGCAGCCACCCTGGCGTTTGGCTCCGGGCTGCCCCAAGGGAGGCTGCGCGGCCAGATCGGCCGGGGGGCTCCAAGCCAAGGGGGGGTGCTGGCCCCGGTGTCGGTCCCAGCGATCCGGAGGGGATCCTGGATACGCCCCGCGCACGGGGTGGTGGGAACAGCGCGGGCGGCGCTTCCTGAAAGCGGCCTGTCCCGCAGGGCGCTCCTGGCTGCTTCCTTCCATGCTGCTTGCGTCGCTGCGCCGCTTGCTCCGGTCAGCACCGGCAGCAGGATGTGACCGTGCACAGTGTGTGTGCACCCGGGGGCAGCGGGGTGCCCTGACCGAGGATGCATGTCCCGAGTGCTTGCACATCCCGTGCAGCCGGGTGCGCGGGCCTCGGGCTGCGTGTGCAAGCCCTGGCTCCGTGCACACCACGTGCGCATGCACTGCGTGTGCAACCCCAGGGCGTGCACGCGCTGAGTGTGCAAACCCCGTGTGTGTTTGTGTGTGTGTGCACCGCATGCACGGGCAATGGGTGGCACATCCTGCTGGGAGTGCCTCGAGCGCGCGTGCAAGCCCCGCGCGTGCAAGGCCTGCGCGCTGCCGCCCTCCCAGCGTGCAACTCGCGGCTGCGTGCGCGGCCCCGGCCCCGCGAGGAATGTTCCAGCCCCGAAATAGCCGCGCCGTAACCCTACCCGCGCACGGCGCGGTGCCCCGCAGCGCCCGCCGGGCCCCAGCGGAGGAAACGGCCCCAGTTTTGGGGGACGGCAGCGCGGGTGCCCGCCGGGCGCGTGCCCGGGGCGCCGTCCCCACGTGCAGCCCCGCGCGCCCTTCCCGCCGAGGGCGGCTCCGGCCGCCCCCTCCCTTTCCCGGCAGCGCTGGCTCTCCGCCGCGCGCCCCCTTCCCGGCTCCGGGCCTGGAAAGCTGCTCTGGAGCGCGCAGATGTTGCCGGAGCGCTTCCCAGCCGCCGGGCACCCCAGGGACCGCGCGGCCCCGTGCTCCGGCCCGCCAAGACCCGGCGCGCTCATTGCCCCAGTGGCTCCGGCTGGGATTGAGGCCGGCCCTGCTGAGGCAAAAGGCCTCACGCTTCCCCATTCCCGCCTGCAGGATTATGGCCGTGCGCTTTCCCGTTAACCCTTTCCTGATGGCCCCCGCCTCAGTTTCCCCTGTGTGACCAGGGGATTCACCGCAAGGTCCTGCTCCGGGCCAGGGGAATCTGGGCGCGATTCAGAATCTCCTGGGATCTGGCCCCGCCGGATCCCAGGTGCTGGATGTGGCCCCGGCATTGGCCGTGGGCAGGGACGGCCTGGCTGGAAAACCCCATGGAGCTCCCAAAACCGCAGCCCAGGGGGGCGGGATCGCATCCGCACCCGGCGGCTCCGGTGACCCTTCCCGCGCCCCTGGCTCCCGCCGCGGGGGAATTTCTGCCGAGCCGGGAGCTGAGTCACGGCCCCGGCCGGGGGCACGGGGAGCCCGGCCAGGGAGTTCCCGGGCTGACGCTGCCCACGGGGGCCGGTGCGGGGCCACGGGAGCCCTGGAAGCGCTGCCGGGCCGGGCACTCTCGGAAGCGCTCACCGTGGGAGTGCGGGAAGCCTCCCCTGCAGGATGCAGCGCCGTGGGAGAGCGGAGCCCGCGGGGCTGTGGGAAGGCGGCTCCTGGCGCTCCCCGGGGCTGTTCCCCTTTGCATGGGCTGCGCTGTGCTGTGCCATGCCGTGCCAAGCTGCACCGTGGCATGCAGTGCCATGCTGCAGTGTGCCATGCCATGTTGCGCTATGCCGTGCCATGCTGCACCGTGCCGTGCCCTGTGCCGTGCCAGGCAGTGCCTCGCTGCCCTGTGCCGTGCCAGGCAGTGCCATGTTGCACTATGCCGTGCCATGCAGTGCCATGCTGCAGTGTGCCATGCCGTGTTGCACTATGCCATGCCATGCTGCACTACTCCGTGTCATGCCGTGCCAGGCAGTGCCATGTTGCACTATGCCATGCCATGCTGCACCATGCCGTGCCATGCTGTGCCAGGCAGTACCCCACTGCCCTGTGCCGTGCCATGCAGTGCCATGCTGCACCGTGCCATGCCATGCCGTGCCATGCATCGCCATGCTGCACTGTGCCATGCCATGCCGTGCCAGGCAGTGCCATGCTGCACCGTGCCGTGCCAGGCAGTGCCCAGCTGCCCGCGCTGCAGCGGCTGGGCCCAGCGTGCGTGCGGCGCGCGTGCGAGGCGGGGTGGGAACGGCGCGGCCGGCGCGCGCCTGGGGAGCCGGCCGTGCCAGTGGGCGTGAGTCAGCGGGTCGGATATGTAGGGGAGAGTGTGAGAGCCGGGGCCTGGGGCCCGGCCAGCGCAGCCGGGCTGCTGCGCGCCAGCTCCGCGCCGCCCCGCGCGCTTCCCCTTCCCTTTTTCCCCCCTTTTTTTTTTTTTTTTTTTTTTTTTTACAGCCTGTTTCACAGCTTCCAGAAAAGGCTCCTTCTGGAAACCTCGGCTTCCTGTCGAGCTCCTGCCGCCCAGCCCCGTTCCCAGCGCCGGCCCCGCGGTGCAGGGGCGGCCGCGGCTCCGCGCGCTCGGGGCATCCCGGGGCGATGGGGCCGCGCGCGTCGGGTCGGCGCTCGTGGGTGGTGGGGCTGCGCCGCCGCATCCCGCGCCGCATCCCGCTGCCCGCACTGCTTTGCCAGGGGGAGATGCCGCGGCCAGATCCCGTGGCCGGATCCCGGGTCTGGTTCCCGCGGCGGGTCGGGGTGCGGCGTTCCCGGCCCACGCTCCCCGTGCCCGGGCCCGGCCCCTGGCCGGCGGGTACAGGAAGGAGCGAGCTGCCTGTAACCACATCCCCGACACTCATCCCAGAGGCATCCCGGAGGGATTAGCCGGGGAGCGTGGGCCGGCTTAGAGAGCAAGCATCACTTCCTCCCCGGGCGCGGGCGGGCGGCCAGGCCGGGAGGAGCGCGGGATGCCGCGGCCCCGCCAGCCCACGTCGGCAAACACATGCGCGCGCGGAGCGGGGCCAAGCGGCGCGGGGCGGCCAGCGCTCCCCCGCGGCCCCGGCCCGGCCCGCCCGCCCTTTGGCTACCGGCTCCGATATTTCCAACATGATCTCACAGCTCGGCCTCCCCTCCCCGGCCCGCCCAGCCCCTCGCCTCCAGGCTGGGGACCGGCACGGGGAGCGCGGCCCTCGCTGCCACCGCTGCCGCTCGCTGCCGGCCGCGCGGTGCTGCCCTCCTTGCGCGCGTGCACGCAAGCAAGAGCTCTCCGGTGCGTGCGGCTGCTCCGGGCATCCCTGAGATCCCCCCCGGTGCCAGGGCACGGAGTGGGGTGGCCCCAGCAAGTGGCTCGTGGCTCGCACGGTGCAGAGCAGTGGTGCTGACAGCCCCGCGCGCTCACCCAGCCTCTCGCGGCCGTGCACGATGCCCTGGTGCAGGGTCACAGCGGGGTGGCACGTGCCCCCTTGAAGGGCACCTGTGCACCGGGGCTGCATGCACAAGGGGGGAGCGTGCGTGCACGGGGAGCGTGCACGGTGAGCGCGCGTCCGCGTGCAAGCGCCCGGGGGGTGCCGGGAGGCCGCGGGCCCCGTCCCGGCCCCGCGCTGACTCTGTGCCCTCGTGCCCTCAGCAGGGAGCGGACTGATGGGGAACTCGCCCGCCTCCTCCTTCATGGGAAGCTTCCTGACGAGCAGCCTGGGCTCGGGGGCGCCCAGCCACCCGTCGGGCCCCGCCGCGTCCCCCCCGGAGCCGGCCTTCCGCGGGCCGCACTCCGGCACCTCGCAGCTCTGGTTCTCGCACTCCCACGAAGGTAAGCGAGCGCCGCGGCCGGGGCTCTGCGCGGGCGGGCTCGCAGCGTGGCCGTGGTGCCGGGTTCCTGCTGCTGCCATCAGCCCCTGGAGCACCCTGTGACTAAGGCTCAGCCCCTGGGAACAGGGATCTGGCGGAGGGCACCGAGCTGCACTGAGGGTGGCTGGTGACGCTCAGCATCCCTGCTGCACCCTCGGTCCTCTGCTGAGACTGAGCCAACTCACGTCATGGGTGACACCCGTGAGGGTGCCTGGGATGGGTACCCCTTCAAGGCACCTGCCCTGGCCATTGGGATCCCAGGCAGATCAAGGGAAGGGGGCCGGGATGGCTGCAGCTGGGTCCTGCCGCGGGCTGCCGGCGTCCCCGCGGCCCCTGTCCCCGCCGTCCCCACCTGCGCGGGGCCGGCAGCGAGGGCCGCGCAGAGTTAAGGAGCGCGGCGAGGTGCTGCTGGCACGGGGCCCTGGCAGCCGGCCCAGCTGGTAGTTTGTCAGGCTGCCAGTTGGCTGGCGGCGCGCGGAGGCCTGCGCGGCGCGCGGGGGGGCGGCCGGGCAGCGCGCGCGGCTCCGCCGGCGCCGCCGCCACCGGGCAGCCCGTCCCAGCGCCACTGACGAGGCCGCGTGGCCGCCGCCGCGAGCGCACGGGGCTCCGCTGGCGAGCGGGGAGGGAAGGCGCTTGCAGCCGGAGCCTGTCCCGGTGCAGCGCGCTGGGGCTCGGAAGTGCCCTGGCCGGGCAGCAGGCGTGCAGGGAACCAAAGGGCCCATGCACCGCTGCATGCACCCATGCATGCGCGTGCGCATCTGTGCATGCCTGTGCACACCTGTGTGTGCTCGTGCACATCTGTGCCTGCTTGTGCATGCCTGTGCACACCCGTGTATGCTCGTGCACATCTGTGTGTGCTTGTGCACACCCATGTGTGCTCGTGCACATCCGTGGGTGCTCGTGCACGTCTGTGCACATACGTGTGTGCTCGTGCACATCTGTGTGTGCTCGTGCACATCTGTGCCTGCTTGTGCATGCCTGTGCACACCCGTGTATGCTCGTGCACATCTGTGTGTGCTTGTGCACACCCATGTGTGCTCGTGCACATCCGTGTGTGCTCGTGCATGTCTGTGCACACCTGTGTATGCTCATGCACATCTGTGTGTGCTTGTGCATGCCCGTGCACACACGTGCAAGCGTGCCAGCATGCACGCGAGCCCCTGTAACCCATCCCGCCTGCAGCTCCGGGCTACCCGCGCTTCTCCGGGAGCTTGGCCTCCACCTTCCTGCCCATGAGCCACCTGGACCACCACGGGAACAGCAACGTCCTCTACAGCCAGCACCGCTTCTACGAGAGCCAGAAAGGCAGGTACCGGGGTACACGGTCCTGCTGCGCTGCAGGTGCCGGCCCCCCGCGAGGCCCCGCAGCCCCCGGGGTCGTGGGCGCCTGGCCCAGCCGCCGCCGCTGTCGCTTTTCACAATATTGTGGCGGGCGCTTAATAGGGAACATTGTTTGGGTGGGAGACGGAGCTAATTAGGGCTGGCCGTCCCCGCGCGCCTCCCCTCGTTAGCGGGGAGCTGACGCCGCCGCCGTGGCCGCGGCCCAGGGCGCCGCGACGCCTTCCAAGCGGAGCCTTTGATCCGAGCCGGAGCCGGGCAGCGCGCGGGGGGCCAGGCCCTGGGTGATCCTGGGGGGCCCCGCTGCGTCCAAGCCCCTTGGTGACTCCTTGGCATCTTCCTTTGGAGCATCCTAAGCCATGGGCAAGTTCCAGGGTGCCCAAAACCCTACTGAGCCCTGGGGTGGCCCCAGCTGTACCTGAGCTCTGGGGTTTCCCAAGCCGTGGCCAAATCCCGGGATGTCGCAAGCCATGCCAAGCCCTGGGATGCTCCCTGCTGCCACCGAGTCCAGGGGTGTCCTTGGCTGCAGCTGAGCCCTGGGCTTGGCTTTGCACCCGGGGGTATGGGGTTTGCAACAGGGTCCTTGCTGCACCAGGGCTGGGCTGCAGCCAGGGGCTCGTTGTGGTCCATGTGGGCTCACCATTGCCCAGGTGGGCTCGGTGTGGCCCAGGTGGGCTCTCCGGGAGCAGCTTGGGGCCACGGGAGCCTCACCCACCTCTGTGCCCCGCAGATAACTTCTACCTGCGCAACCTGCCGGCCCAGCCCACGCTGCTCTCCGCCAACCACAACTTCCCCAGCATCGCCCGCGCCGCCCCCGGCCACCCCATCGGCTCGTGCAGCCGGGAGCGCGAGGCCGCCGGGCCCCTGCCCAAGACGCCCAAGGACTACGAGCGTTTCCTGGCGGGCAAGGACAAGGCGGGCAAGGGGGAGCCCAGGGAGCAGCGCGCGCCCGACGACGAGGCCAAGGAGCGGCACAAGGCGGTGCTGCCCGTGCCGCCCGAGGGCCACTGCAAGGAGAGCGGCGCGGCGGCGCGCGGCGCCTGCGACGGCCGCCCCAAGCACCTGCCCTCGTGCGTGCTGGGCGCCAAGGCGCTGGCCGGCGAGGCGGGCAAGGCGGCGCTGCCCAGCTGCGCGCGGCACGCGGGCGGCCGCTGCGCCAAGGAGGCGGCGCGCGGCGAGCCGGGCGCCCACGAGGCGCCGCAGCCCTACGGCGAGTGCCTGGAGCAGCGGCGGCCGGTGCTGCCGCACGCGGCGGCCTACGCGGTGCCCGCCAGCCTGCCCGCCGCGCCGCCGCCGCTCGCCGCCGCCGCCGGCTCCTTCCCGTGCCTGCCGCTGCGCGCCGGTCCCGACGTGCTCTGCCCGCTGGCCGACAAGGGCGCCCGCGAGCTCAAGCTCAGCGGGGCCACCCTCGTGCCCTCCGTGGGCCACCTGGCCGACAAGAGCCGGCCCTTCCAGGTGGCGGCCGAGAGCTGCGCGCTGGAGCGCGCCGAGGGCGCCGAGCGGCACGGCGAGGCGGGCGCCGAGCCCCCCGCCTACTTCCAGCACCCGCTCAAGGCCGAGGGCAAGGCCGAGCGGCGCCTCGAGTGGGGGCCCCCCGGTCCCGCCGCCCGCATCAAGGGCCTCGAGTACCTCGGCGGCGGTGGCGCCGAGACCCCCTTCGCCGGGCTCGGCCACACGCCCAAGGGCGCCTTGGAGAAGAGCGGCTACTTCGAGCCGCCGCCGGCACCCGACTGCTCGCGGGCCGCCCCGCCGGACCCGCTGGGCGCCAAGCTGGGCCCGTCCTGCTGCACTTTGGAGAAGGGCCCCAAGGAGGCCCCGGCGCAGAAGGTGGCGCGGATCCGGCACCAGCAGCACGACGCGGAGCCCGGCGGCGGCGCCGAGGCCAAGCGCAAGGCGCTGGAGCTCAACGCGCTGGGCTACGGCGGGCACCCGCTGCCCCCCTGGGGCGTGCAGGGCCAGGGCCCCCCCATGGCCATGGCGGAGGAGCGCAAGGGCTCCTACCTGGACCCCTTCAGCACGAGTTTGCAGCAGGCTGCATTGATGACTCAGGGCTCGGTGCTGAGCCAGGACATGCCGACCCCCCCGGACGAGGTGTCGGCCATGAAGAACCTTCTCAAATACAGCAACCAAGCACTTATCGTGGGCCAGAAGGCGCCGTTCGTGGGGCTGGGCGGCCTCAAGGGCAGCTGCGCCCACCAGGACGCCAAGTTCCCGCCGGCGGGCAAGGGGCAGCCGGAGCTGGAGCGCCCGGACTGCGCGCGCAGCCGCGAGCACGAGCTGGGCGCCGGCGAGGGCGAAGTGCGGCAGCCGCCCGTGGGCATCGCCGTGGCCGTGGCGCGCCAGAAGGACACGCTGAGCCGGCCCGAGCCCTCCTACGGCAGCGGCTCCGCGCGGCAGGGCCGGGCACCCGTGGGCATCAAAGGTAGGAGGAGGCGGCCGCGGGGACGGGCACGGGGCCGCGGGGGCCGCGCTGAGCCCCGGTGTCCGTGTCGCGCAGCGGGCACGGCGCGGCCCATGCACGTCATCGACCTGGACGCGGAGGAGGAGCGGAGCCGGCTCTGCGAGGAGCGCCTGGGGCTGGCCGGCCGCGAGCTGCTGCTGCAGTAAGGGGCGGCGGGGGCACCGCGGGCTGGGGGCCCTGGCGTCCGGTGCCGTCGGCAGCGCTGCGGCGCCTGGCATGGGACGGCCTGGGGACGTGGGCAGAGCAAAGACGTGGCTCCCATGTCTGTGCATCGTGCATCCCCTCCATCCCGTGTCTCCCATCCCTCATTCGCCATCCTGCTTCGCATGTTCCCCATTCTGCATCCTGTGCCTCCCATCTTGTATGTTGCATCCCCCATGCTGCATTCCCATCCTGCAGCCCGCGTTCCCAATCCAGCATCCCCCATCTTGCATTCCCTATAACACGTCTCCCATCCTTTGCCCTGCATCCTGCATCCCTCGCCTTGTATCCCATGATCTGCATCCCACATTCTGCACCCCCTCCCTGTGTCCAGCATCCCACAACCTACCTCCCCCATCCCACAACTCACATCCCGTATCCTCCGTCCCGCATCCCTCCATCACGGTGGCCCTTCGGGACGCGGAGCACCTTGACCCGGCCCCCGTTCCCACTCTCCGTGCCCGCCTCGCAGGGAGAACAAGGAGCTGGTGGAGTTCGCCCGCATGCACCCGTCGAGCGGCTGCCCGGGGGAGCTGCCCCCGCACCTCATGATCGCCGGGGGCTCCTCGCTGCAGGCGGGCCAGCTCGGCGCCGACGCGGCGGCGCACGCGCACGCGGCGCACACGCACTGGCTGCCCCGCACGCGCAGCCCCTCCATCTGGATGGGGGGACACTCGTACGGTGGGTGCCGCGCCGGGCGCCCCGCGCCGCCCGCGCCGGCCCCGCTCACCGCCCCGCCGCCCCGCAGGCATCGGCCACCCCGCGCTGCACCAGAACCTGCCGCCCGGCTTCGCCGCCTCCATGCCCAGCACCATGCAGTCCGTGTTCCCCCTGTCCCAGGACCCTCCCGCCCAGCTCGTCATCCTGCCCACCGAGCCCCCTGCCCACGGCACCCCCCACACGCTGGGTGAGGACGGAGCCTGCGTGGGGCTGGGGGCTGCAGCGGGTCCCTGAGGGGGCTGTTGGTGGCGGGAGGTGCCGATTACGGGGGTCTGGGGATACAGAGGTGGGAGATGGGGGTCCTTGTGATTGTTACAGGGAGCTGGGGGCTGCGGGAGGGATTTGGGGATCCTTGTGGGTCTACATGGGGTTAGGGGTGCAGGAGTGGGAGCTGGGGGTCCCTGCGGGTGTTACAGGGGGCTGGGGGCTGCGGGAGAGATTTGGGGATCCTTGCGGGGCTACATGGGGCTGGGGATACAGAGGTGGGAGATGGGGGTCCCTACAGGTGTTACAGGGGGCTGGGGGCTGCGGGATGGATTTGGGGATCCTTACGGGGTTACATGGGGCTGGGGATGCAGGAGTGGGAGCTGCGGGTCCCTGAGGGGTCTGCATGGGGCTGTGAGCGGGAGCTGGGGGTCCCTAAGGGGGCTTTTGGTGGCAGGAGATGCAGGTTGGGGGGCTCCCTGTGGCTGCTGTGTGGGGCTGGGGGATGTGGGCAGGAGGGGGGCGTCCTGCTGGCTGCTGCTGTGGGCTGGGGGTGCAGGCTCTGGGGGTCCATGGGGATGCAGAAGTGGTGGATGGGGGTCCCCATGGCTGTTGCTGTGGGGCTGTAGTGCAGGTTCGGGGGTCCCCCCAGGCGCTGCTGTGGGCCGGGGTGCAGGGCTGGGTCCCCGCGGGCGGCGCAGGGGGCACCGCGGCCGTGTCCCCGGCTGACCCCCCCCGCCGGCAGCCGACGTGATGGACCAGGCGTCGCTGTGGCCGCCCATGTACCCGGGCCGGGGCCCCGGCGCCCACCTGCAGCACGCGGGGCAGCTGCCCGTGTACCCCCGCTCGCAGTTCCTGCGGCAGCAGGAGCTCTACGCCCTGCAGCAGCAGCAGCAGCAGCGTGCGGCCCAGGCGCTGGAGCTGCAGCGCCAGGCGCATGCACAGGTACCGCTGCATGGGGGTTCGGGGCTGCTTCGGGGCTGCGGTGGGAGATGCAGGGCTGGGATGCGGGGCCGGGGCGATGGACCAGCGCAGAGCGGCAACGAGAGCTGCAGGGCTGGGATGTGGGGCTGGGGGGGGGCTGCGATGGGAGATACGGGGCCAGGATGTGTGTTTGTGGTGGGCGGCTGCGAGGCAGAGCTGTGGGGCTGGGGTGAGAGCTGTGGGACTGGGATATAAGGCTGGGATGTGGGGCTGATGGTGGGACTGGGGTGGGTGATGTGGAACCGGGATGTGTGTGTGGGGCTGCAGTGGGAGCTGTGGGGCTGGGACGGGAGCCGTGGGGCTGCGGTGGGACTGTGGGGCAGCGCTTTGCCAAGCAGAGCGGGGCCGTGGGGCCAGGCCGAGCTGTGGGGCCGGCCCAATCCCATCTCCGTGTCCCCTCGCAGCGGAAGCCGGAGGAGCCGCCCCTGGAGCTGGAGGAGGCCGGTGCCGAGAAGCCCCTCAAGGCCCCCCACAAAGCAGTTGCCTTAAACCCCCCGGGCAAGGGCCTGTCCTCGGCGGCCCCCGCGCCCCCCAAGCTGTCGCCCTGCTGCCACTCGCCGGCCCTGCGGCACCCGGCCAAGTGTCCCGTGAGCCTCCCCGCGGCCCCCTGCACTTTACCCGTGTGCCCCGCCGCCAGCTCCGCCGTGGCGCCCCGCTCGCCCGCCGCCAGCCCCGTCCCCGCGCAGAGCAAGGGCGGCGAGGCCGAGGACAAGCGCGCCGAGGGGCAGCCGCCCCGCGACTACCCCAAGTCCCTGGAGCCAGGTAGGACCCCGGCACGGGCGCATGGAGCTGTGCACCCGCCTTGCGGGCAGCGGGATGCAGCGTGGGCACTGGGATGCACCCCAGGAATGCTGCACCCGGGATGCAGAGTGGGGTTGGGGCCCTGGGATGCAGTGCAGGAATGGGGTGCAGCACTGGAGCAGGGTGCCAGGAGGCAGCGCTGGAGCAGGGTGCAGTGCGGGAATGGGATGCTGTATGGGAACAGAATGCCTAGCTGCAGCATTGGTACGGGATACAGGATGGGAATGGGGTGCCAGGCTGCAGTGCCAGAGTGGGATACAGGATGGGATTGGGGGAGCCAGCTTGTAGCACCATACTGGGGTGCAGGACACGAATGGGGTGCTGAGATCAGCCCCAGTGCAGGATGCAGGACAGGATCGGGGTGCTGAGCTGCAGCACAAGGTGATGCAGGACGGGAACAGGGTGCTGGGCTGCAGCGTGGGGGGATGCAGGATGGGAGCAGGGTGCTGGGCTGCAGCATGAGGGATGCAGGATGGGAGCAGGTGCTGGGCTGCAGCAGGAGGGATGCAGGACGGGACCAGGGTGCTGGGCTGCAGCGTGGGGGGATGCAGGACAGGATCAGGGTGCTGGGCTGCAGCATGAGGTATGCAGGATGGGAGCAGGTGCTGGGCTGCAGCGGGAGGGATGCAGGACGGGACCAGGGTGCTGGGCTGCAGCGTGGGGGATGCAGGCTGGGTACAGGGTGCTGGGCTGCAGCGCGAGGGATGCAGGACAGGATCAGGGTGCTGGGCTGCAGCGTGGGGGATGCAGGACGGGACCAGGGTGCTGGGCTGCAGCGTGGGGGATGCAGGCCGGCCCGGGCGGCGCGGGGCTCCCGTCGCTGAGCCCCGGCGCGTCCCCGCAGACCTGCCGCCGGGCTACAGCTACCCCGCGGCCGGCATGGGCTTCTCGTCGCCGCTGGCGCCCGACGCGCACTCGGCCGAGCCCGCCGACCCCGACACTATGCAAGCGCTCTCGCCGGCGGCCGAGCCCGAGCAGTCCCGCACGTTCGGCCCCGCGGAGCCGGCGCGCTGCGACGGCGCCTGCGAGCTGCCCCCCGAGGGGGCCGCGCCGGACGGCCCCGGCGCCCTCCTGCACCGCCACCACCTCCTGCTGCCCCCGGCGCTGGCGCCGCCGGGGACGCCCGGCCCCGCGGAGGAGCCGCCGGGGCCCTTCGGGCTGCGCCTGGACGCGGCTCCGTGCCCGGAGGAGCCGCAGGGCCCGGTGCCCGCGGCGGCGCCCTCCCCGCCAGGCTCCGCCGGCGGCGACGAAGAGGAGGAGGGCGAGAGCGAAGGCTCGGGGCTGGAGGGCAGCTGCGACGAGGACGACGACGAGGAGGAGGAGGACGAGGAAGGCCCCGGGCTGGCGCGGGCGCCCGGCGGGCTGGACGCGCTCATCGCCGCGGGCATCGACCTGGGCGAGCTGCCCGTGCTGGGCTCGCCCGCCGCGCCGCCCCCCGCGCCGCCCTCGCCCGGGCTGCCCGGCATCGCCCTGCTCAGCGAGCTGGCCGAGCTGGAGCTGCGGCGGCGCCGCTGCGACCGGGCCCTGCAAGGTGAGCGCTGCCGGGAGCGCGCGGGGGCTGCAGGGCTCGGGTATGGGGGCTGCAGCACGGGGGCTGTGCACTGCAGCGGGCTGTGCAGTGCAGCGCATGCATTGCAGCAGGGTTGTGCAGTGTCGTGCATGCAGTGCAGGGGTGGTCTGGTGCAGTATGTGCACTGTAGGCACTGTGCAGTGCATGCGTCCTAGTGGGTGCTGATGCAGCGTGCGCACTGGCAGGACTGCAGTGTGCAGTAGCAGCAGTGCAGTGCAGTGCGTAAAACAGAAGAGCAGTGCCCTGCACACGTAGCAGCAGGGCCGTGCAGTGCAGCGTGTGCAGCACAGGGCTCATGCAATGCACATGCAGCCGCAGGGCAGTGCATGCAGCGGTGACGCAGGGCCGTGCACACGTAGCGGCGGGGCCGTGCAGCGCAGTGCAGTGCAGTGCAGCGCGGTGCAGTGCGTGCTGCGGGGGAGGCTCTGTGTTCCTAGCGCAGCGGCAGTGCCCGAGGCGGCCGCGCGCAGCCCGCGGGGCGGCTCCGGGGCTCCGCTCCAGCGCTGGCTCCCGGCAGGCGCCGGGATTCCCTCCGGCTCCGCTCGGCTTCCCCAGGGAATCCCGGCTGCGGCTGCGGGGGGAGGGAGGCTGGCGCCACCCCAGGCTCTGCCGCGTGGCCGGGCGCTGCGGGGCCCGTGCAGGGGTGTGTGGCTCATCGGGACGTCACCGCGGCTGCCAACCCAGCAGCAGCCTGTGCCCCCAGCACCCGTGGGTGCCCTGCAGCCCCGTGCATGCAGCAGCCTGTGCCCCAGCACCCATGGGTGCTCCGCAGCAGCCTGTGCCCCCAGTATCTGTGGGTGCTCTGCAGCCCCGTGCATGCAGCACCCTGTGCCCCCAGCACCCATGAGCGCTCTGCAGCATCCGTGGGTGCTCTGCAGCCCCGTGCATGCAGCACCCTGTGCCCCCAACACCCGTAGGTGCTCTGCAGCCCCGTGCATGCAGCACCCTGTGCCTCCAGCACCCATGGGTGCTCTGCAGCCCCATGCATGCAGCACCCTGTGCCCCCAGCACCCATAGGCGCTCTGCAGCCCCGTGCATGCAGCACCCTGTGCCCCCAGCACCCACAGGCGCTCTGCAGCCCCATGCATGCAGCACCCTGTGCCCCCAGCACCCATGGGTGCTCTGCAGCCCCATGCATGCAGCACCCTGTGCCCCCAACACCCGTAGGTGCTCTGCAGCCCCGTGCATGCAGCACCCTGTGCCTCCAGCACCCACAGGCGCTCTGCAGCCCCGTGCATGCAGCACCCTGTGCCCCCAGCACCCATAGGTGCTCTGCAGCCCCGCACACCCCCTGCACAGCCCTGCATGGTGCCGCAGGGAGGGCGCCCGCTCGCCGGGCCAGGCTGAGGGCGCCGGCGGCCCCGCTGACCCCCGTCTCCGGCAGGCGAGGACGAGGACGAGGAGCTGCTGGCCTTCAACCTGCAGAACCTGGCCACGGTGGCGGCCGCCTGGTCGCTGGTGGAGGCGGCGGGGCGGGAGGGCAGCCCGCCCGCGCTGAGCCCGCTGCCCGCGTCGCCGCCGCCGCGCGCCCGCGTGCCGCGCCGCAAGTACACCTGGACGCCCAAGGCCAAGGCCGTGAGTGCGGGGCGGGCGCTGCGGCCGGGTGGCAGCGGCGGCCGCGGGCGCTGCGAGCCGCCTCCTCGTGTCCCGCCGCAGGTCTGTCCCCTCAAAGCGGCCATGGAGCAGCTCAACACGCAGGAGGTGGAGGTGCGCATGCGCCTGGCCGAGCTGCAGCGGCGCTACAAGGAGAAGCAGCGCGAGCTGGTGAAGCTGCAGAGGCGGCATGACCACGAGTACGTCCCCGTCCCCGGAACGGCGCCGGGTGGCAGGGGGAGCCCCCAGGGGAGGCGGCAGCGGCAGTCACCTATGTAATGAGTTGAGGCCGGTCTCAGCCCGCCTGACTGGGGTTCGGCGTGGGTGCGCGCGTGCGCCCGGATGACTCTCACGTTGACCGTCACCGCAGGCGCGACGAGAGCTCGCGGAGCCCCGCGCGGCGGGGCCCGGGGCGGCCGAGGAAGCGCAAACACTCCAGCACCCTGAGCAAGGGCGACAGCCGCAAAGTCAAGTGAGTGCCCGGGGCGCCGCGCGGGCCGGGAGGGCCCCGTGAGCCGGTGCCAGCGGGGAGCAGCACCGGTGCCGCCGCGGGGCCGGTGCGCGGAGCCCCTCGGAGCGTCGCTGCCCCCGGCCCCGGGGAGGCTCCGCGCTCCGGCCGCCCCCCCGTGCCGAGGCGGGAGCAGCGTTGCATAAAAGCCCCTTTATCTGCGCGGTATAAAGTCATTGGTCACGCTGCAGTGGTGTTCATTGCTGCTGGCGCTTTATTATTATCCATTAGCCGCCCGGCGCAGTCGTTTTCACACTCCCGGGCCCTGTATAATTGTCCTTCTCCGCTACAAATTGCCTCTCCCGACAGGCCCATTTGCATAAATCCTGCGAGCTAGTCCAAACACGGCCGGGGCGCGTGTGCGCGCGCGGCAGCAGGCCCCATGATTTGGTAATAACAGTTAAATCTGCACTAAATGGTGCCTTCAATTAAGACAGGGGGAAAGGAAAAAAAAAATTAATCTCCGGGTTTTATGTCACCAAACATTAGCGAGCGCGGGGAGGCCGCGGGGAGGGGGGCGGCCGCGCGCTCGCCGTGCCCACGCCGCGCTCGCCTGCTCGCCAGGGCCGTGAAGAGCAGCCTGTCGCTGCTGTGCGCCGAGCTGCGCGCCGAGCCCGAGCCCAAGCGCAAGAGGAGCAAGCTGGCGGCGGAGGCGTTCGGCGGCGCGCCGAGCTCGCCGGTGAGTGCCGCGCGCGCCGGGGGCTGCGCCGCGCGGGGCTGTGCCGCCGCTCACGCGCTCCCGCAGCTCAAGCAGAAGGCCAAGAGCAAAGGGCTCCCCGCCGGCATCGGCCCCTTCCGACGGAAAGAGCCCGGCGCCGGCAGCCGCATCCAGAAGAAGCTGTCGCGCACCAAGAGCACCAAGGGAGCCGGGAAGTACCCGCCGCCGGAGCCCGGACACCGGGAGCCGCCGGGGTTTAAAGGCAAGAGGAGCGGGGCCGCGCGGAGCCGTGATCCCGCGGGGAGCTTCCCTGCGGAGCGGCCTCGGGGTGCTCAGTGCTGCTGCTGTCCCCGCAGACGAGCACGACGGGGACACGGACAGCGAGGATGGTGACGACGATGATGATGATGAGCCGGGCCTGGCGCTGCTGCCCGCCGTGCCCCTGGCCGTGCTGGGGCCCTCGCCCTCCTCCGTGGTGAAGATGGAGGCCAACGAGAAGGCCAAGAAGAAGAAGGAAAGGCAGGGACTGCTAGGTAACGGGCCGGCGCTGCAGGGCACGCGTGACAGGGACGAGACAGGGATGCAGCGTGGACGTGCATGCAGGGGACAGCATGGCGATCCACGGGGTGCAGGGCTGCGTGGGATGGGGACGGTGCAGGGCTGTGCCCTGGGGACTCCATGGGGATGCGTGGGATGGGAACAGTGTGCAGATCCATGGGATTGTGCAGGGCTGCACGGGACAGGAGCAGTGCAGGGATATATGGGGCAGGAATGTTGCAGGGATGCGTGCCAGGGGTGGCATAGGGATACACAGGATGGGGACTGCACAGCGATACAAAGGATGGGGATGGCACGGGGCTGCATGCCGGGGACAGCACGGGGGCACGTGGGAAAGGGCCAGGATCTGCCCCGGGGTCCTCGGCTTGAGCCCCGCGTCCCTCCCACAGGGCCCTGCCGCCTCGGCAGCCCCGAGGGCGAAGTCAAGATCAAGCGGCGGCCAGTGAAGCCGGGGGCCGGCAAGTTGGAGAAGGTGCCGGCGCGGAGGAAGGCGGGCGCCGGCGAGGACGGCGCCAAGAAGAAGCTGAAGGCGAAGCCCAAGGAGAGCCTGCGGCCGGCGGCCCCGGGCGGCCCCGGCGCCGCGGCACCCAGCAGCAGCCTCTTCGGCGGCGCCGAGCCCCGGCACTTCGGCGCGCGGGACGACAGCGCCCGCCTGGCCAGCGAGCGGCTCAAGAAGGCCACGCGCAAGAGCAAAGCGCTGCAGTCGGCGCTGCGGGTGAGCGCACGCGGGCGCCGGGGACGGGGCCGCGGGGACGGGGCCGCCGGCTCTGACCCCCCGTCCCCGCAGCGGAAGAACGGGGCGCTCTCGCTCGCGCTGTCGCCCCGGAGCGCCAAGACCATCCTGGGCAAGGGCAAGAAGCTGGCCAAGGTGAAGAGCAAGGTGACGGGCAAGCAGGTGAGGGGATGGGGTGTGCGCCCCGGGGCTGGTGCATGTGACCCCGGTCTGGTGCATGTCCCCTGCGGCTAATAAATGTCCCCTGAGGCCAGCGCATATTCCCTGGGGCTGGCGCATGTCCCTTGGGGCCAATGCATGTGCCCCCGGTGCGGGTGCCTGTCTCCTGGGGCTGGTGTGTGTGCCCTGGGGCTGGTACATGTCCCTTGGGGCCAGCGTGTGTCCCTTGCGGCTGGTTCATGTCCCCCCCAGGGTGGGTGCATGTCCCCTGTGGCGGGTGCGTGTCCCCCAGGGCCGACTGTCCTGACGCGGCTGCGCCCGCAGTGCAAGGGGCGGGCGGTCAGCAAACTGCTGGAGAGCTTCACCGTGGAGGACGACTTCGACTTCGACGACAACAGCAGCTTCTCGGAGGAGGAGGAGGAGGGGGGCGGCCTCGGGCGCCGCTCGCCGCTGCCGCACGCCTGCGCCATCCAGAAGGAGGATCTGCGCGACGGGCTGCACATCCTCATCCCCAAGGAGGACAGTCTGCTCTACGCCGGCAGCGTCCGCACCATCCAGCCGCCGGACATGTAAGCAGGGACGGGCACCGGCGGTGGCGGCGGGTGCTGGGTGCCCTGCTGGGCGCTGAGCCCTTTTCTGCCCTCTCGCAGCTACAGCATCGTCATCGAGGGTGAGAGGGGCAACCGGCAGCGCATCTACTCGCAGGAGCAGCTGCTGCAGGAGGCAGTGAGTGTGGTGGTGGTGGCACCCGGTGGGTGATGCAGCCTCTGAGCCTGCACCGATGCAGCCTCTGAACTGGGAGTGATGCAGCCCCTAAGCTGGGGCAATGCAGCCCCAGAGCCCAGAGCGATGCAACCCGCGATGGGGAGGCGCAGCCCCTGCACCGAGGGTGATGATGCAGCCCTCGAGCTGGGGGCAATGCAGCCCCAGAGCCTCTAGAGATGCAGCCCGGGAGCTGGGGATGATGCAGGCCCTGACCCGGGGGCGATGCAGCCCTGACTCCCTCCCACCCTCCAGGTGCTGGACGTGCGGCCGCAGTCGCGGCGCAGTTTGCCGCCCGGCACGCGCGTCTGCGCCTACTGGAGCCAGAAGTCGCGGTGCCTCTACCCGGGCAACGTGGTGCGAGGTGAGGAGACGAGCGGGGCCGGGCGCCGCGGGGACCCCGGTGCCCGTCCCCCGCCGACCCCGCCGCCGTGGCCCTCCCGCAGGCTCCTCCAGCGACGAGGAGGAGGAGGAGGACGCCGAGGCCGTGCTGGTGGAGTTCGACGACGGCGACACGGGGCACATCGCCGTGTCCAACATCCGCCTGCTGCCGCCCGACTTCAAGATCCAGTGTGAGTGTGCGGGGGGCCGGGGGCGGGCGCGGGGCCGCGCCGCCCGCCGTGACGCCGCGCTCTGCCCGCAGGCACCGAGCCGTCCCCGGCGCTGCTGGTGTCCAGCTCGTGCCGGCGCAGCCGGCGGGCGTGCGGCGACGCGGGCGGCCCCGCCGAGCTGCCCCCCGCGCTCTGCCTGGAGCGGCGCGACGGCCCCGCCGGCCCCAAGGGCTGCGGGAAGAAGGCGGCCGGCAAGGAGAGGAGCGGTAGGTGCAGGGGGGCTGGCGCCGGCGTGCCGGGGGGTCCCGGGATGCCAGGGCAGGATGGGGATGGAGAGGGATTCAGGGATGCAGGGACAGGGAGGAGATTCAAGGGAGAGAGGTGCCAGCATGCAGGGAAGGGAGCATGGATAGGTGTAGGGATGCAGGGATGGGGATGAATCTAAGGGTATAGACATGAGGAAGGGTATAGGCATGAGGAAGGGTATAGGCATGAGGAAGGGTATAGGCATGAGGAAGGCTCACAGGGATGCAGATGGCGAGAGGGATGCGGGGATGGGGATGGAGAGATAGGGGAGCAGGGCTGGGAGTGGAGACTGGGCTGGAGAGCAGGATAGGGCTGGAGGCAAGGATGCAGGGACAGGGAGGAGATTCAAGGGAGAGAGGTGTCAGCATGCGGGGAAGGGAGCATGGTGTAGGGATGCAGGAATGGGGATGGAACTAAGGGTATAGGCGTGAGGAAGGGTATAGGCATGAGGAAGGCTCACAGGGATGCGGATGACGAGAGAGATGCAGGGATGGGGATGGAGACACAGGGAGCAGGGCTGGGAGTGGAGACTGGGCTGGAGAGCAGGATAGGGCTGGAGGCAAGGATGCAGGGACAGGGAGGAGATTCAAGGGAGAGAGGTGTCAGCATGCGGGGAAGGGAGCATGGATAGGTGTAGAGATGCAGGGATGGGGATGGAACTAAGGGTATAGGCATGAGGAAGGGTATAGGCATGAGGAAAGCTCACAGGGATGCAGATGGCGAGAGGGATGCAGGGATGGAGATGAAGCTGAGGGTGCAGGGATGGGGATGGAGACGCAGGGAGCAGGGTTGGGAGTGGAGATCGGGCTGCTAGAGATTGGGCTGGAGATCAGGATAGGGACGGAGGCAAGGATGCAGGGGTGGGGATGAAGAGGAGGAAGGCCCACAGGGACGGAGCTGGAGCGAGGGATGCAGAGGGGCGCGGAGGGCAGCGCGGGGGTCCCTCCGCGCGGCCTCGCTGACGCCGCTCTCCGCAGGGAAAGGAGCGGAGGCGCTGCCGGGCGGCCGGGCGCCGGCGCTGGGGGAGCCGCTGGCGGCGCGGCGCGCGGGGCCGCTGCTCAGCTGGTCGGCGGTGGCGCAGACGAAGCGGCGGGCGGCGAGCAAGGGCACGGCCGTGCTGCAGAACCTCTTCCAGGTCAACGGCAGCGCCAAGAAGCTGCGGGCCAAGGAGGCGCTTTTCCCCGTGCACCACCACGTCGCCGCCCCCGTCTTCGGCAACGGCTTCGGGGCCGACTCCTTCAGCCGCATCGCCAGCTCCTACGCGTCCTTCGGGGCCGGGGCTGGGCTCGTGCTGCCAGCTGCCCAGAAACTCCTGCGCTCCAAGAAGGCCGAACGGCTGGAGGCAGAAATGGGCAAAGGCGGCCGGAGAAAAGCAGGCAGTGAGTACCTGGTGAAGCTGGACCACGAAGGGGTGACGTCCCCCAAGAACAAGAACTGCAAGGCCCTGCTGCTGGGTGAGAAGGACTTTGGGGCCAAGCTGGAGCGGCCCCTGGCCAGCCACGGCTATGCCCATTCGGCCCTGGCGGGCAAGGATAGGAAGGGGCGGGCGCCCGTGCACCAGCTGCCCATGGGGCTGGCGCTGCGGAAGTACTCGGGCCAGGCCGAGTTCACCCTGAACTGCGACAGTGACTGCCACAGCTCCTACTCGGACATGGACGAGGACGAGGAGGCGGGCGGGCTGGGCGCCGACGTGCCCTCGCGCTTTATGACCCGCCTCTCGGTTTCCTCCTCTTCCTCGGGCTCTTCCACCTCCTCCAGCTCCGGCTCCATCTCCACGTCCAGCCTCTGCTCCTCGGACAACGAGGACTCGTCCTACAGCTCCGAGGACGAGGACTCCACGCTGCTGCTCCAGACTTGCCTCTCGCACCCGGTGCCGGCGCTGCTGGCGCAGCCGGACGCCCTGCGCTCCAAGAGCAGCGCCCCGCAGCGCTGCTTCCTCCCCAAGGCCGCCGCCGCCGGCCCCAAGGCCAAGCTCAAGCGCAAGGAGGCCCTCAGCTTCTCCAAAGCCAAAGAGTTCTCCCGGCGGCAGCGCCTGCCCTCGGTGGAAAACCGGCCAAAGATCTCCGCCTTCCTGCCCGCGCGCCAGCTCTGGAGGTGGTCGGGGAACCCCACGCAGGTACGGCCAGCCCGGCCCCGGCCCCCGCTGCCCGGCGCGGGCACGGGCTGAGCAAGGAGAGGACGGAGCGCGGCGCCGGCTGCACAGGGCACAGCATTGGGTGCACAGGGCACCGCACTGGGTGCACAGGGCACCGCACTCGGTGCACAGGGCATTGCACTTACTGCCAGGGCACAGCACTGGCTACACAGGGCACAGCTCTGCATGCACAGGGCACAGGGCATTGCAGTGGCTGCACAGGGCACCAACTGCACAGGGTGCAGCACTGCGGTGCATGGCACATGGTACCAGCGTGCACAGGGCAGTACCAGGGTGCGCAGGGCATGGCACTGCGTGTACAGGGCATTGCAGTGGCTGCACAGGGCAGTGACTGCCCAGGGCACAGCACTGCGGTGCATGTCACACGGTATCACGGTGCTCAGGGCAGTACCAGGGTGCGTAGGGGCACCAAGGTGCACAGGACATGGCACTTGCCTGCAAAGCGCGTGGCACCTTGGTGCTTGGGTGCCCCGGGCAAGGCTGCTGATTGCACGGTGCCTGGCTGCAGGAGGGGAGGACAGCACCTGGGTGTGCAAAGGGGATGGCACTGAGGTGCACAGGGCACTGCACCTTGGTGCCTGGGTGCCCTGGGCACAGCGCCTGCGTGCGTGGGGCTTAGCTGCTCCGGGAAGGAGGGCACAGCACCGCAGGGCACGGCGTGCAGCACCCGCAGCGCAGGGTGCAGTGAGCGGTGTGCGCGGTGCGCGGGGGGGACACGCGGCCCGGCGCTGCGGGGGGACGCGGGGCCCGGCGCTGACCGCGCGCCCGCGTGCTGCCTGCAGCGGCGGGGCATGAAGGGCAAGGCGCGGAAGCTGTTCTACAAGGCCATCGTGCGGGGCAAGGAGACGCTGCGCGTCGGCGACTGCGCCGTCTTCCTCTCGGCCGGCCGCCCCAACCTGCCCTACATCGGCCGCATCGAGAGCATGTGGGAGTCCTGGGGCAGCAACATGGTGGTGAAGGTCAAGTGGTTCTACCACCCCGAGGAGACCAAGCTGGGCAAGCGGCAGAGCGACGGCAAGGTGCGTGGCGGCGCGGGGCCGGGGCGCGCGCGCGCGGGGACGGCGCCGTGACCCCGCGCGCCCGCCCGTCCTTGCAGAACGCGCTGTACCAGTCGTGCCACGAGGACGAGAACGACGTGCAGACCATCTCCCACAAGTGCCAGGTGGTGGGACGGGAGCACTACGAGCAGATGACCCGCAGCAAGAAGTACCAGGACCGGCAGGACCTCTACTACCTGGCGGGCACCTACGACCCCACCACGGGCCGCCTGGTCACCGCCGAGGGCGTCCCCGTGCTGTGCTGACCGCGGCGCCCGCGGCCCCGCGCCGGGGACCCCGCCGCCCCCCCGGCCCTTATGCAACGCGGGGGCCCCGGCGCGGCTCCGACAAGCCATAATTTCCCTAGTACCTCGGACTGTTTGCCGGCAGGTAACGCAGAAATCAGGTGTGTTGTTCTATTTATTTTGCGTGTAAATATTGTATTTCCTCGGGGGCGCCGGAGGGGAGAGGCGCCGCAGCGGGGTGGTGGGTGGGGGGGGGGGGCGCCGTGGATAAATAATAATAATAATAATAAAGCGGGGCGGGGGGCGGGGGGCGTTTCCGTTTCAGTGCACTGTTGCCCCCAGCCTGGCTGGGACGAGGACAGCGGGGGACTCTGTACATAGGGGCCCGGGCCCCCGCGGCGCTGGCCCGCCCGGCCCGGCCCCGCGCCGCCCTCGCCCTGCCTGTAAATGTGTACAGGGCCGGCACGGCGGGGGGGCTTTTCCAGTGTAAACACTAAAAAATAAATAAAAAGGAAAAAAAAAAGGCAAAAAAAAAGCAAACAAAAAAAAGGCAAAAAAATAAAAAAAAAAAAAGAAAAAAGGATTAAAAACACAAAGGTTTTATGAACAGCAAACTCTATGTAAAGGCCTTTTAGTATGGAACTTTTTTTATTGATAACTTGGCTTATGAATAAATATATGAACCGTTCCCGGTGCCCGACTCTGCTTCT
Source organism: Tinamus guttatus (assembly GCF_059628265.1). Classification (NCBI taxonomy): domain Eukaryota; kingdom Metazoa; phylum Chordata; class Aves; order Tinamiformes; family Tinamidae; genus Tinamus; species Tinamus guttatus. The sequence goes on from NW_028289183.1 coordinate 4,119,125, forward strand.
GGAGGGTCCCTGCCCTGGGGCTGTGCAGGTCCTGCCCGGCCCGGAGGAGGCAGGAGGGGAGGAGGATGCAGGATGGGGACGGATGCAGGATGGGGACGGATGCAGGACGGAGCAGCCGGAATGCAGCCCGGGCTGTAGGAGGGATGTGGAAGAGGTTCCAGGCCCGGAAGGCCGGATCCGGCTCCAGGAGCAGATTCCCCCCTGCCGCCGGGAAACAAGGGGTCCAACCCCAGCGGTTCGTGAAGAGCAACCGCTGCAGAGGCGGCAGGGATGGAGCCGGCTGTTCCTTGGATTAATAAATACCTGACGTGCTCCCAGCACCCCCCCTGCCACCAGCATCCCAGGGCTTTGGAGCAGGGAGGATGCTCCCAAAACAGGGATGGATGGAGGCAGGAGGGAGAGGGATGCAGGAGGTGCAAGGAGGAGGATGGAGGGTCTGGACTGGTTGACGGCTCCAGCGCAGGGGTCAGGATCTGGCCCTGGGGCAGGATCCAGACCTTGGCGCAGGTCACCCCCCAGAGCGGGAGGAAAAGGGATGCCAGGGGGAGGGATGGATGCGGGAGGGAGGAGTGGGATGGATTGGGGGGAAGGAGACGGATGATGATGCTGCCTGCAGGAGGGATGAGGGGGAAGAGGGTACTGGGTGGGGAGCAGCAGGAGGAAGACGATGGCTGCATAGGGACCTTGGGGCAGGGACCGGGAGGAGGAGGGAAGGATGCTGCAGGAGAGGAGGATGCAGGAGCTGGGAGGAGGCAGTTGCAGGGTCTGGGCAGGATGCAGGATCCGGCCTCAGGTGCAGGCTGTGCCCTGAGAATGGAGGAGGAAGAAGAGGCTGCAGGAGAGGTGGGGACTGGGGAGGAGGAGGAGGAAGATGTCGGGGTGGGGCGGATGCAGGAGCAGGGAGCTGGATGCGGGAGGAACGGGGTGGAAGATGCAGCAGGGAGCTGGATGCAGGATGGAAGATGCAGCAGGGAGCTGGATGCAGGATGGAAGATGCAGCAGGGAGCTGGATGCAGGAGGAGGGGGGTGGAGGAAGGAGGAGGGAGCTGGATGCAGGAGGAAGATGGATGCGGGAAGGGGGATGTGTGGGAGGAGCGGGAGATGGATGCGGGGGGGAGGAGCACGCGGCGGGGGGCGGGGCCGAGCCCCGGGCGGGGCGGGGCGGGGGGGAGGGAGGAGGCCGCGCACTCCCTCCCCACGTGGGCCCGGACGGGCAGGCAGCGCTCGCTCGCCATTGGCCGCGCCGCAGCCAATCAGAGCGCGCCGGGGCGCAGCGCGCCGCGCCCATTGGCTGGCGGGGAGCCCTTTTGTTCTCACCACCCGGGTGCCTTTAACCCTGTCCGGGCGGCGGGGACAAAGGGGCGGGGGGGACAAAGGGGCGGGGGGGGCGAGAGAGCACGAGGTGCTGGGGGGGGGGGGTCTGCAGAGGCGCGGGGACACGGGGGGACCCTGGGGAGCTGCAGGGGACACGGGGGGGCTGCGGGGGACACGAGCAATGCGGGGGCGGCAGGGGACAGGGCGGGGCTGCAGAGCGCGCAGGAGGCGACAACGGGCGCGTGGCCTTTGCAGGGGCGGGGGTGGCTGCACGGGAGCCCCGGGGCTTGCGGGGGGCACCTGGAGGGGGGCGCCGGGGAGGGGGGGGTCCCCACGGGCCGCTCGCGCTGAGGCCCCGCGCGCTCGTGTCACGCGGCGGGGCGGTGCTGCCCCCTCGCGGCCGCCCCCGGCGCGGCGCGTGGGGGGGGTGCGGGATGGAAGGAGGGAGGATGCGGAGATGGAGGGAGCGGGGGGGCTGCAGGGACACATGGAAGGACGCGGGGACACATGGATGGACGCGGGGACACAGGGACACATTGCTGGCTGGCAGCGCGGACAAATGGAGGGACAGCTGGAGGGCTGCAGGGAGCAGCAGCTGGAGCGGGGGACGGGGCGGGGGGGTCTATGGGCAGGGGGGGGTCCCCTCGCAGGGCTGAGCACGGGGCTGGACCCCCCCCCGTGTCCCCCACAGCAGGGCCCGAGTCCCCGAGCTGTGGCCAAAGCACTAGGGGGGAGCGGAGGCAGCAGAGGCTGCGCCGTGGGGCACAGCCCCCCCGCAATGTGGGGCACAGACCCCCGCAATGTGGGGCACAGCCCCCCCCCAATGTGGGGCACAGACCCCTCGCAATGTGGGGCACAGCCCCCCCCCAATGTGGGGCACAGACCCCCGCAATGTGGGGCACAGCCCCCCCGCAATGTGGGGCACAGACCCCCGCAATGTGGGGTACAGACCCCCCCGTACCAAGAGGCGCAGCCGCCCCCCCCGCCACAGCCTGGCCAGCAGCCGGTCACCCCAGCACTGACCTCTTGCTCGCACACCTCACGCGTGCTGGCTGGGCCGGGGCCACCACGGCAGCGTGTGCCCAGGAAAGGCACCACAGGGACTCAGGGCCCTTGGCCAGGAGGCAAGTGACACCCCCCCACCCCAATGGGCCCTCCCGTTCCCCTTGGCCAGCCCCAGGGTGGCCCTTGGGGCTGCTTTTCCTCTCGGGGCCCCATGTGGCCACCAGCTGCAGAGCCTCCTTTTCCGCAGGGACAAGGGCCCTGGGATCACAAGGACTGCCCCAGCACCTCAACCCGGCCAAGGGGCTGCCCGCTGCTCCGCGATGCGGCGCACGGCCCAGCACGGTGCCGGTAACGAGAGGGTCTCGGTGTCCCTGCAGGAGCAAGGACGGCCATCAGGGAGCTGCCACCCAGGGAAATGCCCCAACGCAGCTTCCCGCAGCGCTGCCGCTCTGCCCTTGGCAGGGAGAAACCGCTGCCAGGCTTAGAGAAAGCCAGGGAGAAGCCGGGATTAGGGAATTAGGCAGGCAGGAGGTGAGTGCAGGGGCAGAGGGCACCCAGCACAGCCCCTCCAGCACCCTGGCAAGGGAACTGCTATTTTTAAACTCAACAAGCAGGGCTTGGGCAAGCTTTGAAGTGCCAGGACTTAAGAGGCAGCTTTCCTGGAAACAGGAGCAGGAAGCTCTGATCCCAGCAATGGCTCAGAGCCAGATGAGCCCAGGGAAGGCAGCTCCCTCCTCCCAGCCCCATCCCCAAGGAACAGACACTCCAGTGAACTTTTAACTGCAGCGCTTTTTTATTTTCCTTACACAATGATGTGTTGTTGGGCATTGCAATTTCTCAACTTTAGGATGACTTACAAATTTTGGTTTCCTACTGTCATGTGAGAACATTAAGGCAACGTACAAAAATCTTACATAAATTAAACTTGATGCATAAATTTACAGGTGTAAATGCAAAGTTTCTGCAACTCAAGTTGAGGAACTTCAGCCCCATGATGTTTTACCAGGATAGAGGTGGGGAGGAAAATGAAGACTGGTTCATAAGGCTTGGATGTGATATGTTTCCCAACCTTGCTAGAACGGCAGCAACAGAAGTGAATTCTTGATGGACTCCTACCAGCCTCTACACGAAATCTGGAATACTCCACACTGAATGTACTGGAAGTCTGACTCCAAATACCCTGTACAGATCTGCCTCGTGCCCCAGTGCGGGCACCCTGGGAGCAGTGTCCCTGTCAGGAGAGCGAGCTGGGCTCCCCACAAGCACAAAATCAACCTTAGCAAGGACGTCCCCGCAGCAAGGCCCCTGCCCAAGGCCCGGGCCAGATGTGTACAGGGTACTGCGCTAAGGTGGACACTGAGGGACAGTTAACTTGAATACAAGGTCAAATCAAGTGACAGCTCAACAATCCAGTGCTGACATTTGTCTAACATCAGATACAGACTTTCCAAGGGCAAGTTTTCTTTTGAAAGAAGGCTTATTCCAGTTTTATGAGGCTAGCATGAGGTGTATCGATTTGCCTGGGCAAACGTATACTAGTGAAACAACCCACGCAGCAGGTGCAGGCACCTGCCAGCAGTCCGTTTAGAAGCATTTACGGTGGACAATGGATGGGCCGGACTCATCATATTCCTGCTTGCTGATCCACATCTGCTGGAAGGTGGATAGAGACGCCAGGATGGACCCACCGATCCAGACTGAGTATTTGCGCTCAGGTGGGGCAATGATCTGCAAGAGAAGAGGAGCAGTCAGGGCTGTCCTGCTGCCTCACACCACCCCCAGGGACCAGCGCCTCCATCCATGGTGGGAGCACAGAACATTTCTTACCTTGATCTTCATCGTGCTAGGTGCCAGGGCTGTGATTTCCTTCTGCATCCTGTCAGCAATTCCGGGGTACATCGTGGTACCACCAGACAATACTGTGTTGGCATACAGGTCCTTCCTGATGTCTACATCACACTTCATGATCGAGTTGAAAGTGGTCTCATGGATGCCACAAGACTCCATGCCTGGGGGGAAAGAGTCACCGGCAGGTTAGTACTCACACAGCCACAGCAGCCCCACAACCCAGCAACGTTACTGCCCTGCACCAAACCTACCCAGGAAGGAGGGCTGGAAAAGGGCCTCCGGACACCGGAATCGCTCGTTGCCAATGGTGATGACCTGGCCATCGGGCAGCTCATAGCTCTTCTCCAGGGAAGAGGAGGAGGCAGCAGTGGCCATCTCCTGCTCGAAGTCTAGGGCAACATAGCACAGCTTTTCCTTGATGTCACGGACAATCTCCCTTTCGGCTGTTGTGGTGAAGCTGTAGCCTCGTTCTGTCAGGATCTTCATGAGGTAGTCGGTGAGGTCACGGCCAGCCAAGTCCAGACGCAGGATGGCGTGGGGCAGAGCGTAGCCCTCGTAGATGGGCACGGTGTGGGTGACACCATCCCCAGAGTCCATAACAATCCCAGTGGTACGACCAGAGGCGTACAGGGACAGCACGGCCTGGATGGCAACGTACATGGCTGGGGTGTTGAAGGTCTCGAACATGATCTGCAAGAGAGAAGTCTTTCAGCGTGGAGCCAGCAAACCAACTCAGTCACACCTGTGTTAGAACATGCATGCTGACATGCAAAAACTGATGTGTGAAAGAAAAGCAAGGAGTGCAGGCAGAAACACAAATGAAAGAAACCTGAGACGTCAAGGAGGAAATGCCAGGAGTAGAGAACCCTGAAAATATTGGGAGAAAAAAAAAGAAAAAACCTCAGGTTTATGATGCCAGAACAAAAGAGGGTTTATGAAGATGAAGGTGAGTAATGATTACTGTCCAGTAAGTGTACCTGTGTCATCTTCTCTCTGTTGGCCTTAGGGTTCAGAGGAGCCTCTGTGAGCAGGACAGGGTGCTCCTCAGGAGCCACACGCAGCTCATTGTAGAAGGTGTGATGCCAGATTTTCTCCATGTCATCCCAGTTGGTGACAATACCATGCTCAATGGGGTACTTCAGGGTGAGAATTCCTCTCTTGCTCTGGGCCTCATCACCCACATAGCTGTCCTTCTGTCCCATGCCAACCATGACACCCTAGGAAAAAAGGCATGGTGAGTAAGTCTCTGCGCAGCAGCACCGCTCCGACGCGCCCACCGCCCGCAGCACAGGGCGCTCCCTGCTTACCTGGTGCCTCGGGCGCCCCACGATGGAGGGAAACACGGCACGGGGGGCATCATCGCCTGCAAAGCCAGCTTTGCACATGCCGGAGCCATTGTCGATGACGAGCGCTGCGATTTCTTCTTCCATTTTGCAAGATCTGGCAGGCGGAGACAGAGAGCCCTCACTGAGCCGCGCCTGGGCAGCCCTACCGTGCCCGCCGCCACGTCACGCGCGCGCCAAGCCCCAGGAGACCGCGCTGGCAGCGGGCCAGACCCAGCCCTGGCCCCGGGGGGGCTGCGGCAGCCGGGCCGCCTCCCCGGCCGCTCCCCGCGCTTTTTCCCCCCCAGTCGCCGTTTGAATCTCCCGCGCCCTGACGTCACCCGCCGCGGCAGCCAATCGCACGCCGCCCCGCTCCGCCTCGCGCCCCCTCCCCCCCTTAACGGCCCGGCTCCCATTGAACCGGGCGAAACGGCGGGCGGGGCGGGGGGGCCGCGGCCCGCGAGGCGGCAGGTACGAGCGCACCGCAACCACCCCCCCCCGCCGGTGCCCACCCCCACCCCCGTTAACGGGAAGCGGCGCGGGCCACGCCCTAACGGCCCCAAGCGCCCCGCGGGCGAGGGCCGCCGCGGCGGGCGGGCGGGCCGGTACCTGTGCGGAGGTGGAGGACGAGGCTTCTGGCGCTGCGGGGAGACGCTGCCGCCTGCTCTGCTGCCGCCGGCTGAGTGAGACCGTGCGGCTGCCAGCGCCGCGCTTTTATACGCGGGCCGCGCTGGCCCGGCCCCGCCGGCCGAGAACATCGCCATATATGGAGATCTTTCAGAAACACGCGCTCCCATTGGCTGGCGCCCACCCGGCCACGTGGGGCGCCCGGCCGGGCTGCCCCCGCCCCGCGGCACCCCGGAACCTGCATGGGGCGGGGGGCGGTGGCCCCGGTACCGGTCCGGGCAGCGCCCCGCGCCCCCCCGGCACCGCTCCCCCCCGGCACCGCCGGTCCCACCGCTCCCGTCACCCCCCCGGCAGCGCCGGGCACCCCAAGGCGACACCGGGCAGTGCCTGGGCAGCGCCGTGCACCTCAGAGACGGCACCGTGCAACCCCTGGCACCGCCGGGTGAACCGGGCACCCCCCGGCAGCGGCGGGCACCCCAGGATGACAGCGGGCATCCTGGGCAACCCCCCCAGCAGCAGCGGACACCCCAAGGACTGTACCAGGGTTGTCACACTGTGCACCGCCCCAGCAGCACCATGCACCCCCCCGGCTGGCACTGTGCACCCCCAAACAGCACCATGCAACCTAAATCTGCACCGGGCACCCCCTGAACAGCACCATGCACCCCCCAGGTAACACTGTGCACCCCCAGACAGCACCATGCAACCTAAAACTGCACATTGCACCCCCTGAACAGCACTGTGCACCCCCCAGGTAGCACTGTGCGCCCCCAGACAGCACCATGCAACCTAAAACTGCACCGGGCACCCCCTGAACAGCACCATGCACCCCCCAGGTAACACTGTGCACCCCCAGACAGCACCATGCAACCTAAAACTGCACATTGCACCCCCTGAACAGCACCGTGCACCCCCCAGGTAGCACTGTGCGCCCCCAGACAGCACCATGCAACCTAAAACTGCACTAGGCACCCCCAAACAGCACCATGCACCCCCCGGCTGGCACTGTGCACCCCCAGACAGCACCATGCAACCTAAAACTGCACCGGGCACCCCGTGGGCAGCACCTTGCACCCTGGACACGGCCCTGTGCAAGCCCAGGGGACCCCCAGGGAAGCGCCGGGCACCCCTTGCACGGCACCCGCAGGCCGTGCATGGACATGGGTGACTCCCGCGCAGCGCTGTGCGCCCCACGGGGACACCAAGCGCTTTGGGGTGTCCCTGTCCCCGTGTCCCGTCCTGCTGCCGCGCGGGCCGCACGAGCAGCACGTGCCACGGCCGGGGCGACGCGCAGGGGCCGCGGCCGAGCGCTGTGCCCGTCGCATGGACACCGGGCCCTGCGCGGCCTTGTCCTCGGGCGGGGGCCACCGCGATGCCAGGCCCGGGCGGGTGCAGGTAGCCGTCCCGTCCCATCCCGAGCCGTCCCGTCCCGCCGCCTGCCTATATTAGGAGAAACCAGGGCCGCGGCGCGGCCGCGCCTCAGCCCGAAACCGCCCACGGGCCGCCCGGCCCCGGGACCTTGGCCCCGCCGCGGCGGGAGGAGGAGGAGGAGGAGGAGGAAGCAGCCGCGGGGCTGGCGCTGAGTCACCGCGGCCCCCGGAGCCGGCCCCGTCGCCGCGGCGACGCGCGGTACCCCCCCCGTTGCCATGGCAACGGCGGGGTGTTGGCACGGGGAGGGGGGGACACGGGGACCCAGGGTGGCCCCGGGTGACCAGGCACCGCCATCGTCCCCGGGGCTGACCCCGGTCCCCGCCGTGCCGAGGCCCGGTGCGGTTTCCATCCCGGCCCTGCTCCCATCCCAATCCTGCTCCCAGCTCCGCTCCCAGGCCCGGCTCACATCCTACCCCGGATCCCAGCCCTCATCCCGCCCCCCTGCCCTGGGCCTAACCCCGATCCCAACCCTAATCCCAACCCCATCCCTCCCTCCGGCCCCACCCCTAATCCCAGCCCTCACCCACACCCCATCCCTAACCCCAATCCCAGCCCTAACCCCAATCCTGACCCCAACTGCATCCCTGCTCCCATCCTTCCGCCCCCCAGTCCCCTCCTGCTCCCAGCCCCAGCATCCCCATCCCAGATCCCCGTGCCTATCCCATCCCTATTCCCAGTCGGCTCCCCTCCACAGCCCCTGCATCCCCCCACACTGGGCCACCCTGAATGCAACCGGGCAGGGAGGGAATGCAGGGAATGGAGGGAATACAGGGATGAGGCCGGGCTCGGCAGCGCCCGCGGCGGCGCCGATCCCGCCTCCGGCAGCGCGGGGCCGTCACGAACGCGTCGGGCCTCAGCGCCGCCGCGGGGGGGGGACAGGGGTGGGGACAGGCAGGTATAAGAGCGGCCCCGCGGCGCCTCCCGCGCCGGCCGGCCCGGAAAGCCGAGCCGCATCCGGATCCGTTTCCGCGGGCGGCCGGCGGCAGCGCGGCCCGGCTCGGGTGACGTGCGCGCCCGCCGGGGGGCCCGGCCCCCACGCTGTAAGAGAGAGCCGGCCCATGAAAAAGTCATGAGGCACCCAATCCCCGGGACCTATTTTCGGGAACAATAACTCCGGCGGCCGCGGACACCGGAGCCGCCGCGCGGCACGGGGTGGGGGGGCAGCTCCCCCGGTCCCGCCGGCCCCAGCGGGAGCCGGGACGCCCGGCCCCGCGCTCCCCCGGTGCAATGACTTGGCGGACACCAGCGCAATGAGCTGCAGGCAGCCTCAGCCCTGCACCCCCATAGGCCGCAGCGGGACGGGACGGGCAGGGGGTCGCCGTGACCCCGATCCGGGCGCGGAGGGATTTGGGGCCGCAGGACAGATGGAGGCTGAGGGCCCCAAAGCGGGATAAAAGGTTTAAGCTAATCAAAATGCCCGGCTAATTGCTAAGGCGCTTAGGGGCCGCGCCGGGCGGGAGGCGACCTCGCGCCGAATCAGAGGCGCCGGTAACCCAAGCCCGCCCGGGCAACGGATACGGCGGCCGCGCGCGCCCGGATCGGGTTCCCGCGCGAGTTTTCCACCCGCGGGCACGGGCAGCGGCCGGCGCGGCTGCCGGAGCCCCGGAGCGGGCGCCCTCGCTCCCTGCTCCCATTCCCAATCCCCTCTCCGCGCCGCTCCGCCGCGCGCGCGGGCGCCGCCAACGCGGAAGATGCCAACGAATGGGATCCACCAGGCGCTGAAGATCCAGTTCGGGCTCATCAACTGCGAGAGCCGCTACCTGACGGCCGAGGCCTTCGGCTACAAGGTGAACGCGTCGGCCGCCAGCCTCAAGCGCAAGCAGATCTGGACGCTGGAGCAGGACGAGGCCGACGGCTCCGTGGTCTTCCTCAAGAGCCACCTGGGCCGCTACCTGGGCGCGGACCAGGACGGGCAGGTGCGCTGCGAGGCGGAGCGGCCGGGCCGCGATGAGCGCTTCCGCGTCATCACGCAGTCGGACGGGCGCTGGGCGCTGCAGTCGGCGCCGCACCGGCGCTTCTTCGGCGGCCGCCAGGACCGGCTCTCGTGCTTCGCGCCCAGCGTCACCGAGGGCGAGCTGTGGAGCGTGCACCTCGCCATGCACCCGCAGGCCAACCTGCTGAGCGTGAGCCGGCGCCGCTACGCGCACCTCAGCGCGCACGAGGACGAGATCGCCGCCGACAGCAACCTGCCCTGGGGCGTCGAGGCGCTCATCACGCTCTGCTTCCAGGACAAGAAGTACTGCCTGCGCACGGCCGACGAGCGCTACCTGCGCTGCGACGGCGCGCTCGTGCCCGAGCCCGGCGCCCGCACCGCCTACACGCTCGAGTTCAAGGCGGGCAAGCTGGCCTTCAAGGACTGCGACGGCAAGTACCTGGCGCCCACGGGGCCCACGGGGACCCTCAAGTCCGGGCGCAGCTCCAAGCCGGGCAAAGACGAACTCTTCGACCTGGAGGAGAGCCACCCCCAGGTGGTCTTCACGGCCGCCAACGGCAGATACGTCTCCATCCGGCAAGGTAGGTGCGAGGGTGGCCGCGCGGAAGGGGACGATGATCCGGGTGCTGCTCCCTGGGGACATGGGGACCCTGCGGGCTGGGGGTATCCTGGGCCCTGCTGCAAAGAGGGGTGCAACGATGCAGGGCTGTGCATGTGCGTGTGTGTGTATACATTGCTGTGCAGGTGGGCATAGGGCTACATGCGCATGTGCGCATGCGTGTGTGCACACACCGCTGCACGGGTGCATGCATGTGCATGCTCTTTTGCATGCATGCATGTCTGGTTGTATGTGCGTGCATGAGCATGGCTGCATGTGCACGTATGCTTGTGTGCAGTCGCACGCATGCAGGTCTGTGCAGCGCCGTGTGGGTGCATGCATGTGCATGCTCTTTTGCATGCATGTATATCTGGTTGTATGCGTGTGCATGGGCACGGCTGCATGTGCACGTATGCTTGTGTGCAGTCGCACGCATGCAGGTCCCTGCAGCGCCGCGTGGGTGCATGCGTGCACAGGGCTCAGTGCGGGGGGGTGTGCACAGGGGCGCACGCAGCTCGGTGCATTGCTGCACACGCGTGTGGACGTGCAGGGCTGCGTGTGCACGTGTGCTCGCGTGCAGCACAGCGCCTACGTGTGCTCTAGAGGGGACTGCGCTTGCACGTGGATTTGTGCACGGGGCTCCGTGCAGTGCAGCGCTTTGCATGGGGCTGTGCGTGTGCAACGTCGCGTGTCCCTGTGCACGCAGGGGCACACGCGTGGGACACCCGGGGTCCCCGTCCCCGCTTGCCCGGCCGCGCGGTGGCCCCGGCCGCCCCGGGAGGGCGCCCGCCCGGTGCCAAGCGGCTTAGGGCCGGTGACGGTGGCGGGCGGGCTATAAATAGGGGTTTTGTGCGCGCGGCGCTAACCAGATGGACGCGGCCGCAATCAGATTAACGAGCCCAATTAGGGCGATTGTTTGCAGCGGGATTTAGCGCCGCCCGGGCAGGCGGTGGGGCCGGGAGGGGGCGCGGGGTCGGTGCCCACGGCCGCTCCGCTCCCGCAGGCGTCAACGTCTCCGCGAACCAGGACGAGGAGCTGAACCACGAGACCTTCCAGCTCCAGATCGACGGCGACACCAACAAGTGCAGCCTGCACACCAACGCGGGCAGCTACTGGACCCTGGTGGCCCACGGGGGCATCCAGGCCGTGGCCACCGAGGCGTGAGTGCGGGGCCGGGGCGCTCGGGGCGCGGGGGGCCGGCGGGCGCCGCGGCTCACGCTCTGCTCTCGCGCCAGCGCCGCCAACACCATGTTCGAGATCGAGTGGCGCGGGCGGCGCGTGGCCCTGCGCGCCAGCAACGGCAAGTACGTGTGCACCAAGAAGAACGGGCAGCTGGCGGCCGTCAGCGACGCCGTGGGTGAGTGGAGTGGGCGCCGCGCGGGGCCGGGGCTGCGGGGCCGCGCGGGCGCCGCCGACCGCCCCGCTGCCCCGCAGGGGAGGACGAGGAGTTCACGCTGAAGCTCATCAACCGGCCCATGCTGGTGCTGCGCGGCGAGCACGGCTTCGTGTGCCACCACCGCGGCTCCAACCTGCTCGACTCCAACCGCTCCGTCTACGACGTCTTCCGCATCGTCTTCAGCGACGGCGCCTACCAGATCCGAGGTGAGCGGCAGGACCAGGTCCCATTGGTGGCACTGGGTCCCATTGGTGGCACCGGGTCCTGCTGGCGGCACCAGGTCCCATTGGCGGCACCGGGTCCCAGTGGCGACACCAGGTCCCATTGGTGGCACCGGGTCCCATTGGTGGCACCGGGTCCTGTTGGTGGTGCCAGGTCCCATTGGCAGCACCAGGTCCCATTGGTGGCACTGGGTCCCATTGGTGGCACCGGGTCCTGCTGGCGGCACCAGGTCCCATTGGCGGCACCAGGTCCCATTGGCGGCACCAGGTCCTGCTGGCAGCACCAGGTCCCATTGGTGGCACCGGGTCCTGTTGGTGGTGCCAGGTCCCATTGGCAGCACTGGGTCCCGCTGGTGGCACCGGGTCCCATTGGTGGCACCGGGTCCTGTTGGTGGCACCGGGTCCCGTTGGCGGCACCGGGTCCCATTGGCGGCACCGGGTCCCACCGGTGGCTCCGGGTCCCGCTGATGGCGCCTTGTGGCTCCGCTCCGCAGGCCAGGGGGGCAAGTTCTGGTACGTGGCGAGCAGTGGCGCCGTGTGCAGCGACGGGGACCTCTCCGAGGATTTCTTCTTCGAGTTCCGGGAGCGCGGGCGCGTCGCCATCAAAGGGAAGAACGGGCGCTACCTGCGCGGGGACGCGGCGGGGACGCTGCGTGCCGACGGCGAGGCCGTGCTGCGCGCCACGCTCTGGGAGTACTGAGCGGCGCCTCCGGGATGGCGGCGGCTCCGTCCCTGCCCGATCCCCCCCTGCTCCTGGCATTAAAGCCCCTCTGGATTGCACGGCGGGAGCCGCGTCCTCCTTGGCCGGCGAGCTCGGTGCAGCCGCCCGGTGCTGCCGGGCCCCACGCGTCACTCCTGGGCCCGCGGGCGCAGCTGGACCCGGCAGAGCCGCCTGGGTGCCCACGGGTCGCACAGGAGCGGGGTCTGGAACCTGCTCCATGAGAATGGGGGTGGCAGGGGGGTCCTGCGGGACCCCATGGGAGTGGGATGCTGGGATGGGTGATCCTAGCGGATAGTGGCCCCACATGGGGCCAGTGGCAGCCACCCCCCGCCCCAGCGGCGACAAGAAGGAGACGGGACGGCCGAGCAGCACGAGCGCTTTCATGGCACACGACACGGTACAGAGCGCAGCGCCGCGCGGACACCGTGCCAGGACGCGGCTCTTCCCGCACGGAGCGGGCCCAGGAATGCCGGGAGTGGAGCCCCCACCCTGCCCAGCAGCAAGCGGGAGCCCCGGGCCGCCCCGCGCCCGGCGCATCCCCATCCCGGGAAGGCGGTGGGGCCGCACCGGGAGCCCACGGGGCGGCAGGGCCAGCCCGGGAGCCCCGCGCTGCCACCGGGCGGCTCTTTGGGAAGAGGCGCCGGATGCGCCCGCGCTGCCCCCGACACGAGCACGACACACGCACACACACACACGCACACCGGCCCCGCTGCGCGCGCCGCGGCCGTCGCCGTCGCCGCGCCGGCCCCGCTCACAGCACCACGAGGCTGGGGTTGCGCAGCTGCCGGTAGACGTGCAGGAGCTTCTCGGCGGCCGCCCCGTCGCCGTCGTCGCTGCACGGTGGCCGCTCCCGCAGGGACTGCGCCTCCTTCAGCAGCATCTGCGGGAGGCCAAGGGCGTCGGGAGAGGGAAGGGCGTCGGGAGAGGCACCAAGGGCATCGAGAGAGGGAAGGGTGTCGGGAGAGGCGCCAAGGGCATTGGGAGAGGGAAGGGTGTCGGGAGAGGCGCCAAGGGCGTCGGGAGAGGGAAGGGTTTCGGGAGAGGCGCCAAGGGCATTGGAAGAGGGAAGGGTGTCAGGAGAGGTGCCAAGGGCATTGGGACAGGTGCCGCGGGCCAGTGCTCACCTCATGGTTCGCCTGAATCTGGCGCAGATACTGCATGCGCAGGTCGGGGGGGCCGCTGCCCTGCGCCGCCTGCTCCAGCACCAGTGCCTGCGGGATGCGGGATGTGGGAGCGGAGCTCATTGCCCGCCGGCTCCGCGGGGCCGCCCCGGCACAGGGACAGCGGGACATGTCCCCATCGCGCTCAGCAATGGCCCCCGGCAGGGCCGGGGAAGCGGGCGGCGCGGGCAGCGTACCTGGATGCGCCGGATCACGGCGTGGTGCACCCGGCACATGTCCGCCAGGGACGGGCTCTCCATGAGGATCTCCACGGCCTGGATGGGGCCCGCGGGGCTCAGGTCGTTCATGGCCACCTGCGACACGGAGCACAGCGTCACTGCGGCTGCGCAGGGGACACGCGGGCGCCTGCCCGTCCTATCCCGTCCCCGCTGCCGCATGCCAGCCCATCCTCGGGTGAAGCAGCAGCTGGGAAAGCCACCTCGGACCAGCCCCTCGAGGGGAACGTGGCCCCCCGCACTCGGAAGCATCAGCCAGCCCTAGCTGAGGCCTCTCGCGCTCATTGCACCCCCACGGGGACCTGCGTCCCAGCAAGGTGCCTCTGCCAGAGGGCTCCTCTGTGCTGGGACGACTCGATGCCCATTCCCTGCCACCCCGGCGGGTTTAATCCCGCGGGCTCAGCGGGGCCGCCCATCGCGCTGGCAACGCTGGTGCTCTCAAGTGTGAAGCAACCCGAGCCACGTCGCTGCCGCGCGCGCAGGGTCAACCAGCCGTGGCGGGACAGCCGGGAGCAATTAGTATTTTTCCTTCGCGCTTAGAGAGGGATTTTCGCATTAAAGGGGAGAAAGCTGCAGCAGATGAGATTTAAATCCCAAACCCAGCCACGTTTTCCCCGCGCTCTGCAGAATTAGCAAAGCGCAGCAGGACAAACGAGCAGGGAAAGCTCGTTGCTTCCCACAGCCACAGGCCAGGGCATGGCCCGGGGTTGCCAAGTCTCTGCGGGGCCAGGCAAGGGGACGGCTGTGTGCGGGGACAGCGCGGGGACACGGCGGCACCGCTCTGCAGCCTCCACGCACCGGCCACAGGGGCTCCGCTCCGCTCATCCCAACCTCCCCGTGACCTGGGCGGACGACGGTTCCCCAAAAGGCCAGACTCCACCTTGGACTTGTTCCCAGCCACTTGGGTGACCTGGCAGTGCCACGTGCCCTGTGCCACCTCAAGGGTAAGCCCTGCCGGGAGCTGCGGAGACCCACACGGGGCCTCACGGATCGGGCAAACCGGTGACGGGACGGCGGGAGAAGCTGCGCGCAGCTGGGAGGGGAATCCTGCCCTTCCCTGCATGGTGCAGGAGCAGGGCGCAGGGCCACTGCCCGTGCGGGAAGGGAGGGGACAGCGTCTGGGGACAGCCACAGCCGGAGGGCAGCTCAGGGCTGGTGGGAAGGGGAGCAGCAGCCTGAGGTTGTCCCCGGCCAGGAGGCTGTGCATGGTACCGCAGAGCCACGTGTGGGGACGGCGGCGCGGGGGGCAGGGTCCCGGGCGCGCGGGCGCTCTCCGGTCGGCGCTTGCCTCTCGCACGAGCAGCTGCACCTCTCCTCCGTCCGGCGCGGCGCCGCGCACGGCCGCCACCTCCGCGCCGCGCAGCGCCTCGGCCGCCGCGTTCTCGGCCAGCAGCCAGCGCAGCGTGGCACAGCTCAGCGGCACGCCTGGGGACAGCAAGAGAGCGGCTCGGCACGGCACAGCACGGCACGGCCAGGGCCCTCCCGCCGCAGCCCTGCGACGGGCCACGCTCGGTGGTGCCAGCGCCAGCCCCCGAGACGCTGGTGACGGTGAACGGGGACACACGGACACCAGGGAAGGGCCAGCGGCCACCCCGGCCTCACAGCCGGGTCTGCAGCACACGGCTCAGCCGCCCCGCGATGCCTCCAGGCTGGAAGGCGAGCGCGTCTCCGCAGGGATCCGCCCGGCGGAAGCGCCAGCCGCCTCCGGGACGCTGCTCTGCGGGCAGCATTGGAGGGACCCACCTGCGCTGGAGGTTTTCAGTGCGTTTTTCAGCAGCTCCGAGGACACCCTGATGGACGCCGCGGATGGCGGCGGGTTCCCGTCGCCCGGAGCGCGTGGTTCCTCGCCGTCGCTCCCCGCTTCGGGCTCCGTCTGCTCCCGGGACACCCGCAGGAAGGTCTCCACAGGGCCGGGGGCGGCAGGGAGGCCCTCGGGCGCGCGGGGGCCGCTCTCCAGGCGCAGGCACTGCAGCATGTCGATGGTGCACTCGCTCAGGGGCAGGCAGATGCCCTCCCTGTCCGGGGAGAGGATGGGCGAGTCGTCCGGCAAGAAGTCGTCCAGGGCCTCGCAAGAGTCGGAGCCGCTGCCCAGGATGTCCCGTAAACTGTAGTAGAGGGCACAGGAGATGGTCAGAGGCAGGTCCAGCTTGGTGTCCGCAGCGGAGCCCAGCGGCAGCGTCAGCTCCCTCTTGTTCCCGGGCAGGAGCTGGTCGATGGGGAAGGTGAAAGTGGTGCCGGAATCCACCGAATCCTCCTCTAAGGCACAGGGGCTGGCGAGGAGCTGCACGCACAGGGTCCAGCCCTCCTCCAGGCTGTACTCGCTGCAGTTCTCCAGCACGCAGGAGATGGTGGCGGTGTCCTGCAGCAGCAGGCAGCTCCAGTTGGCAGTGACCGTGCAGGCGATGGGCTTGTGGCCGTCCTGGCTGGAGAGCAGCGCCGCGCTCACGTTCATCACCTGGTTGAGGCTGGCGAGCGCGCGGTTCTTCTGATCCACCGCCTTCTTCAGGAAGGAGACCCTGCGGGGACAGCGCGGCGGCTGGGACGCCCCGAGGGACACGGAGAGGCTGAGCCTCAGCAACCGCCACCGCAGGGAGCATGAGCCAAGGGGTCCCGTGTCCTGCATCACCCCAGGATCGCCCCACATCGCTAGGGTGGCCCTGGGGTCCCTGCTGCTTGCGGCGCTGGCAAAGCCTTTCTGCCCACGGGCTCCTATTGGCCGAGGGGCTCCAGGCAGCAGGGTGAAACACGGGGGGCTCCAAACCCTGCTCACAGCATGGGCAGGTCCCGACCTGATGGCTGTGGGAACGGCCTGGCGAAGGGATGGGACCCGTTTGGGACCCGCGCAGCGCGTGGGTGGCCACAGGGGTTTACGGCAGCGCCTGCCTGGCACCCTCCTCTGCCACCTCCTGCCACGGGGCTGTAAACACCCACCCGCAGCACCCAGGAGCCGCCCGGCCCGCAGGGGAGAGGGCAGCCCCGCAGGGACTGACACTGCGGGGTGAGGAGCTGCCCCGCGAGGCTCCCGGAGGGAAGCGGAGCGCCGGCGCCGCGGCTGCTCCGCTGCCGACCGCTTCCTTGTCGGCAGCCCTGCCCTCACCTCTCTGAGGTGTTGCCGATGCCGGAGAGCAGCTCCTTGATCCTCTGGCCGACCTCGGCGGGCGTCAGGCGCGCGGCCGGAGCCTCCTCGGGGCTGCAGAGGCCGCAGCTCACGAGCCGCCCCTTGGCCGACAGGGCCAGCAGCTCCGATTCACCTGCGGGGACAGAGGCGCCACTGAGGGACGCAGCAGCGGGAGGGGACGGGGCGAAGGGAGGCACCGGCTAACGGCCGGAGCGGCCGCCCCGGGGGGACTTTGCCGGGGAATGCGGCAGGAGGCCCCTCTGGGCGCAGCCCCGCGTGCAGGAGCAGCGCGGCAGGGCCCTAGGGACAACGCAGCAGGCACCGGTGACACGGGACACGTCGCGTGCGAGACAGGGCTGCTCCCTGCATCCCCGCGGGGCCCGGCCATGCTCCCCGCAGCCCCAGGCGAGCGGCGGCAGCGGGGGGATGCGCCGGGGCTGCCACGCAGGGCCCTGGCACGAGGCGCATGGGGCCCACGGCGCTCTCAGGCGGTGCCCGGGGAGGCTCTCCGGCTCGCTGCCCGGCGTGCGGCCCCGCGGCACGGGGCTCACCTAGGGGCCAAGGGGCCCCTCGGCCCCGGGGACTCGGCCGCCCGGGCGGGCTCTGCGCTCTGCTCCGTGCCCAGGCCGTGCCCACGGAGCGGGGTTTGCACCGGGCTGCAGGGAGCCGCGCGTGCGGGCTCCGAGCGGCCGCCCCGGAGCCCCTCATCCCGCCTGGACGCCCTGTCTGGAACGGGTCTCGTTCCCGCTTACGTGGGTCTCCCTCGCACTCGCCTCTGCGCAGGGACCCAGGCGGGACGGGCACGGGCGCCCCGCACGGACCGGCCGCCTCCTGCAACGTCAAGGGGGAGCGGAGCCTCGCACGGCACCCCGAGCCCGGCACGCCTCGTGTCCGCATGCGCCACAGAAACGACTTACAACAACGAGGGGAGTCAACAAGCACGGACGGAGGACGGAGCCCAATCTGGACCGTAACGAGGGGTGGAGACGCACGGGCCGGAGCAGGCGGCTCCTCTGCCCCCTTCCACCCCCCGCCCCAGCGCGCTCCCCGCTGCTGGCAGTACCTTCTGCTGCCCGGGAGGACAAGGAAAGGGCCACAACACTACAGATACTTAAACTGGCCGGAGACAGGACCGGGGGCAGGACGCCCGCGGGGCTCTCCGCGTCCTCGGCGTCGGAGGCCTCGCTGGCCCAGTCCAGGTCGACGGCGGAGATGTCCGAGTGGGTGCTGTAGTACATGCGGCTGCCGCTGCTGCAGGCGGCGCACAGCACGGGCCCGCGCAGGTGGTACTCCCTGAGCTCCGGCACCGCCGCCGCGGCCCGCTCGTCCGCCTTCACGGCCACCATCTTGCCGTAGTGGCCCACGGCCACCACGCAGTCACAGCCGGCGTCGCCCACGAGCGCCTCGGCCTCCTCCTCCTCGTCCTCCGCCGCCCTGCGCTCCGTCCGCAAGGCCCCGATGAACACGATGGGCTCTTCCAGGTGGTGGAGGATCTTGACGGGCGGCTCCTGGCTCGACACGTCGCAGCCGCCGGCAGCCTGCGAGGAGCTGAGGGCCTTGAGCGGCACGGAGCAGAGCTGCCCGTCGGGGAAGCCGCACAGGATCATCGGGGACTCCAGCATGGCCGCGTCGACGCCGAAGAGCAGGCTGAAGAGCGGCTCCTCCAGCACGAAGCCCCCCGAGCACCAGGGCCCCTCGGCGGCGCCGGCGGCGGCGCCGGGCGCGGACGCACAGCACAGCACGGGCAGGAAGCGCGCGGCCGCGTCGGCCTCGGCGCCGGGGCCGAAGGCCACCTCGCTGACCTGCCGGTACGGCGGGCTCTCCTGCTCGGCCCGCGGCAGCTCGTGCAGCTTCATCCACCACTTGCCCTGCGCCTGCGACAGCGTGATGACAAAGCTGTTGAGCAGCGTGAACGTGCACAGCGTGGCGTCGGGGAAGACGCAGGCCTCCGAGTCCACCGGGAAGACGTCGGAAGGGCCGTCGCCTTCTTGGCCGCTGCCTTCCTGGCCGTCGCCTTCTTGGCCGTCGTCGCCGTCAGTCTGCTCCATTACCCTTGGAGCGAACACGGAAAAGCTCTCAGCCAAGCCGGGGGCGAAGCCAGCACGGCTCTTGGCTGCCTCTCGCCCTGGCCCGTGGAAGCCACCTCCCCAGCGCACGGTTTGTAGCATCTGCTGCAAAAAGAGCCGTGCGGAGGGAGCCAGCGCTCCCGCGGGCTGGTGCTCCGAACCGCTTAGCGCTCGTCGTCCCGCGGGACAGGGCACAGGGGCCGCGGGACGCAGCGACGTCCCCACGGGACGCGCGACGGGGGCTCCGCGCCGAGGTGACAGCGGCCTCACCTGCTCTGCTGCTCCAGGGACACGCAGTAGATCCCGCTGTGGGCGCAGAGGATGTAGAGCCGCTTGGGGACGGGGAGCAGCTCCACGTGCCACACCTGCTCGGGGCATTTGTACACGGCCTGGGTGGAAAAGCGGAGAGGGAATGTGGGATTCCCGCAGGAGCGCCCGGCAGCTCCGGGACGGCCGCCCGCGCAGCCAAGACGTCTCCGGCTCCACAGGGACGTTGCACAGAGGGCGACGGCACCTCCTGGATCACCAGGAAGCGGCTGCGGGACAACAGCGGCCGCTTCCCGCAAACCGGCATTCCCGGGAACAGGCAGCTCCGCAGCTTCCAGGGTGAGGAGCCCAGCAGGCCCGATGGGCTCCCCCGGGAATGGCTGCGTTTTCCGAGGAGCAGTGGGATGGGAAGGAGGGAAGCAGCAACACAGCGGCCGTCAGCACCTCGCGCTCCTGGGGGAGCGGGCAAGGAAAACGGGAATGCGGGAGCCCGTACGTGGTCTACTTTCCCGGGAAGGAGCACCGTGTGGGAAGCAAATCTTGATACTGCAGCGAGGGCTTTCTTAGAAATGGTAATAAGAACAAATTAAAAAAAGACGCTGTGTATAACTCAACACGACGACTGCTGTTAGTCACAGCAGAGACAATAGCGAAACCCTTTGTACATGCGAAATGAAAGAGGTGCCGCTTCATCCGAGAAGGGAAAAAAATAGGTCCTCCTGCCCCAATTAAATAGGGCTCGTGAGATCAGGAGAGGGGTCGAGCAGCGACACCCCCCGCGCCCCAGCAAGGGGCCTCGGCGCCAGGCCAGGTCCCTGTCCGGGGTCCCACGACCTGGGGGGGTCCGGGAAGGACCTGGGGTCAATCCGGAGCTTTCGGAGGCGGCAGCGCGGGGGGAAGGCGGCTCGGAGCCGCGTGCGGGCCGGGGCGTCCGGCGGCCCCGCTCACCTTGAGCACTTTTCCCTCCTGGTCGTAGACGTAGAGGAACTCGCTGCCGTTGGAGAGGTAGATCTCGTTCTCGTGGCACAGCACGCGCGGCTTGCCCGACACCAGCCCCCCGACCGGGCAGCAGAAGCCGGCCAGGTAGTCCACGCGGGGGCCCACGTGCGCCATGGCCGGGGCGCGGGCGGCGGCCTGGGGGCGCGGGGCGGCTCAGCGCGGGGCGGGGAGCCCGCGGGGAGCCCCGGGAACGGACGGGCCCCGGCGAGGGCCGCGGGTGCGAGCCCGGCCCGGGGCTGCGCGCGGCCCCCGAGCGTGTCCCGACCTCATCCCCGAGCGTGTCCCGACCTCATCCCCCAACGTGCCCCAAGCCTCAGTCCCCAACGTGCCCCAAGCCTCGGCCCCGAGCGTGTCCCGACCCCGGCCCCCGACGTGCCCGACCCCGGCCCCCAACCGTGCCCGACCCTCAGCCCCGTCCCGCAGCCCCGCACCTGCCCCCGCGCCCCCGGACCTGCCCCACGGCTCTGCAGCCCCACGGCTCTGCAGCCCCCCGGCCCGCCCCACGGCCCGGCCCCGGCCCCGGCCCCGGCCCGTCCCAGCCCCGGCCCGTCCCGCCCGGCGGGGCCGCGGGTACCGGGCGGGGGGCGCGGGCGGCTCCGCTTTACGGCTGCGCGGCGACCGCCGCCGCAATGGGCGGGGAGCTTGCGACAGGCCGTAAAGCGGGGACGGGGGGGAGACGGGCGGGGCCCCCGGACCGGCACCGGCACCGGCACCGGCACCGACCCGACCCGACCCGACCCGGCCCGGCCCCGTCCGTCCGGTCCCGCTCCGCCCCGCCCCGGCTGCGGGGGCGCGGCGGGACACGGCGCCAGCCCGGCGGGACGGGGACAGCCCCGAAGGGCGCGGGGACGGGGGGAATGCGGTGGGGGGACACGGGGACACCCTGTGAGGGGACACGGGGGTGTCGTGAGGGGACGCGGGGACACTGGAGGGGGACGCGGGGACACCCCTTGATGGGACGCAGAGCCACCCTGTGAGCGACACTGGGAAAGTCCCCGAGGGGACACGGGGAAACCCCCGGGATGACATGGAGGTGTTGCGAGGGGGACATGGGGACACCCTGCGAGGTGACGGGGGATGCTGCAGGGGAACATGAGGACACCCCCCAGGGGACATGAGGACACTCCTTCCCAAGGGGACAGAGAACCACCCTGTGAGGGACACCGGGAAACCTCCTGAGGGGACATGGAGATGCTGCGAAGGGACATGGGGACAACCCCCCGCACCCCAAGAAGACATGGGGATACCCCCCAGGGGACAGGGATACCCTGCGAGGTGACACGGAGACGCTGAGAAGGGGACATGGGGACACCCTCCCCAGGGGACATGGGGACACCCCGCGAGGTGACAGGGGCCATGGGCACCCCCCGCTGGCTCCTCCCGTAAGGTGGCCCTGGGACACGCGTCCCCCAGGGGGTGGCGCCAGGACAGTGACAGGACAGTGACAGGACAGTGACAGGGCAGCCGGGGGGGCCGGAGCCGCCACTTTATTGCCAGGAGGCGCCCGGGTGGCGCCGTCCCCGCGCGTCCCCGGTCCCCGCGCGCGGCCGGGGCGGCCCCCGTGGGCGCCGGGCCCCGCCGAGGCGCTCGGCCGCGGCCTCCACGTCGGCGAAGCGGCCGGAGAGCCGCCCCAGCTGCTGCTTGAGGCCGCCCACGTCGCGGTGCAGCCCGTCGAGCGCCGCGGAGAGCGCGCGGATCCTGCGGGCGGCAGCGCCGTGAGCGCGGGGGGACGTGTCCCCGTGTCCCCGTGTCCCCCGCGTCCCCGTGCCGCTCACCTGCCGTAGTCGGGCAGCACGGACGCGTGGTCGGCCAGCAGCAGCGTGCGCAGCTGCGCCGTGATGGCGAAGCGCCAGTTGTCCAGCACCACCGAGAGGTTGGCGCAGCCCTTGGCGGCTGCGGGAGCCCACGGGGGTGGCTCTTTGGCGAGGACGCCCCGTGGCCACGGCGGGGACGGGGGCCGCGCGCGCGGGGAGTTACCGTCCGCGGCGACGTCCCGCGGTGCCGCCGCCGGCCGCCTCGGCGGGGCCGCGCAGCCCAGGGCCGCCAGGAGCAGCGCGGGGAGCAGCCGCATGGCCGGGGCTGCGGGCGGCACCGTCAGGCTCCGCGGCCCCTTCCCGGCCGCCCGGAGCCGCCGGCCCCGCTGCTCCCGGGGGTCTGTCCCTGCTCCTGGCGCCCAGGGTCGCTCCTGCCTCCTACCTGCTGCGAGGTCCGAGCTCGCGGGCGCTGTGCGACGGCTCCGCTCGTCCGGGCTCCGCTCGCCCGGCTCTGGCTCCGGCCAGCTCCGTCCTCCCCCTTTGAGCGCGTGGGGCTGGCGCGGGGCCCGGCCGCGCTGCTGATTGCAAACAGACGGGCTGGGGCCGGCGGAGCCCCGTGCCGGGGCCGCGGGTGGCCCCGAGCGCCGCCGAGAACAAAGCGCAGGAGGCAGCGCGGGCTCACGCGGCAGGTGCTTTTATTCAACGTTACTCGCAGACCCTCCGGCCGGGTCAGTCCAGTCCAGGCACCGCAACCCTCTGCAACCCCAAACACCAACAAACCGAGGGGAGAAGCAACCCGGGGCTCGGGGAAGCGCCGCGCGGGAGCCGCCGGCGGGATGAAGCCTTCGGCGCATCCGACATCCATCCCGGCCCGCTGCCCTGTGCCAGGACGGTGCCACACGGCTGGGCGCAAAGGACTCGCGCCTCTGTCCTGCGCGGGCTTTGGGACAGCGCTGGGCAAGGGACCCTGGGTTAAACAAGACCCAAACGTAGGGGGGTAGCGGGTCCCTGCTGCCCCTCGGCAGCCGCCGGCGCTCGTGGCCCTGCACGGGGTCACGTGGGGACAGGGTGGCTCCAGGCAGAGCGGCTCCGAGAGGGAGATCCCGGGCAGCCCCGGGGCAGGATGCGCTCGGAGCAGGTGGAGGTGGCTCCAGGGGACAGGGCCACCCGCCCCAGGGAGGACAGGGCCGCACAAGGTCATGGCCAGGCGCAGGGCAGTGCGGAGGCTGCACGAGTCGCGGTGCTCCAGGGCATGGCCTCGCTGCGGGGGCCCAAGCTGCTGCGGGTGGCCCCAGGGACACGCGTGGGGACAAAGACACCCACAAGCAGCAGCCAGTGCAGCCCCAGCACCGCATCCAGCCTGCAGCCGAAGCAGCTCCCTGGAGCACCAGGAACGGCCCTGAGCCGAAAGCGGCCGCCTGCCCCGCTTGCCGGGTGCCAGGAGCCCGTCCTGCCCCGGGAGGGCCACCAGCGCGGGCCCAGCCTGGCAGTGCCACCTCCTGCTTGTGCCGCTGCGGCCGGGGAAGCAGCAAGAGGGGGCAGAGCCGGGGCACAAGGACCCACTGCAGCCTCCGTGGCGCGCTCGAGCCCGGGCAACCCGGAGCTGCCCACGGAGGGAGCGGGGGGTCAGCGCCGCGCGGGGCAGCGGAGCTGGCGCAGGGGGAAGGCTCCCACGGGCTGCAGCTCATCCAGCTGCCAGGGCCCTGCTAGAGCCAGGGCATCGTCTCCCCCGTGACCCCGGGAGGGAGCGAAAGAGCAAAAGGGAAAAGCTGGAGCCCCCTGTCCCTGGGCGGCTCCGGTGCCCGGGCGCCTGCGGGAGCGGAGGGGAGGATGGAGCGGGGCGGGCGCCGCTGCTGGGGCTGCTCTGTCGGCGCTAGGTGCGCGGCAGGCTGCACATCTCGCAGTGCTCCGTGCCCGGCTGGTTCATGAAGGTGCAGTGCTGGCAGGCCCACATGGCCGCGGCGGCGGCGTGCGCCGCGCCGCCCATGGCGCCGTACTCGTGCAGTCCTGAGAGCGGGACGCCCACCGTGCCTGCGGGAGGGAGACGCCGTCACGGCGGGGACGGGGGGAAGCGCTGGAGCCGCGTGCGGCTCCCGGGGAAATCCGGGGCAAATACCCTGTCCCCAAGGCGGGCAGGAGCCTCCCCGTCCTCACCCCCTGGCTGGCACCACAAGGAGGTCCCCACAGTGCACGTGGCAGAGTTTGGTGCCCCCCAGGCAAGGACTAAGGGTCCCAAACCCTGTCACCTCCCCAAACGCACCCCCTGCCCCACGTGGCGCTACCACGTCCCATGTGCCCAGCCCAGCTGCTGCTGGAGCCCCCTCAGGCTCGAGGGCAGCGTGGGGCACACGGGGGTCCCCTTGGCCCCACCGCTGGCCCGAAGGGAGACGGGCACCAAGAGTGCCCATGTCTTACTGCAGAGCTGCTCGATGGTCGCCCACTGCTCCGATTTCTTCCACGTCTGCGCCAGCTCCTCGTTCTTGGTCCTCACGGCCTCTAGCAGGAGGCTGATGCTGTCCTGGAAGGCACAAGGAGAGGGGAGCTGGGCGAGCGCCTCCCTGCCCTCCCATAGTGGCACCACGGGGGGCTCCAGCCTGCGCCGTCGGCCCTTCCAAGGGGCCCTCGGAGCAGCACAAGCCCCATCCACGGGCCGCCCAGCCCGTCTGCTCCCTGCCCTTCACGCAGGCCCCCAGGAGCAGGAGGCCCCGTGTCGCGTTGGCTGCAGGCTCTGCCCCGCGGGGACAGCGAGCGCGGCCTCGTCCCCAGCCACCCGCACCCCTGGCCAACACGCGCTCTTCCCGCTGCAACGACCGGAGCATCCGACGGCGCCGGCGCTCCCGGGGCCTGGGCATGAGCCAGGATGCAGGGCCGAGCCCAGAGGCCGGGCTGCAGCGGCAGGAAGTTGTTGGCCTCACGGATCTGGGGGCTCTGATCTCGCTCTTGCTACAACAGGAATTTCTGATTCCGAGATTTTTAAATGTTTCCAGCTCTCAGAGCTGCAGCCAAGTTGGCTCCATCCGGTCAGCAACGGTGCTAAGGAGCACCACCCACGCGCTGCTGCGAGCGGCGCTCTGAGAGCCTGCAGACCAATTGGGGACTTCAGTTTTTCTTTTCAACCTTCCTCCAAAGGCCAAGGACCTCCAAATGCCGGTTCTTCCTTCCAAAGTCCTGGGAGAATCGGCATTTGGCCAGCTCCTTGTCTCCTGACACCCAGCCTGGGGAATCAGGCCGACACGCGCTCCTCGCACGTGTCCCCGAACGGCAGCGCTGACGTGGCCGGTGATCCTGGGCTCTACGTACCCGCAGAGGCATCACCTCGTTCGTGACCAGGAAGAGGAGCAGGTGGAAATCAGAAATGATGTCTAGGAAAACCGAGGAGGTGTTTTGGGACAGGTACGTGGCCAAGCTGTGGAAGTCCTACAGAGATGAAAAAGTAAGAAAAAGAGGTTACTTTTCACCCCACCGAGTGATAATGTGATTTTCCTCCTGAAGCCCATCAGCGGACACTGCAACATCCCCATCTCTCCAAGCATCAGCTGCCATGTGCAGAGACCATCCTCTTTAGAGGAACCCTACGTTGCTGCTTTAGAGCAGCTGAAGTTTCTTTCAGCTGGCAAAGATCAGCGTGTGCCTCGGGGCCGTCCAGCAGCTGCCTCTGCTCAACGCTGTCTGGGTCTCTCTCACTTAAAGCCTCTGGATTTTAAACATCAGTCCAGGAAGAGGAGTCAGTGTCCTCTGAGCCGGGGTAACAGATGTCCCTGCTCCCGTCCCTGCGGAGAAGCTGCTGCTGTCCTGCCACACGGAGGTCACAGCCCTGCTGGATCCTGCGCAGCGGCACCGACGCCTCTTTAGTTGCCACCGGACACCAGCGCTGGCCCTGGCCCCGATGGGACCAGCACGTCCCAGCGGAGCTGGCGGCTGGGCAGGGGCTGAGGCGAAGCACCAAGAGGTGATTTAAGGGCACAGCTGCAGCCAGCCCTCCTCGGAGGCAGGAAGCACGGGGGAAGCAGACAGGCACGTCTGCGTTAAACACAGCTCAGGCACAAATCGCTCCTTACCTGAGTTTCCCCCAGCACATCACGGTTCTCGATGGGGAAGGGATTTTGAGAAATGGAAAAAGTGTAGACCGGATCCTTGGGGAAAGTTGTAGTAATCTGAAAAAAAAAACAGGAAAGGAGCATTAGAGCTGAGAGCAGGACGGGTGAGCGGGGCACAGCGAGCAGGGCTCCCACAGCCCGGAGCAGCTCCGTGACGGCGCTCCGGAGGCAGGAGCGAGGCAGCCGCAGTACGGACCTGCCGACGGCTCTCGGGAGACCCTTGGAGTCAAAACCTGCCTATGCCCGCTCTGAACTCCTCGCTGACACAGATCCTGGAGAACACGCTCAGCTGAGACCTGCAGCGGCTCCAAGGCTGATCCCGGCTCTTCTCGGTGTGAAAGGGGCCTCGGTGCTGCTCAAGCGCCCAGGCCTAATCCTGGCCAAATCCCCCTCCCTGTCGAGCTGCAAAGACTCCTTCTTCCCAGGCGCCTCCCCCTAATCCCGGCCGCGCCAACCCCGCGTCCTTCGTGCCCTCCGCAGCGTTCCTGCCGCGCCGCGATCCCACCAGGATCCTGCGCATTCCTCATGCACAGGGACAGCAGCCACGGGCAGCTCCCACGGGCCCTGCTGCCCCTCGCGCTGCCCCGGTCACGGGGCCTTCCCCCTGAGCCCACAGCACCGAGGGGTGCCATGGTGTGCCCGGGCGGCCACGCGCAGGAGCCTGTCGCCTGTCCCCGCTCTGGGCTGCACCTCTTTGGCTTCGGTTACAGACCAGAGAGGCCCTTCAGCAGCAGAAATGCAGAAATACCTGCCGGTGCAGGAGCAACTGGATTCTTTTTTAAGAGACAAAACAAGATGCTTCAGAAACGCAGCTTTCTGCCGCTCCAGCCTCCTCCTCGGCGCACACTGTCAATCTGAGCTCATCTTCATTACACACCAGGCAGCCCACAAACAGATGCCTTCCCTGCACGAGCAGTGAACCCGGCCCAGCGCTGCGGAGCGGGGCGCGGGAGGCCGGGCACGAGGGGCCCGTTGTCCCGAGCCCCGCGTGGCTCCCTCGGCCTCAGCCCACGGCTGCTCCGGCGGCACCGGAGCACGCGGGACACGGGGACGCGCGCGGGAAGCCCGAGGCTGCCAGCCCGCCCGTGCCAGGGGCGGCTGCTCCGACCAGTTGCTCCGAGGGGATTTAATCGTTGCTGGCACCGCTTCCAGCTCCAATGCTATCACCTGCCAGCCAAATTCCCCGCTTTCCCGCCTGGCGCAGCGGTTCCGTTGGAGCCGAAGGGCAGCGGTCCCGCTCCTCTCAGGAGGGGAGCTCCTTGCAGCACCAACCCGGGCTGCTGAGTCACCGCGAGGAGCCGGGTCCTTAATTGCTGCTCCCAGCCAGACAACTGGAGCTTCCTAATTAGCTCCCCGCGAGGTAGTGCCCAGCACACGTGTCCTCGGGGCTGGCTGCTTCCTCTCCGTGGCCACGTGCCATTTCCTAGCAGCGCTAAGGCAAACCCGGCCGTGCCTCCCGAGGAAGCGAGGGCATTCCCTGGCACGGCAGCACCCCGGCTACCCATGCGCCGTCTCCAAGGCCTCCGTGCTAGGAACGCCTGGCAGCAGAGGAGAGAAATCCGATCTCGGAAGCAGCCTGCGGCGTAAACGCCTGGGCTGGGTCAAGAAGCTGGGGCTGCCCTGCCCGCCTCCCGCTCCGCGGCGAATACTCACATCGATGATCAGGTACTCGACGGGCAGCGGGCGAGCCAGCTGCGTGATCTCGTTGCCAAACTTGTCTATGTCCTGAAAGGAGAAGAGTTTCTTATTATTCCTCCATGCAGAAGTGGCTTGAAGCCTACGGGACTGGAGACCCCCATGCAGGAGCTCGGGAATGCTCAACCTTGGAGGCGCAGGAAAGAGGCTGCTCACATGGGGCTGCTTTGCTGGTTCTGATACAGAGCTGCCTGATGTCACCAGGAGTCCCTGCCTTCGTTACCCAGCCCCATTTCCTTGGGAGCCAAGGGAATTTTTATCAGCATGAAGTGTCTCTATGCATCAGTCGCCGCCACCGCAAGGACGGACGGCGGTATCCGAGGTGCAGGTGCTGCCCAAAACGCAGCCCTGCGCTAATAAAAGCAGGTCCTGCTCCGCAGCCGCTTTCCCAATGCAGGAAACCCAACTGCCACCCTGGCCACGAGTGTCCAGCCCGGCCGCTCGCTCCTGCCGCGGCGGGGAGGCCCGGTGCTGCTCACACACATACCTGAGAAGGCAGCGCATCGCACAGCGGCAACGTGTTGTGCTTTGCCAGACGAATCCAACACAAAGTTTAATTACGGAGAAAAGCGGCCAGCATATGTTCATTAATCATAGAGTGACAATTAGACTTGATTTATGTCAAACATGCCGAGTTCAAACACAGCTTCAGAAATAAATTCATGAGAACTGACACTTTTCATTAAAGATTCCGTACGAGGGGGTTGTATTTTCTACCTAAATCATCACTTAACCTGTTATAAATCATTCATTGAGCCACATATAAATTATGCGCCCATAATTCCCGATCGGAGACCCCGCACACAAGTTCACGCTCCCCGAGCCCTCCGCAGCCCCGGGGCGGCTGCCCCGACCCGCTCTGCTCTCCGGGCCGCCCTCCCGCGGCTCTCCGGCATTCCCGGGCTGCGGAATGAGCTGCCGTGTCCCGCGGGCGCCGTTTGCCCTGCGCGCTGCGACACGCAGCACCCCCTGCCCCTCCAAACAGCCCCCTTCGTGGCAAATCCACCTTTGAAGCCGCTTTTAAAAGCCGTTCCGATAAGGATCTCTTCTCCTTGAACATGACAGGCTGTTGGCCCCGTGGTTATTTTAGCAACAAGCTGGTGGCTGGTGGCCTTAGATCTCTATAGCTCTGACAGGAGCAGCAGGAGACGTGGAGCCTTTTGCAGAGAGATCACAGGACCCGAAAGCCAACCTGCTTCCAGATCTCAGCGATACCTGGGAGCCGGGAATCAAACCCAATCGGAGCAAATCAGCTTCCCCAACGCAATCCTGCCCCTGCAAGAAAGAACCTGCAACAACTCACACATAATTAGCCCATCTGGAATTCATTTTCAAATCTAATTAAGTTCTAATATGCAGAAACATTTTTCCAGCACCTGTTTGCTTTAATCTCCGCCTCTGGGGATTTCCACGTTAAACGCCTCCTTTTTAATGTCATGCTGCTGAGGCCTTCGAGATAGGCACCAGCCGTGCTGCTCTTGGCGCCCTGGAACCCCCATGTCCCCAAGCCAGGGGACGTGTCCCAACCCTGTCCCCTCCCCGGGACCAGCGGGCCCTGGCCTTGACACCAGCCCCTGTGCACCACTTCATTAGGCAGCTACATTTTAAAGGCCTTAAACACCAAGCTGGGAGAAGGGCTAGGAGAAAGGCGTCTTCCTTGGGAATTTGGCAGCACCTCTGCGCACCGTGCGTTCCTCCTGCAGCTCCGGAGCCCATGGCCCCGCTTGCTCCAAGGGGAGGACTGTGAGGGGCTAACGGAGCCCAAGGATCTGTCAAGGATCAAGCAAGGGAGCCTGGAGGGTCGGGGCAATGAATCACCCCGGGCACTGCAGCGCTGTGGCGGCTGCTCCCAGGGGAGCCCTCGCCGCCTCCGTTGGGAGGCCGGAGCGGGAAGGCACCGGGAAAGCAGGGAAGGCGCCGGGAGCACCTGCACACAGCGGGCTGGCCACGCAGCACCTCTCCCTGCCGGCTCCGTGGAGCGAAGCGGCTTTCCCGAGAGCGGCAGCAGGTCAGCGGGAGCGGAGCCCCATCTCCGGAGCCTCCTCGCGAGCTGACGGAGAGCCCCTTCCCGGAGCAGCCGGGACACTTGAAGCTTTTCCAGGCAAACTCGAGCCCTTGGGAGGAGGCCAGGCGGGGGGAGCCCTTTGCTGCCGTGAACGCTCCCCGCGGCCGGGCCGCGACGCCTTCCCCACAGAGACGATTTCCCTGAGAGCGGCGGGAGCTGCTCGGAGCGGCCGCGGGCCTGGCGGGATGCAGGGAGATACGGGGAGCATCACCCCTGCAGCGCAGCGCGAGCGTTCGGGCCAAGGGCCCTTCACAACGGCGGGGCCATTCGTCTTGTGCCATCCCAGAGAAACTCGGGGGATAAGGAGGCAGCTGTAAAATGCAGCTCATTGCAAGGAGGACATCTCCATGATAATGCAAGTTGGAGTAAATATTTGGCAGTGAGAGATAAAGCCAGCTGTAAAAGCTACTGAAATCCAACTACTTGGATGTTCCACAGGGTCTGCAGAATGTGGCAGGCCCTTCCCTGCGCTCAGCAGCAAGCAGAGAGACCCTGAGGGTCCCTCTGGAGCGGGGCCCCGCGGTGACAGCCCGTCCTCGAGCTGCACGGCCGGGCAGGGGGAAGCCCTGAATTTCAGCTCTGAACAATCAAAGCCGCAGCCTGCACGTCACACTTAGTGAAATCAAAATCAATACGCTCATTTTCTAGAACCAGCCAAAAGAAGACACTGCTCAAGGGCAGGGGATGAGGAACACGACGTGCC
The DNA here is from genome assembly GCF_059628265.1 of Tinamus guttatus. Lineage (NCBI taxonomy): Eukaryota > Metazoa > Chordata > Aves > Tinamiformes > Tinamidae > Tinamus > Tinamus guttatus. The sequence goes on from NW_028289183.1 coordinate 4,149,701, forward strand.
CATGTGCACCGCGCAGCTGCTTTCTCCCTTACCCGGCTGAGAAACAACCCGACGTGGCCACAACTCCGTTGTCTCCACCGCGAGCGGAGCAGTTACCCCCGCTGGGGTGTTGGCATCTGGACAAGGACGGCTCCTTCACGACCCTCCTCGAGCTGAGCTTGCACGTGCTGCTTGTGCAGCGCCGCAGCTGCGACGCACGCGGCCGAGCAGGAGGCAGAGGGGGGGATTTTCTTCCTTCTGGCCTGTCTTCCCTGGAGAGGCACCTCAGAGCAAAGCAGCCTGCACTCACGATGCCAAAGCCCTCGATCCCCACGCTGGGATGGAATTGGGGCCTTCACAAGGCAGCAAAGCAGCCGCCACCTATAGAAAACTCCCCGCTGCCAACGCACGGGCTGGGGCCAACGCAAAGAGAACGGCAAAGGCACGGAAAAAGCACGAGGCTGGAGGCCCAGGAAAAAACACCTTCCCCTCCGAGACGGGGCAAAACGGCAGCACGAGGAGAGGCCCACGCAGAGCAGCTCCCACGAGGGAGCCCTTCACGCAGGAGCCGTGGCCGGGCCGGCCGCAGCCCGCGAGGCTTCGGCGGAGGGTTTTGCTTTCCATCGGGATGCAGAGTTGTTCTATAAATACCTCCATCCCATACAAACACCAGCTTTTTGGTTCTTGGCCAACCATAATAAATTTACATAGCTCCTTTCATCCTAAAGTGCTTTTCAAAAGATTACTTGCACACTACACAGATATATATGTATTTCTGTATACATATATATGGATTTTTCTCCCTGCACTACTCCAAAGGGGGAAGGAGCAGAGAGGACAATCTCTGTATCAAGAGCAAGAGAAAAAGCTGCGGAATCCGCACCAAAACCTTCCATCCATCCATGCATGCATCCATGCCCTGCTGCGGAGCCAAGCACAGCTCCTGGTCCTCCAACTCCACTTGCCCAGTGCTCTGGCACCATCGTTGTCCCCAACCCAGTAACTATGAGGTAGTGTCTCTGACCTCAGGCCTTGCACGTTTAATGAGACCCCAAAGGTTTTTAAAGCCAGGACTGACTAAGCTTTCCACCGATTTAAGCACATTCCAAAATAATATTAGGAGAACCTACAGCCAAACATGTTTAAGCCTGAAGGACAATTACACTCGCCAGAGCAGTCCTCAAGCCTTGCTTGAGCACATCATGCAAAAGGCAGTTACGGATAGAAGTTATAAAACACATGAAATAAGCTGCAGCCCGACCCAGTGAATCAGTGTTCATGGAAATTTCCACAGAGGGCTGGAGTCATCGGTTCCCTTCTTGTTTATCTCCCTGCTTCGGATGGCGAATGGGAGCGGGGACCTTCGGGAACACCCAGCGCCTTCCCGCGCGGAGCGGCCGGTGGCTCCATGCGGGACACAGACCTGGTGGACAAAATGCTCCCTTCAGCTGTGCCAAATGGTGGTAGCTTTCCTTATCTATATTCCTTAATGGGCAGCCTTAATACAGACAGCAGGAGTGCTGCAGGCAGAGCCGGCTGGGAATATCAGACCCAGACAAGAACGAGATAACTAACTTGGGTGATGGATGGCTAATTAGTTTGCAAGCAGTGCCATTAATTATTTCCTCTGTCCTTGCCCATGGAGCACCAACATATACAAGTTTGGAAATGGGTGCAATTAGCCTCTGCGGAGATCCTGTCCCCACACTTCCAACTCGGTGCTGCGGATGCAGGAGGTCTGAAGATCCCCAGAAACGACTGTCAAGGGAATAACGACAGTCCATTCATCACTGCAGGAAAAGCCGCAGCAGAGCAGCCACCAGCAGCGCTCTCGAGAGACACTCGAGCAGGAACATTTTGGCTCCATGAGGGTGCTCCTCAAGACCACTTTTTGGAGATCACTTTTTGACCCCAGGGGAGCATCTGGGAGCAGGCAGGACCTGCAGCACGAGAGAAGAGCCAGGAATCCATAGGAAATGTCCCGCTGCTGCTCTGCAGCTGGGAAGGCCTCCACATTCTCCTTTTGTTGCAGAAAGAAACAAGGGGCTATTTGGGGTTTCATGGCATCTGCTGTTGTGCTCGTGCTGCCCAGGCGCCTGTGTGTTACTCGCCAGAGAATCCCTACATCCCATGAGGAACCTGCTGCCTTCACTGCACCCGTGTGCTAGCACATATCACAGCAGCAAAGGAAGCAGATACTCATCCCAGACTTAAAAAACAAACAGAGAAACACAGCAAATACTGGCGATGGATACCAAAGAGGATGCGAATTCAGGGCACTTGCTCTAGGGTCTTGGTGGATCTCTGCAGACCTCATGGAGAAGCTGGATGGCCAATGGCTACTGCTGTGCTGGAAAGTGTAATAGCACTTTCGGGAGGGGAAATGGAGCTCATGCAATTACTTTGTGGACGTGTGCTGAACGGTTACCACTGAAGAGAGCTCCGACCTCAAAGACGTCCCTTCCCGAGCTGGCCAGACTGAGGCCCAGACACTTGGCAGAGCTGCTCTTGGTGGCCCCCAGCCCTTACCTTGTAGAACACGTCGGGCACGTACTGCTCGCTGCTGGACTCCTTGGCGTAGCCCAGCTCCGGGGCGTCCCGGCAGGGCAGCAAACACTCGTCTCGGACCAGCGCCATGCACTGGTTCGACACCTGGTACCCTTCAAAGTGGACCTGGTTGTCGGGACCACCTGGAAGAGAAGAGTCTGGTTGAAAACTCCAGAGGAAAACGATGTGCACAGGGTGACTCAGTGACACACTACTCAAGGGACCAAGTTAAACACGACAGTCTTTCCACAGTGGAGAATAATGAGGAATAAACTGCCTGGGTTGCTGCAAAGGAAGTCTTTCTAGACAACAATCCCCATTTAAATTGTACATTTATTTAATCCCCACACTTCTTCAGTACCATTTTCAGTGAGCCTAATGGAAAAGGGGCCTCAGGTGACAGCAAGAGTGTTTTGTCAGGGGTTTAAACGAGCCTGAGTGTCCTTTTGGAGGCCTCCTCTTGGATACCCCCTCTCTTGCAGAACAGAAACCAGGCACGCTGCTCCCACAGGCCTGCTTCATGTCCAAGGCACACGGGCTGCAGATTCAGGGATGTCACCTAACAGCATCAGGGATAAGAAAGAGTGTATTCCTGTCCTGTAATGGCTGGCTGGAAACCGGACCTGGAAAGTGGAAATTAAGAGCCTGGCTCACTGATAGATCACATGCTTGATGCTTTCATTTGGATAATGTAAGCAACATCGGGTCATACGTCATTAGAATACAACTGGAAAGAGAAGATCGGATGCAGACAGATGGTAGGAAAACGTTAGCGTTTCCAAACCAGGAATTCATGAAGAGAGAGGAATTAATCCATGCAGGGGATTTCATGACAAAGGTGATGCAAACTATGCAATTATATTTATACTGCACAAAAGGAAGGAATCAAATGTTTAAATAGAAACCTGGTGGGCTGATTTAACAGAAAAGAATGAAATTATCTGGAACAAAAATACGGAAATATTCGTTTTCTACCCTTTGATCTCTAACCTCAATCACTCACTGCTCCAGAACAAACACTCCTAGAAATTAAACATAGACCAAGACACGGGGAAGGCTTGAACAAAGCTAGCCATCATTTTCTCAGTAGAACACCTTGTTATAATTAAAATAAAATAAGGAAAGAGAGATACACATTTATCTTTAATGAAAGATGATGCGTTTAACAGCCTGGAATGTACAAGGCAGCTGTCCGATTACATGAGCCTGTTAACTGAAAGAGACAGTGTTTTTACTGAAAAAGGCTCCAGGAACACTTAACAAAGCCTGGGCTCAGAGGAGGCAATATAATATCACACTTTCGTTTTTTATATTGGATGCTCTTTGGAAGCCATGCTTTTTTTTCATTGTGCTAAACAGACCCAGAACCCAGAATTTCTGCTCCAGGGAAATGTTAAATGAATACATGTGTCATCCCGTGGAGAACAGCAGATTGAACTTCCAACACTACAGCTCCTCCAGCACATGCCAACATCCCTCTGCACAGTCCAGGAGGAACAGACTATTCCATATTGCCCCTGGAGACTTGCTGTGAAAATGGCTAAAAACAGAGGTGACAAAACAGAGCATTTTGCAATTTTGCAGCACTTTTTTTTCCTCCAGACAAACAAAAACGTTTCCATGCACAAAAGGGCAAAGAATCCTACATAAGGGTTTCCCTGACGGCAACACAAGGGAGATAAAGGTCCCTCCTTTATGCTGAACGAGCCAGAGCAACTTTCAGGATCCAGATTGCTGTGGTTCTGCACTGCTGCTTTCAGGCAGCAGCATTTGGAGCTTAAAAAGTCAGAAGAAAAAAACCAATCAACATCTATTCCCCTGACTACAGACAAACAAACACATTCTGGATGCAGGGGGTGGTGCCACAGGTCAGAGCCTCAATTAAGATTCCTGTCAGGGACATGGTAAATAGTTGTAGAGAGGACAGCACAAGGAACAGAAATGTATTTTACTTGATAGAACAAGGCTAAACCCTTGTTAAGTAGGACAGATGGAGACTGCAATAGTCTGACTTCTGGGAGAGCTGCTTATTTTACTCTTCTATTAACAAAAGGCAGTTCAGGTATAACCAGAGAGTTAAGGCAAGCCAAGGCCAGTTTATACCTGTAGCCACAACCGTGACAAACTTGGATCCAAAATGACCATCTGGAGAAAGTCGACAGATGTTGGGCTGCTGGTTCTGAAAGTTCCCAGCTGTGATGCACTCTTCTGCACTTAGATAATAAGTGTCCTGAGGGAAGAGCAGAAATGTCAATAAAAAGGACAACATGATGCAGCCTAGACCTATTTCCCTGGTCTGCAGCCAAAGAAAACTACCAACACCCCAGTAAAACAGGCTTTAGTAGAAAGCTGCTGCAACAGCTGAGAAAAGAATGCAACATATCAGCTCTCTGGCCTTGAAGGTGCTTTGCTCCAGAAGGAACATCCCACTTCTGGTTTCACCCACCTTTTCACACCCATTTCGTTACAGGGTTTCATTTTCCAAGCAGGGATGTCATTGATTTTAGCATTGCAAGAAGCCCAGAAGGTCAAAGTTTGAGGACCCAAGCCACGTAGCTCACAGAGCCCAGCCCATGCGTTTGGCCTCCAACTGGATCATTTTTACTTGCTGAGCTTGCATCTCACACAGACACGTTCCCCCCGCTCTGCTAAATCCCCTTAAACCACGAGCACCGAGCACGGGTGAAGGACACAGGCTGGCGGCTCTGCACACTGCAGAAACAGCTACAAACGTCCCGCAGCGCCGCTGAGCTCGAGCTCCTTCTCCTTTAAAAGCTTTTTAAAAACCACATTGCACAAAAATTCCCCTTCCAGCATCACCTCCCATGCTGCGCTGCCCTGGCTCGGAATTCCTCCCTGCAGAGCCCGCGTTTACGTGGCTGCACAAACAGTCAATACCAAGAGCTGTCGTTAACCATGCACTTGCATCTCACCTTGTTTCGGCTGTATCGAACCGTCCCTTTCCGCGTGTCTTCCGAGACCAGGTCAGTAAATATCCAGCCAACCTATAGCAAAACGTTAGGAAGAAAGTTACTTAGAAAAGGGGAGGGGAAGGGGGGAATAGAGGGAGCTTATACATCTCCTAGCAGGACAAGATGTTCTTGGCTCTTGGCAGGGCCCTGCTTTAAGCTGCCTGAAGGAAATGGCTCTCCCAGCTGTGCCGGGCTCATTTGAATACAATTTCCAGGAGCAACGTGCCAGCTGGCCGGCTGGGGGCACCTGCAGCTTTATGTCTCACTACGGAACATTTTTTCATGGAAAGATCTGGAGGCTGCAAGAGGCCTCTCAGCCACTGCCTCCTCCCACCCACAGCAAAGAGCGTTTCCTAGCGAGCGTTTAGAGCAAAAGCAGCACCAGGAGTGCCAGGAGATGACAGAACAGCTCACATGATTTCATTTGGAAGCTGGCAGCCACTAGCTGCGATAAAGCTCCGATGTTCCCACTGGAGCGTGATTCATCCCCAGGCAGCCCGCGCCGTTCCAAGGAGCGCATTCCCGCTTCCCGCGCTGTCGCGGTGTTGCTGTTGCGCTGTTGCGCGCGCGGGTGTTGCTGTGCGCGCACACCCCGCTGCGGGAACCTCCTCTGTGCCCCTCGGCACCAGCTCCCAGAGCGTTAACCCACGGCAGCAACAGCTGCTGATTCGGGCCCCCGACAGCTACACGTGGAGTCACTCCGATGAAAAACAGTTTAAAAAGTTTTTTTGTTGTTTGTTTGGTTTTGTAAATAAAAATAATCCAAGGTGAGAAACAAAGGAAAAGCTGGAAAACAATAACACGCACAGAAGCTTTGCTTCAGACACTGGCAAACGGCTGAAGATTTTATCTTCAGAGAACAAAAGATCTCCCCGCAGATGTTTATAGTCTGCTATGCCGAGACTGCTCTGGTTTGGGTTTTCTTTAGCGAGTCAAATCTTGTTTGTGTGCGTCTCATTCCTGGCATTCACGTGATCCCAAAAGACGCCGTTCCCAAACCGGAAGGGATCGGCACCCACTTGAGAGGTGTTGGCAAACACGAGGACCGCGAGCGACATCCCTGTGTCCTCCTGGCATTGCACGGGGACCGCGGGATGGTCCCTCAGCAGCTGCAGCATCTGCACCTCCACCCGGACACTAAACTAAAAATGCAGAACTAAAACCAGAGCCTCTGCTCCCCCGCCCAAAGCGGAGTCAGGGGAAGAACAGGGCAACCTCAGGGTGTATCTGGGCCAAGTCAGTGCTGCCCAGGGAGAGGCTACCAGGAAGGGCTCCCATCTGAGCTGCACTACGTGTTCCTGCGTCTTTGCTGCACCCTTTCGTGTCACTCATGCCACAGGACTGCTGACTTCAGCTGAACAGCCCTGCTGCATGCCCAGCACAGGGAAATGCTCCATTTTGGTTTGCACATTTAAAAGTGCAAGAACCACTGACACTTAAGCTAGATTTCAAATGTGCCCAGACAGTCGCGAATTAACCCCGCAAAGCCGGGCAGAACTGCCCATGATTTTCTTCATTGCCATAAAAAGATGCACGATACCCAACAACATCCTGACCTTTCTCAGTCCAAGCTTTGAAGCAATCTCATCCACCACCTCTGCTTTTGGATCTTCCAGGATCTCCAGGCTGTTCTGTGTACCGATCTGCAGCAAAGAAAAACACACTAGGAAGACAGAATGGGAAAAAAAAACATAATATACTTTGCCATTGACAGGAGTGAGGCAGAGGATGGAAGCAAAGCCCTGGTTTTCCCCTCCAGCTCCACCGCTGCCTGGTTTCACTCTGGAGACCTCCTTTATCCCTACAGACCGTCCTGCAGTTGTTCTGCTAAGTTTGCAGAACATGTTGGGCTTTATGAATGAAAGACTTGCTCAGCGCTTACAAACAGCCCATTTGTGCTCCTGAGCGCTTTGGAAAACACTGAAGATCGTATCATTTTCCAAAGCTTTGTTCAGCCTGCCAGTTCTGTACTCCTGCTTCATTTCCTTGACTCTTGGAGCAGCGCAGAGGCAGGAATCCAGCGAATCCAAGAGCCCACACCCCGGCCCTCCCGAGTGCTGGAAGAGCGCGCGCTGCCTGCCAGGAAAGCAGAGGCCTCCTGCCTTTTCCCCACGCAACCAGGAGCGCAGGAGCTTCCCGCACAAGCTGCGCACAGGGCACGGCTGTGTGAGCATCCAGAGGGGCTGGAAGGAAGCGCCAAGGCTCCGGGTCTGCTCGCACGGGCGCACGCACACGAGGATCGCGCGGGCCTTTTCCACTCTGGTCTGCTGCGTTTTACTCTCACAACACCGAAGAACTAACGCATCGTGACCCCCCGGTTCCCCACGACCGGCCCGAGGACTCGCGATGCCGCCACCTTCGGAGGGGCGATCCTGGCGAGCCGCTAAGCAGCCAGCAGCAAGCTCGGTTCCAAACCCAGCCCTGCACCGTGCCCAGGGCAGCTTTCCCCATCTCCCAGTTACATTTTAGCTCCCTTCCCAGCTTTTGAATTCCCAGGGTCTTCCCAGGAGCCGGGTTCGCTGGAAGCCCTTGAAGACTTGGCGGCCGCGCGGGAGCATCCGGAGCCGCTGGAGCAGCCGGAGCCGTGTGGTCCTGGCACCATCTAGTGGGGACTGGGGACTCCCGGCCCCTCCGGCACCGATGGATTTCTGTTCCTGCGAGCAGACAACGCTGAAGTATGGCATCTTATGGGCTGCCCCTTGATCAAGAAAGCAGATTTCCCATCTGTCTAATTAAGCTGCTTTAAGTTTTCCTGGAGAGCAGATCAGAAATTGAAGCAAAGGGAGTTTTTTTTTTTCCCCTAGCACAGAAAAAATTTCAAGCCGTTCCACACCATAGCCTTGGAAATCCAGTAATTCAGGAAACATAAGAATTAAAAATTCATTGTTACAAAGTCTGCCCAGTTTTAAACCGTCTATGCACAGACTAGCATTAAAGGAGATATAAGAATAACCAAAAGCAAACCTGGGTTTGCTTTCAGTGGCAAAAACTAGTGATACAAACACACACAAATGTATAATTCACACAGTTTCTCATGGAATTGTTTTCTGCAAGGGTCTGCAGCCAGAAATACTGCATGAAGTTTCCAAACAAAGTTTTTCTGCGTTCCCGGACACCTCTGTGAGCCAAAGCTGCCCAGGGCAGAGAGCTCCTACCTGCGGGGGTTCGTAGATGGCAGCCACCTCCGCGCGGATGCCCAGGGGGATGTCCTTGTGCTCTGTGTACCGGCCGTACAAATATCCCAGATGTTGGTTTCCCGTCTTCCGCCAGAAGTCTAGGAAGCGATCTGCAATTGTGTGGTTCTCAAACATGATGTTGTCAACATGCCTGTATTTCTGTTTGACAAAGTTCAAGCGTCAGGCCATCCTCAACTAGCCCCGTTTGCTTTGCCTATTGCCAGCACCTTCCCCCGAGGACACAGACACATCCCAGAGCCCAGTTCCACCGGGAAGCACGGGGAGAGCCGCCTGCCTGCCCCCCTCTCCCACCCCGCACCGGGGTCGGGAACACCCCAGCGCCTCCCGTTAGCCCGGTGGCTTTCCTAAGGCCCTTAGCCTAGAGCCTTTCCAAGCTGAAAAGATGGTGACATTTCAGGGGAAGCTACAAGAAATGTGGGGTGGCCTTTTTGGATCCCGAGTGGAGAAAGATCAGAAATTCATTTATAGTGCTGCCAGCTCAGATGGCCTCCACGTTAAGAAGAAACTGCTGAACCAGATGCATTTTGGACTCCCATTCTGGAAGGACTAAGGCAGGCCCCAATTTCCCCAGCAACTGCCAAGGTGCAAACGCCTCCTGCTCCAAGCTGGCTGCTCTTGAAGCCCTCTTTGGATAAGGAAGAGGCCAGGTCTCCTCCCAGCTTTCACCACAAAAGCCCCTGCCAGCACCGCTCACCTGTCTATTGAGAGTGATGGCGCTGGGCTGACACTTGGTGCAAATGCCCTCTGGCCAAGGAGGGTGCCCTTCACAGCCTGATTTAATCTTGCAGCTGATGTTTTCCAGGGCAACGAATTTCCCCCTGCGAGAAGGAAAGGAAGAGGTTGTCGTTATCGGAAGAGGTTGTCGTTATTGTGGCAAATGCTTCTGCACCACAGACAGAGCGAATGGCTAGAAATATCGGACAGGAAGCGGGGCACAAAAGACACGTTGACACCAACACTTTGTATTTTCAGAGGATCCCAAAGGGCTCTGCGAGCTCCCCATGGGGGATACAGGACTCCTGAAACCCCCCTCTGCTGCCCACTTAGCGAGGGAGGCCACGGGGCTGACACGTGCCCCGCAGCCCAGCCCCTCAGCAGACACTCGAGCAAGAGCAGAGACAGATAAAACTCATGGGACCCAGTTTAAATAATTTATGCAGCACATGGGAAGTAATAGATTATATTGCTAGGGCAAATTAGAGCTCCTTTCATCTGCACAAGGCTTCCTGTAAGGGGAAGTTCCCCAAATGAAAGTATTATGGACTTGAGTTTCATCTCACAAAGACATCAGGAAAATCCTGACAGCACTGAATAAGAGGGGGAAGGTTACGCTTCTGCATAACTTATTTAGGTTAGAAACGCAGCGTTTCTGAATGCAGTGGGTTCTCCAGCATCACTAAAGGAGACTTTAAATCCTCCCACAATGGGGCCTCAGCGAGGCATTAGCAGCTGATGGTTATTGAAGAAATAAATACTTGTTTCTGCATTCCCTCTCCGTTCAGCGCTTATCTGCGTCCCCTGTGTCACCAGTGTCCTGCAGCTCGCTGCAAGGCACGACGCCTTATTTTCCAGCTAGCAGGCCGTGAACCAGAGCATCGTGACAAAGAAGATCTTCACTAGCAGCTCACGGAGCAACGGGACAGAAGGGAGGCAGGCCCTAGGGAATGTTAAGCTCATCTTTCCGGCCTATTCATATTCGGAGATAAGAAAAATGGTTTGTGGATGAAAGCCTCTCACATCCCCCAGTCTCGGATCTCCTTCCCCAGGTTGGAGATCCAGATTCAGAGCTGGGTATAATGAAGGAACCTCTTTCCTTCCATCTGGTCCTCTCTCCCTTTCAGCAGTGTTTCCTGGAAGCAATTATGTCACCACAGCAGAAGACAAGGGGCTCGCTTTGTCTCTCTCCCCCACCCCTTTTCTTATTAAAGTAAAAAAAAAAAAAAAAGAAAAAAGAAAGTAAAATCCCCCACACTAGTCCAGTGGGGGCTTCTTTTTGTTTGCTTCTTTTGTTTGGTTGTTTCTGAAGCTACAACTAGATTGCCTTAAATATTGAGATTTTCTTACTTGTCTGCCCCTCCGGTCAGCTTCCTGATGTAGGCATGGAAAGACATATGCTTCACAGGAGGTTCCAGATGGTTTAAATAATCCTCATCAAAGGGCTGCCAAAAACACCACACAAAGAAAGGCCAGGTCAGGCACCTGTCTGATAGTACATTGCTCACCAAGCAAATGGATGTTCTAGATTCAACCCCACCGGCTCTCAACGTGGAAACAATCAAGAAACGCTCTCTTTCAAGGCAGCTACTACTGTGACAGAAGCAGTGGGACTTTACAACACTGAGTTTTATTATCGCCTCCTACTTTTGTAACAGATTGGCTCCACAAATCACAATGAGCCTCAAAGGCAAAATGCATTTTTTCCTTTCAATATCTAACAACAAACAAAAAGCCCAGCTGCTCAAACAAGGCCAAAGAGCTTCCAGAGCCCACGGCAGGGAAGCGGGGGAAGAGCCAGCCTGGCTCGCACTGACTTCTCAGGGTTCACTGCTACTTGCCATAAATCACACAGCTTAGTACATTTGTAGGCGTCACTAAAGCTGCCTTCAACCTGAATAAAACGTGGTTAATCCGAGAAGCGCTGGGATGACACAATGCAGGACAGCGATCCAGGCAAGAAGGAGGAAAATTAGAGCTCTTGTAAAGCACTCTTGTTAGTGCTGTGTTTTTCTGCAGTAATGGGTTTAACAGAGAGTAAACCCAGGGCCCAAAGGCCTCGGCCTCAGGCTGGGGTTTGGCTCTCCCGGGTGCAAGCAGCAGGTTTGCTGGTGCAGGGCAGGATGGGGAGGCAGAGCTGCTCCTGTGTGCGAGCAGGGCTGGCAGGAGGAGTGCTGGGGCTGGAGGAAGGCCAGGGCCAGGCCCTGGCGCGGGGCTCTTACCTCCAGCGGGACGCAGTGCACGCATTTACCGAGCGGGCCGTGGCGGCACCTGCGCAGAGAGAAGCACAGTCAGCACAAGCACCATCAGCACGGGTCTCACCACGGGGGAAAGCTGGCCCGGAGCGAGCGTCCGGCCTCCCTTCCCGGGAAGGTCTGTATGGACACACGGCCCTGGGCACGTCGTGGGTGCTACACTGGGGCACTGCAAAGCACTGCACAAAGAGCAAGAGCCTGGGCTTGAATGTGGGAGCCCAAGGTCAAGATCAAACACGCCCGTGTCGCTGGCGAGCGGCTCGGCTCTCCCCACACGCGGCAGGTCACGGCTCCTCGGGTTTTACAGCCCTGCGCTGAGGGCGCTTCGATTCAAAGGATCTCAAAGATACGTCACGGGGCTGGCTTGCGTGGCTGCAACAAAAAGGCAACCAAAACATTCAGCCTTTATCAGGCACCAGGGGATGGTCTGGAGCAAACAGGGAAGCATGTGTTTATCTGGGAGATAAAGACCGGCTGGGTAAAGTTACAAAAAGGAGGGAAAAAACATCTCCCCTGGAGGTGATGGCTTAATAAAAACACTCCCTCCTCCTTCTCCTGCCCCCCCCCAAAAAAAGAAAAAAAAATAAGGCCAAAAGGCAAAAAAGCAAACTCTGCCCCAGCACCAGGAACAGGTCTGTGCTTGTTTTCCAAAAGCAGCCTCCAGAGATGAGCAAGGCTGGCTGCTCTTGTAAGGGAAAAAAACAAAAACAAAGAAGTCTGGGTTCGAGTTGCAGCACTGCTTTTAACGAGGGATTGTGGCAGATAATGTACGTAAAGGGCCCCTAAAGGCTGCTAATGCACTCAGCACAATGCCAGCATCCCATCATGTTTAGATTGATTTGCACTCACAAATACAGGAACAAGCCCAGACATACAGTTTTTATCGTAAATATCCGCCGCTGCATTTGGCTCCCTGCTAAGAACAATACCTTCATTTATTCTTTTGAAAAATGTGGTCAAGTTAAAGACAATGTTTTTGCCACCGAGTGGTGGGTTTTGCCTTTATTGTTTCAATAATGTGACACTTCCCTCATTCATCATCAGCCTGAAAAGGTCAGATAGGATTTTTCACGTAAAGGCTGCGTCTCTCCGAACTTCCTTGTTGCTGCAGCTGGAGATAAACCACGTGGAAGACAAGACAACACAAAGGGGCAGGGCAAGACACTGTTTTAGAAAGAATTTCTGGTTGCCTTTAAAATTTTCCCTCAGCCACTTTTGGAGGTTGGTCTGTAAAGGGGTTTAGCCTGAAGCTAACGACCAGCTGCGATATCGGGCCAGGAGCCAGCGGGGACATTGTTAATGATGAGCAACAAAACCAGCCCCACAGAGGTCATTTTAGTGGCACGGGTGCTGATTTATGGTGCTGTTATGTTACCGGTGTAGTGTGACTTCTACAAAAATGCAAACTACTTTGTTTATCTAAGCCGCTCGCAGCTAGGAGCTTTGGCAAAGTTGAACTCTGCTGCGTTTCCTGTGAGCAAAATGGACTGCCAGGTTTCCATCAAAAGGTTAAGAAAGGCACACGATGGAAGGGAAGCAAGAAAACAGGTAGGCAGAGACCCAAGGGCAGTTCCACGTCTCTGCCTTCGGTACTATTTCCAACAATTCTTCCCACATGTTAGTTTTTCCTTTGAAAAAAGGGACTTTTTTTAAAAAAATGAGACCATACAGAGCAGAAGCTACTGCAGACAGCAGGCCCTTGCTTACTAAGCAACAACCCACAGCACAATCCAGCACTTTGCAGCACCAGCTGCCAGGATATCCCAGAGAAGAATACTTTGAACTCATTTTCATCTAGAGAGCTCCAGGTATTTTAGGAGCACAAAATATATGCTCACGAGTCCCACTGCTCAGGCCACCTTTATCTAAACAATAGATGCTCTGAACGGCTCCTTCCTGGCAAAAGCCCTGGAATTTTGGTATCTGCTTCCTTCCTTGGCTCACCAGACCCCAGTTTAGCCTTGCAGGACAATGGCAAGGGCTGTTTTCCCTTGTGAACATTTCAAAGGCAGCGCGGGATAAAGCAGCGGCCCAGAGGGCAGTTCCCATAACGTGTTTCCTGGCCCCTGGCTTTAAGCAAAGGCATTTCGGCCTCGGCAGATGTGCGGCGCATCGGTACTTACAGCTGCTGGTCTCGGTTCCGGTAAATCTTGCCGTCCTGCTTGATCAGATACTGGTCGATCTCATCTTCCACCACCTGGGGGGCCCCTGCGGGCCGCAGGCTTTGGGAGCCAGAGGTGTCCATGGTCTCTGAGGAGGAGCCCGCGGGGCTCGAGGGGTACAGGAACAGCATGTCGCCGTGCCTGCGGGCCGGAGAACAGCACGCGGTCGCCCTCAGAGGGTAACTCCAGGCAGGGGGCAGAGCCTGGAACGTGACCCAGGATACAACCGGAGGGGCCGGCGGCGCTCCGAGCTACAGCCAGAGGGGCCGGCGGCGCTCCGAGCTACAGCCGGAGGGGCCGACGGGGCTCACGGGAGCCTCAGCGCCAGCAGCCGCTGCCTCTGCTGCTCGGGCCATTCCCATGACAAGGCTGCAGGTTTCCAACCGCCACAACAGGCGGCACCAGAAACCCCGGAGAGGGCTCGGGCAGCGTCACGGAGCCCGTCCCTGCGCGCCAGCCCGGTTTCCTCAACACCCAGACGCCGGGGACAGCCGTGAGTGGTGGTTTCTGCTGCCCAGCCCGGGACGGAGAGCTGGGACACGCTGAGAGAAGAGGCACCCTGTTGTCCCGGGCTCCCCCTCCCTCCGTCAGGACTCACTTGATTTTCAGCAAGTTGAGGGATTTGTTTTGCGACGCTGTGATCTCTCCCGTCCTGTTTCTATTGGTGTAGACAGAAAAGCCATTATTCCTGAAACCAAACTCTTTTGCAACCTGAAAGAGAGAGAAAAACGACATGGTTTAAGACCCCTCACACCCCAGTCAGATGCTGAAAGCTGCCGAGAGCAAGCACTGAGGCCAGGGGACTTCTCCTGCAAAAGCCTAGCTTATTTCTAAGGAGTGCAGGGCAACAAAGAAAAATGGGAACACTTCAAAATACAAGTAATTTATTGAGAAAAAAAAAAAAAATTAAAAAATCCTTGAGCATCATCCTTGAGCCTCTCCAGCGCCCAGCTCGGCTCCTGCGGCTCCCTTCCCACAACAGCTCTTCCTGCTGCCCTCACTGGTGCTTTTCTGCACTTGTCCTGTTCCTCAGGATGGGCCCTGCTCTCACACTGCCCTCACTGGTGCTTTTCTGCACTTGTCCTGTTCCTCAGGATGGGCCCTGCTCTCACAAGAGCCATTTTTGAGCCCTCCAGTCCCTCTTCCTCTCAGCAATTCAGTTAAAGGCTGCTTTGCTCTTAATCAGTTGAATGCCATTTATGGCTATTTTTACATTTTCCCTTTTTAAAAAGGGCTAATTAATTTAGAAATGGAGTTAAAAGTTTCTCTAGATGACAACTCCTTCCTCAGTCCTTAACAGTTTTCCTTTATTTTCACCGAGCACATTCCTCAGTGGTTTTGGCAGAGCAATGGGGACAGTGACCACACACAGGACAAGTTTAACGAACCCCGCACAGAACTGCCACACAAGCAAAATAAAAAGGAAAAAGCAGATTCTTAACTGCCAGCTGGGCTGCAACTTGCAGCAGGAGCCGACGTGCTGCCCGGATGGACTCACAGGTTCCGAGCGGGCTCCCTCCTGCACTACCAGTTGTTGGAGCCAAACGTTAGCTCGTCAGGCCACAGGCCTCGCCGACGCTTCCACGCAGACAGATTTCACGATAGATTAACAAAAAGCTCCAGTTTCTGACTAGATTTTAACCCGAATGCATCGGAGAGTCTCCTTCCTTCGTGTCCTCACCTAGGATGCACGGCCTCGCGTTTCGAAGGACGGAGAACTGGGATTACCCAGGTCCTCGACACGCGGAAAGGGACGTTTCTGCATCTAGGACAACAACTGCCAAGGGAGCAGGACAACAGGCTCCGGGGAGGAAGCACCTTCGAAGCTCAGCAAGTGTGGCACGGAGGGGAAAAATGCACTTTCCAAGGGAAATAGCCAAGTAGCTTCTCCACTCACTGAATTCTGTGTTCACAAGCGTTTCTGGAGCCCTCAGGGAAGATGTCCAAGTCAGCTGCAAACACTGAGGAAGCAATCTTTGATGCTCCTTTGATTATAACTATCTTGCTAAATAGGAAATCCACCCCATACACTAACATCCGAGTGCTAAAATCCGCAGCTATTAATACAGAAAGATTTTATGTGATAAAATGTGTTTTTTTCCTCTTTGAACTACACTCTACTAGCAAAAAAGCAGCCCAAGAAGCATTTCTTTCAGCGAGCCGAGCAGGAGGGCAGGGCTTTCCCCAGGCTAATGGGCACACCAGGGAGTGCTGATGCTTTTGTTCCGATGCTTTTTGTTCCAGGCTCCCTCTGGTAACACGAGCAGCTTGTTCTGCACAGGGTCCACACACCTCCAAACGAGCCCTTCTTCCCTGCACGAGGGCGTCTTGAGGCTGCAGTATCACTAACCCAGTCCAGAAATCCTGAAAACAGGCAGGATTTGTGCTTGGCCAAGTGGGAATTACTGTTATCATCACACTCCAGACAAAGCAAGCGGCTCTCGAGGAGCAGAATGTTTCTGTGGGCTCCCCTTCCCCCTCACAAGGTATCAGAAAATCTAGATAACTCAAAGAGGAGCCCTGCAGGCTGGGGAACACAAAGTGCTCCCAACTCCAGGGTTCCAGTTTGCAGACGAGCTCTAGGAAAGAAGAAAATGGAGCCCAGCTCACACTTAAATAGCAAATTTCAAACTCCAAGTGGTTGCAGGAAACCTGAGACCAAGCTACAGCCACCTCCAAACTGAGGAGCTCCAGCCCAACGTGTTCTCCACGTTCCAGGTTGGAAATGCTTCCCAAGAGAGCCCAGGAGGCTCCGCTTTAAGATTCCATTTTAAGCCCTTGCTTCCTTTCTCCAGAACTATACTGGAAAAGCAGCGACATGCAAAGCCCACGCAAATGAGAGTCAAGGAGCAAATCAGGCAGCCAAAGTTGAGCTGGGCCGGGTCTGAGGCAGCCAGGCCCTTGCAGGAGGCTTTGGGGGCTCGAACAGCCCTTTCCTGGGGAGCTTTCACGGTCACTTCCTCAGCTACTCATTTAGCAGCTCGTTTCCGTGGGAGGACATTGAAACCACGTCCTTCCCAGGAACGCTGCCACCCCCAGGAAGTTCCAGTTGGAAAGCTGGCCATGTTTGCTCCTTCAGACTTGTTAACCGTCCCCCTGGAGCAGCACGGGAAGCCCCGGGCCGCCCCCACGGCGGGGCTGTTCCCCCGGTACCTTCTTGAGGAACGTCGCCACGGTCTCGCGCTTGGTGGCCGTGATGCGCTTCACGCCCTCCGGGGACTGCACGCGGATGATCTGCGGAGCGGGACACGGCCGCGTTAGCCACCGCGGCGGAGCCGGGGTCCCGCAGCCCCCCGGAGCCCGGGTCCCGCAGCCCCCGCTGCCCCACGGACACGCAGGGAAGGGATTTGCTGCGCGGCGGCCGGTGCCGACCTGCTGCAGGGCGATTACTCACGGGGGAGGCCCAAGTGCGGCCTCCCCGCGGCCGGTGGAGCCGCTGCCGGTCAGGCCTGTCCGGTGCAACCGGCCGCCCGAGCGGGGCCCGCGCGGGGCCCTGCCCCGGTCCAACGGCCGGATGGCGAGGGCAGGGGCAGAGCCCCCGCCGCGGAGAGGCTCCTGCTGCAGCCCGGGGCAGGGAGGGAACGCGGCGGGTGGGAACCGGGAGGGCTGGAAACGGGGGTGATTAGAAACAGGACGGGACGGGGGGTGGGAAACGGGGCTGTTTGGAAACGGGGAGGGAGAGTTGGAAACGGGGCTGTCTGGAAACTCCCGGGCCAGCACGGGGCCGCGGGGGGAGCTGCGTGTGAGGGCTCCCGGGGCCCCGCTGCAGCCTCCGCCGCCGGTTCCGGGTCGGGCCGGGCCCGGCGGGTCCGCGGTCCCGCTCCGGCCGGCGCGGCGGCCCCACAGGAATGTGCTGCCTCATCGCCCCTCCCCCCGGCCCGGCCCGGCCGCACTCACGATGGTCTCGGCCATGGCGGGCCCGGGGCCGCGCGGGTCCCGCCGCCGCCGCCGCCCGCTCCGCTCCGCTCCCGCCTCCGCTTCCGGCTCCGCTCCCGGCCCGCCGCCGCCGCCCGGGCCCGCCGCGCCGCCCGCTGCCTGCGCCGCCGCCACCCGCCCGCGCCGCGCGCCCCAACAACAGCGTTCCGTGCCGCGAGGGTTCCTAGGGCCGGGGCGGTGCGACGCTCCCGCCTTCCCCCTGCCTGCCTCGGTGCCACGCGCGCAGCGCTCCCCCGGCAACGCTGCCCCCGCGCGGCCGTTCTGCCTCCCCTTCCCTCCGGTCCGGTCCAGGAGAGGAGCCCCGCAGCTCGGCCTGGGAAGCCGCAGCGGGGCCGGGGCCGCGAGAGCGCTCAGCTGTGCAGGGAGGGATGGCCGGGGGCCACAGCCCTATTTATCCGAGTGGGGGGCCGCGATGGAAGGCAGGATGGTGCAGAGCAGGGAGCCCAGGTGATGCCACCAGTGTCCCCCAGCCCAGGGCACGCACGGCCACCACAGGGTGCTGCGAGTGTGGGCGGCACGCGGGTGTCTGGGATGAGCAACTCCCATCCATCCCGCAGGCCTCCAGGCTGGCGGAGCTGCCTGTCTCCTCTGATGAGGATGATGCTGATGGCGATGATGAAGGCTCCGTGCCCGGGGGTCATCGGGGTGCCATGGGCCACTGCATGAAGCACCTGTCCCTGGCCTGGAACCTGCTCTTCCTGCTGATGGGGCTGTTGGCCCTGGCATTGGGGCTGGTGGTGCTGGGAGGGACGAGTGGCGCTGGGGGAGGCTCCTGCGTGACGCCCTGTGCCCCCGCCTGCTGCCCCCGTGAGCGCGGCCTCCGCGGTGTCACGGACCAGCTGCCGTGCAGGATGGGCAGGAGGGGAGTTTGAGGCCAGTGCCAGTGCCGGAGCAGCGGGACGCAGCCTGTGGAGCAGGGCTCGCACCCGGGGCCAGCGGGATGCAGGATGGGCAGGGGGTGGGTTTGCCCACCGTGGGGCACAGCGGGGGCTCCATCGCCGCCGGCCCGGCTGGCCCGGTGCTGCTCAAGGCGCTCGGATGCTCCGTGACACAGCACAGCATGAGGGCACGCGGTGATGGCACCGGCCGCGCTGGGCGACACTGCGCGGTCTCAGCTTGGGGACATGGGGATGGCCACACTCTGCCGTGCGTATGCCCGCCTGGCGCCCGTCCTGCCTCCCACACGGAGCAGGGGAGGCAGCCTGGAATGAGCCTCCGTGGAGGCCTGGGCTGCGGGCTCGTGTCCCACCTGTCCCAGCACTGTGTCCATCCACCCCCTCCTGTGCGGCTCTCCCGGCGCTTCCTGCCTGGAGCAGGGGCAGTGGGGGGGATGTATCCCACGGGGGGGCCGACCCTTGGCATCCCCGGAGCTGCCACCTCCCCCTGCACCCCAGGCAAGGGACACATCCCACACGGTGACATCCCCAACCCGATGCCGTCCCCTCCGCTCGCCCCCAGCCACCACACAGGCTCCGGGCTCGTTCTCCGTGTTTTAATCAGCGCTGTCGCGGGCCGGGCGCTGCCGCGGGGACGGGTGCTACCTACACGGCACTAAGGGACGCGGTGGCGGCGCGGGCGCTAGATGATGCCGTATTGCGCCAGCTCGTGCAGCTCCAGGTGGCTGAAGGCTTCCCAGGGGCAGATCACGGTGATATCTGCGGGGAAGGGAGAAGCCGGTCAGCGACAGCCCCGTGGGGTCCCCGACCCCACGCGGAGCGGCGGTGGCCGCGGCCTTACCTGTCCCCAGCCCCTCCATGCCGGGGATGTCGTCGCCGAACCTGCAAGGAGAGCGAGCGGCTGGAGCGGCGGCGGCGCCAGGCGCGGGGCCCCGCGCGGCCCCACTCACCCCTGCACCCCCTTCTTGGGCGGTTTGCTCTTGAACTGCCTCGTCTGCCGCTGCTTGAACTTGGGGGGGCCCTTGCGGGGGGTGGCGGGGCCCCCCGTCACCCGCGTGGCCGACTTGATCTCCGGTTTGAGGGGCTCCAGGCTCATGGCTGCGCGCGGGCCGGCAGCCCCCGGCTCCCGCGGTGCCGGCGCCTCCGGACGGCTCCTGCGGAAGGAAAGGGGGGGCAGCCGGGGCCGCAGCGCCCGGTGGAGCGGGAAGAGCCGGATCCTGCCCAGTGCGGAGCTCCGCACGCCAAGGGCATCCCGCTGCCATCCCACCGCGTGAAGGGCAGGATTCTGCCCAGCGCGGAGCTCCGCGCGCCTGGGACATCCTGGTGCCATCCTGTGCCATCCCGCCACGGGAAGGGCAGGATTCTGCCCAGTGCAGAGCTCCACGTGCCCAGAAATCCTGGTGCCATCCCACCATGGGATGGGCAGGATTCTGCCCAGCGTGGAGCTCCGTGCGCCCAGGGTACCCCGGTGCCACCGCGCTGCGGGTCGGCGGTGCCTCCTACCCGCCGCGGCGCTGCCCGAGGTCGGCTCTGCTCCGCACTAGCGCTCCCAGCAGTGGGTCCTATAGGTGCTCCGGTGGCTTTCGGGGGCTGGCGGATTTATCCTGCCCTGGGGTAATAGGATTATGTCCCTTCTCCCGAAAGGGGTAATCCGGGTGCTCCCCCCGCGCGGGGCGGTGCCAGGGGGGTGCCCGGATTAGGGTGGCTGGGATGGGTCCTGCTTGGGGACTGGCAGCTCCGTCCGCTCGGGCGCAGAGCTGCAGGGTGCCCACGGCCTCCGCCGCCTTCTCCTCCCAAATCCCGGGATGCTTCTCCTGCTCCCTAAGGGCCTCGGAGCTGCCCGGCTTGCGGGCAGCAGGAAGGAGGTTTCCAGCCCCTCGGATGGGCCGGGGCATGGGCGGCCTGGGGGCCCCTTGGTCCCTTTTTCTGCTGGAATTTGCAGCTCGGTGGATGCCGAGCGGCCCTGGCCCACCCTGCGGCCGGGGGACAGTATCGCGCTCGAGCCGCCCGTAATCCCCCGCACTAAAGCAATTACAAAAAGGTTTAATCCCAGCACACTTTAATTGCACTTCAGCCCCTTCCACTAATTGCAATTAGTTAGACTCCAGCAAATAGGATTACAGGATCCAGGAGCGCTGTCCGGAGGCTGGCGGAACCACCTACTCCTCCAGCAAAGCCCAGGGTCCTGTTAATTACCGATTCCAGCTTAGGTTTCATTACCAAGTGCTGCTAAAGAGCTGCCCGGGGCCTCACGGGAGGGACGGGTTTCCGTGAAGGTCCCTTGGCCACGGGCTCTGTCCGCTCCGTCAGCTGGGACAGGGGGAGACGCGGCTGTAGGAGGAAGTTAAAGGAGTTTTGAGGCCCAGCGAGGAGGGAAGAGCATCACTAGGTGCAGCTGGGAAGCCTCGAGCGAAGCGGCGGGAGGGATGCGCACGGACACGCGCCCTTGTCCCCCACGCTGCGACCTTGTCCCTCGCTCAGGGCCAGGACGGCGACAGGAGGGGCCCAAGAGCCCTGGGGATTTGGCGGCGGGTCGGGAGCGCTGCCCTCGGGGAGCCCCACGTGCTGCGTCCGCACGCTCCGGCCTCCGGGCAAATCCCCCCGGGAAGGCCCCGGCTCCTCCGCGGCTCCGCGGGGCTGACGCTCGTCCGCAGCCTCATCCGCACACACGGAGCGCCGAGAAGCCCCTAAGAGGCTTAGGGAGCTGAGGAAGAGGTCGGTGGCTAAAGCCTCCCAGCCCTCCTCCACCAAGGTGACTGCCGAGCCGCGCAAGGCGCTTAGAATTCCAGCGACCGAGCGCAAGGACGCGCAGGAGCAGCGGGAAGCGCGGGCGCATCGAGGACACCAGCCCTGCCGCAGCCCTCGGCGGAGGCTTTTGCAGACCCCGAGGGTGAAGCCTCTGGCTCCCCATGAGATCCAGGGCTCCGAGTTCGCAGGAGCAGCCTGCGAAGCGCCCGCGCATCCCGCGGGAGGTTTCCCTGGGAAACCAGGAGCACAACAAGGCTCTGCACGGTCTGTATTGGAGCAGCACATGGATCTTGGGGCCTGTGCAGGGACCCGGAGGCTCAAGGAGCAGCTCACGCTGCCGGTCCCACAGCTCCTTCCCACCAACACAGTGCACACTAATAAATACCATAAATAAAACGGGCCCGGACCCCACAAGTCCGCGTCAAAAACGACTCCTGGATCACAGCCAGCGGGTTCCCCCGTTGCCCTTTGGGGAAGGGCTTTTTCCAAGCGGCTTCGCGGCGGGCCGGCGGCGTCAGTCCCTCTCCGCGCGCAGCCGGAGCTCCAGGCGCAGCAGGGCCTTGACGCCCTCGTCGTGCACGTGCTCCTCGAGGGCGGCCCGCGCGCGCTCGGCGCCGTGCCGCCGCAGCAGCTCCTCCGCGTACACCGCCCACACGCAGCGCGCGCAGCCGCCCATGCAGCAGTGCGCGGGCGGCAGGAGCGGCGGCTCGGCCTCCCGCGGCGCCCCGGCGCCGTCCCGGGAACCCGGGGCCGGCTGCTCCGGGGGGATCCGCGTGCGCCCGCCGGCGTCTCCCGGGCCCTCGGAGCCGCCCTTGGGGGTGGCCGAGAGCTGCCGCGGGCCGGGGCTCCTGCGGGCGCCGTCCGGCTGCCCCTGGGGACGAGACCCCATGGGGACACGGGACAAGGGGACACGGGCAGGACCCCGGCAACGGGGTTTGGGGGGGGGGGCAGGAGCCGGGGGCCTCCCCAGAGCCCCCTCGGCCTGTGACAGCCCCTGCCGAGATGTCCCCCCACAAGGTGCCCCCCAGCTGTAACCCCCCCCCCAGCCCTATAGCCCCCCCGGTGCCCTCCCCTCGTGTCCCCCAGTCCCTCATCCCCTGACCCCCCCCGGCAAGTGCTGAGGTCCCACGGGCCCCACCACAACCGCCCTCCTCGTCCCCATGTCCCCCCTTCAGCCCCATAGGGGCCTCCTGTCCCCTGCCTCGGCTTAAGCGTCACCCTCGTCCCGCCCAAACCGCCCCCTGTCCCCGTGTCCCCCTCATGACCCCCCGTCCCCGTGTCCCCTCCATGTCCCACTCGTGTCCCCCCGGTCCCCGTGTCCCCTCCGTATCCCCCTTGGGTCCCCCCGTCCCCGTGTCCGCCCCGTGTCCCCCCGTCCCCGTGCCCCCCCGTGTCGTCCCCGTGCCCCTCTCGTGTCCCCCCGTGCCCGTGTCCCCTCCGTGTCCTCCTGGTCCCCGTGTCCCCCCCGTGTCCCCTCGTCTCTCACCCGCCGCCCCCCGGCCAGGCCGCGCGCGCCGCGCAGCCACATCCCGGCAGCAGCCCCACCCCCGGCGTGAGCGGCAGCCCCCGCGGCCAATGGGAGCGCGGCGCCGCCAGCGGCGCCGCCAATGAGAGCGCGGAGCGAAGAGCTGAGCCAATGGGCGCCGGGGCGGGGCGGGGTCGGAGGGCAGCGGGAAGCCGCGTGGGCCGCCATGGGCCGGGGACCGGGACCGGGAAAGGGACCGGGAAAGGGAAAGGGACCAGGAAAGGGACCGGGAAAGGGACCGGGAAAGGGATCGAGACCGGGAGCGGGGCGGGGCCCGGCCGCCGTCCCGCGCCGCGGCAGGTCAGTGCCCGCGGTCCGCTCTGGGGAGGCCCCGCGGGGCTCTTGAGTCCCAGGTCCCACCGTGTCCTGGTGCCTCCCGGTGCCCCGGTCCTGCTACTCTCTAGTGTCCCTCTGTGTCCGGTCCCGCCGCGCGCCAGTCCCGGTGCCCCCGGTGTCCCAAGTGCCTGATCCCGGTGTGCCGGTACCCCTGGTGTCCTGGTACCCCTGGTGTCCCGGTGCCAGGTCCTGGTATCCCGGTACCCCAGTGTCCTGGTCCTGGTCCCGGTGCTCCCACATGCTGCCATGCCCAGGTCCCGGTGTCCTGCCGGTCTAGGGCCCCATGTCCCCACATGTCACTGCCCTGTCACGCTCGGTCCAGCGTCCCCTTGTCCCCGCGCAGACCTTGGTGCCCGTTTCCTCCCCAGGAAGAAGAACGTGGCCAACATGAAGCCCAAGTGTCCCGACGAGCAGGAGATCCCGTTCCGGCTGCGGGAGATCATGCGGAGCCGCGAGGCCATGAGGCGCCCGCGCGTGCGGAAGCAGCGGCCGCCAGGTAGGGCCTGGAGCCGCCGGCATCCCGGTCCCGGAGCATCCCGCTTCCGCAGGCTGATTCCCGGCAGCCGGGAAAGGCCTTTGCCACTGCAATCCTGCCCGTGTCTCCCAGGGAAGCAGCAGCCGCCCGGGCTGGCGGAGCGCGAGGCCGCGGGGGACATCGCCGTGCGCAGGATCCAGCGGGGCAGCGGCGAGTCGGAGCGCTCCTACATGTGCCGCGTGGAGCAGGAGGTGCAGCGCGTGCTCCACCTCACCCAGAACCAGCCGCAGCGGCGGCCCGAGAAGCAGGCGGCGGCGCGGGAGAAATCCACGAGGAAGAAGGAGTAAGACGGGATGTCCCCCGTGTCCCCCTTCCTTTGCCCTCTGGCTGCCCGGGCCTTCGGGGTTGTTTCGGGGAGTAGAGATTCCCTTTGCAGCCCGGCCGTGAGCTCTGGAGCTAATGCAGCTCTCCAGGTTTCAGAATAAGAAGCTGGATAAAGTACGGAAAAAGAAACAGGAGAAGAGGGAAGCGTTGCTGGAGAAGAGCTTGTTCCAAGGTGGGTCTGGCGAGGGAGCAGCCCTCGGCTCCGGCAGCTCCCGGAGGGACGGTACCGGGGGTGGCAGAGCGGAGCCGGGGGCTCCTGCCTCACACCGCTCTCTGCTCTCCAGACACGGTGGCATTCGGCGACGTCGTCACGCAGCCGCCCACCATCACGTCGAGGCCCCGGCGAGGGGGCCCCGCGGAGCAGGTGAGCTGCCCCGAGCCCCTCCGCTGCTCTGGCTGCATCCGCAGCCGCCCGGGGCTGTGCCCAGCTCTTCCCGCCTCCCTCGGGCCGGGAACCGGGCACGGTCAGAGGTGACCTCCACTCCTGGGGACGGGTCTTGGCGGCTCTCCGGCTCGTCCTGCTCCCTGGCCCTGCCCTGGGTTTTTCCCTCCTGACCCGTTCCCGCTCTGCCCGCAGCCCGGGTGGAGGCGGCTCCTGCTGACGTCCCGCCTGGGTGATGGCGCGACGGCACCCGCGGCGCCCGCGTCCCTCGCGCGCCAGCGCATCGTGCAGGAGGAGCGCGCGCGGGTCGTCCAGGCCTACAGGGACCTGCAGCGGCGCAAGCAGCAGCAGCGGGAGGCGGCGTGGGGCAGCGCCCGGCCCGGCGCCCTCATCCGCGGGAGGAGCTGAGCCGGAGATGGAGCCGGAGCTGCATGGAGAGCTCTGCAGCTTCCCTGGAGCCAGGCTCGCGTGGGGACACGCCGTGGCGGTGAGGGGACACCGGAACTCAAGGGGGACAAGTTGTCCTGGCCCTGCATTGCTGCTGCCATCGCTGATCCTGGGGCTCCGCAGGACCATGTGGACCCTCCGTTGGAGGCACCCTGGAGCTGCTGCGAGTAAAAGGGTCACCAAAGGCTGCTGAGCACGAGCGTGTCTGTGTGCGGCTGCGCCGTGTCTGTGCGGATCCACCGTGTCCATGTGGATGCAATGTCCATGCGGATCCACTGTGTCCACGTGGCTCCGCCGTGTCCGTGCAGATCCACAGTGTCCACGTGGATGCAATGTCCATGCGGATGCACCGTGTCCGTGTGGCTCCGTCGTGTCCGTGCAGCTCCACAGTGTCCATGCGGCTCCATCGTGTCCAAGCGCGGCGCTCCCGTGCAGCAGTGCCGGCAGAGGGCAGTCCTGGCCCACTGGCACCGACACTTGCCAGGCCCTGGCAGCGCTGGCACCGGACGGGCTCCGCGCGGTGGCCGGACCCTGCGTTGCAGAGCAGGGCGGCCGCCCGTCCTCTCGCTGGGACAGGAACGTTCCTCGCTGCGGCCGGGGCTCGTCCTGCTCCGCAGCCGTGTCCCCACGGGGCCGCCAGAGCAGCACAACCCAGCGCGGTGGCCCCACGCGGCGGGGGGACCGGCCGCGGCGCTGCCCGCCCCGCGCTCACCTGCGGCACAAGGGCGGCCTGTTCGGCGGCGCCGCACAAAGGCCGCGCTGTTGGACGGGGCCGTCGGACGGGGCCGCCGCGGCTCCGGCTTCCGGAGGGGCCGGCCCTGCGCCGCGGCGGCCCCGGGGCCCGCGCTCCGTTATCCCGGCCGCGTGCCCGCTTGCAGGGCGACTCCCGGGAAGGCAGGAGGGGACCGCGTGTCCCCGCGGTGCCCACATTGCACAGAGACCGTCGCGGCGGCACCGGGTCAACACGGAGCCCCCCGGGACCCCACTGTGCCGCAGCTCGGTGCCACACGCTGGCAGCGTCCCCAGGAGCAGGGACACAGCGGAGCAGCCCTCGCCGAGCACCCACCGGGCCAGGCCCTTGCACGGGCACCCGTGGGCGCCGCGAGCGCCGCAAACGCGGGCGGCGCCGGCTCAAGGAGAGCCGGTCACCTGCCCCCTCCTCCGGCTCCCGTCAGGCCCTGAATAATTCATGGCGCTGCCGTGTGCCCGGCCGCAGGCTTCCTGCCTGGCAGGGGAGAGGGAGCGCGAGCGCAGGAGCCGCCCCGACCTTGGCGCGTCCCCGGCGCCGCGCCGAGCCCGGGCAGCAGCAGCACCCGCGGTGCGCCCGGAATGGGGACATCACCGTGCGCCCCGAACGGGGACCCACAGTGTGCCCAGCATGGGGACGTCACAGCGCGCCCAGGACAGGGACCCGTGGTGTGCCTGGAACGGGGACATCACGGTGCACCTGGAACGGGAACCCACGGTGCGCCCAGGACACAGACCCACAGTGCACCCTGAATGGGGACTTCATGGTGCACCCAGGATGGGGACCCACGGTGCCCTCTCTGCCCGGGCCGCTTGCTCCAGCACCACATAGGAAAACCAGCTTTATTGGGGCTGACCTGAAAAAACGAGGAGGGAGGAGAACCAGAGCGGAGGGAGGGGGCCCCGCGGCACCGGGACCCCCGGGACGAAGGCACCGAGGAGGCCGAGCTGCCCCCGGCTCGCTGGGCACCGGCCCTGTGTCCCGGCGCGGGAGCCCTCCGGGGCGCAGTGGGAAGCGGGGCTCTGCGGTGCCCTCGCGGCCCCCGTGGCGCGGGGGGACGAGGCTGCGGAGCGGAGGCTGCGGCCGGCGGGACGGGGCGGCCGGCGGCTCCGGGCGCCGCGGGGGACGAGGCCGCGCAGCCCCGGGGCCCTTCACCAGCGGTTTCTGCCGTACGGGGACGGCACCTGCGGCAGAGGGGACGGCGCTGGGCACCGGGGGCTGCCCCGGGCTTGGCCCCGCTGAGCGGATGCAGCTCCGGGAGAGGCGGGGGGGACTTTGCACCCTCCGTTGCTCATTAACAGACCTGGGAGGCGCGAGGGCCGCCGGGCCGGGCCGGCGCCGCGAAGGCGAAGGCGTCCTCGGCGCGCAGCGTGGAGCTGGCGCTGCCCGCGGCCGCGCTGGCGCGGGGCAGGATCCCGTCGTAGACGCCGTCGGCCTGCGCGGAGCAGAGGAGGCGCTGGGCAGCACGGGACCCCCCGAGCATCCCCTGCCCGCGGGGGCCGTGCAGGGACCCCAAAATCCCTCTCTCCATGGCCACCCTGGGCATCGTCCTGCCCGTGGGGACCACCCCAGGCATCCCCTGCCCGTGGTGCCCATCCTGAGCATCTCCCTGTCCATGGGGAGCTATGCAGGCACCCCAAGCATCCCCCTGCCCATGGTGCCCACCCAGATCATCTCCTTGCCCATGGGGACCACCCAGAGCATCCCCCTGCCCATGGTGCCCACCCAGAGCATCTCCTTGCCCATGGGGACCACTCCGAGCATCTCCTTGCCCATGGGGACCACCCAGAGCATCCCCCTGCCCATGGTGCCCACCCAGAGCATGCCCTTGCCCATAGGGACCACCCAGAGCATCTCCTTGCCCATGGGGACCACCCAGAGCATCTCCTTGCCCATGGGGACCACCCAGAGCATCCCCCTGCCCGTGCTGCCTGGGCCAGGGCCCCAAGCACCCCTCTGCCCATGGGGTCTATCCCAAGCGTCCCCTGCTCATGGGGACCACATGGCCACCCTGAACATCCCCCTGTCTGTGTTGCCCACCCTGGGCATCCCCTGCCCATGGGGACTGCCCTGAGCATCTCCCTGCCCACACAGCCGCCCTCTCCGCGCTCCTGCTCCCGCGTGTGCTGGGGGACGAGACAAGGGGACAAATCCTGGCTACCAGCTGCCCCTCCATGGGCAGGGGGGGGTCCACGGGTGCCAACCAGCACGGGGGGACCCTGCCGCGCACTTACGGGCCCCTTGTGCATGAGGGCCATCTCGGTGGGCTGGTAGACGCTGGCAAGGAGCTGCCCGTTGTAGCCGCTGTAGGGAGACACCGGCTTCTTGGCTGCGGAGAGAGGGCGGAGCTGGGGGGCCGGCGGCGGCAGCGCCGCGAGCTCGACCCAGACCGGTAGACCCGGCCGGGCCTGTTTGCGGAGCCGCCGCTCGCGGGACGCGGCCCTGCAGCCGCCCCGGCTGCCACCGAGCGCGCGGCTCGTCCCCGGCCGCCGCGGCGCGTACCGAAGGAGGGCTCGTCCAGCGAGAAGGCCTTGTTCTCCACGAACATGCTGTGCGCCGTGTGCTCCTTGAGGATGGTCTCGTAGCCCACGCCGCGCGTCGGGTAGCCGTCGTCCTCGTGCGCCTGCGCGGGGCCCCGCCGCGTCACGTGCGTCACCTCGGGGATGACGTAGAGCAGCACGAAGGCGCACGCGTTGGACACCAGGGCGATGGCGAGCGTGGGGTCGTCCCAGCGCGGCTTGGCGCCCGTGTGCCGGTTCCCGTAGAGGTACATGGCGGTCCACGCCACCCAGATGGCCACGGAGAGGCCCGTGGTGGCCAGGATGAAGGCGCCGTGCTTGCGCCAGCGCGTGTAGCGGCTGCAGAGCAGCGGCGGCCACGCGGCGCCGAACGCGGCCACCAGCAGCACCATGACGTAGATGAGCGCCATGACGAAGTCGGCGTCGGTCACGCGGCACGGGTCCGGCGAGCCGCCCTCGCGCCGCACCACCGTGATGAGGAGCCACTCGGCGTTGACGATGACCTCCACGAGCGCCAGCAGCAGCGCCACGGCCAGCGTCACCCAGGCGCGCGGCGCCCGGTTCCGCCGCGCCAAGAAGTTGAGCGCCAGCGCGTGCGCCAGCAGGCAGGAGAAGCAGATGGAGAAGAGGACACCGAAGAGGAAGCGGCGCGAGGTGCACGTGGAGAAGTCGGGCCCCACGATGAAGTCGAAGGTCAGGCAGAAGAGGCCGAAGGTGCCCAGCAGGAAGAGCACCTGCGTGGCCACCAGGCTCTTCTTCTGCGGCTCCTGCACGAAGGGGAGGCTGGCCACGAGCACGATGGTGAGCACGAAGGTGGTGACGATGCCGAGGCTGGCCACGGCCTCCAGCACGATGCCCCAGGCCACCGAGAGGTCACACAGGTTGTAGTAGAGGGACGAGAGGTCCTGGCCGCAGCCCGGTGGGGGCCCGGTCTGCGCGTGGCACGCGGCCACCAGGGCCAGCAGGAGGCCCGTGGCCACCGTCCCCATCCTGCAGCCCGGGCCGGGCGCCGAGCGGGAGCCCCCGAGGCCCTGCGGGAGAGAGGGGGGCGTTGGGGAGCGGCGAGCAGGCGCTGCGGCCGCGGCGCAGCCGGCGTCACCGCGGCACAAGCCGCCCCCGGGGTGGACGCTCATGCTTCCCCACGCCTCCTTGCCCGGGGGTGGCCGTGAGCAGAGGCTCAGCCTCTCTGCGCCCCAAACGCTCCCGGATGACCTGGCATTCCCTAGAACACGGCTGGATCCAGGGCTGTGCCCATCCTCCCCTTCGACACCGGGAGTGGGATGTGCTCCAGGGAGGGGGATTGGGCAGCGCGGCTGGCACCGGTTCTGCCGGCAGTGCCAGGCCCGGGTGGCGGCGGTGCCGGTTCTGCTCCCGCGCCGCGGTCTCGGGTGCCTCCCCGCACCCTCCGGCGGGTTCCCCTTTCTGCCTCTCCAGCCCCACTTCCGCCGCGGTCGCTGCGGGCGCGTGTCCGGCCCTGCGCGCAGCTCGTGCCAGGCGCTCGCACGCAGGCTGCCTGCGCAGCCGCAGCCCCCGGCTCCGCGTGCTGGGACCAGGGGTGCCCGGGCCCCACTCACGGGCCAGGGTGCCAGGAGGAGGGGGAGGAATCCAAAGCTGCAGACCCCGCCACTGTGACCCGTGCGAGGGAGGAAACGGGGCAGGAAACCTCTCTCACAAGGTCACTCGTGGGGCCGGGCTGGGAGCAGAGCCCAGGGGTTGGGGCCTCCACGACCCTCCCTGCTGCCTCCAACCCACTTGCCGAGGCGGGGACCAGGACTCCGGGCAGCCCCTGGCCCTGCTCCCCTTGCCGAGTGGGGGACCAGGAGTCCTGGTAGCCCCCGGCCTTGCTCCCCTCCCAGAGCCGTGGCAGAACCAGGTGTCTGCGTCCCGCTGGGACGGGAACCAGCAGGGACGGGAACCAGCTCTCCGGGCACAGCCCCGCGCCGGGTCTGTTTGCCCGGACTGGAAACAGGGCCCTCCGACCGGGACAGGACCGAGCCCCCGTGGCCCCCGGGCAGGGGGACCCCGGCCCCCCAGGCTGTACCGCCCCCACCGCACTCAGCCTGGCCGGTCTGTGCCAGCCCCCTTCACGGCCGGCCCGGCAGGTACCGGCCCGGTTCCTCTGGCACCTCCGGCAGGGACCGGCCCGGTTCCTCCCACACCTTCCGGCGGGGCCGGCCCGGTTGCCCCAGCACCTCCCGCAGGTACCGGCCCAGTTCCCATGGCACCTCCCGGCGGTGCCGGCCCGGCTCTCCGCGCACCTCCCGGTAGCCACGGCCCAGTTCCCCCTGCGCTCCCCGTAGGTACCGACCCGCTTTCCCCCCACACGCCCCGGCGGCACCGGCCCGCGCTCCGCAGCTCCCCCCGCTCGGTACCGGCCGCCAAACTCGCCCGGCGCTTCCTCAACTTGGCGGCCGCTCGAGTCGGCGGCCGCGTCCCGTCCCGGTTCGGCAGCGCCCGCCGCGGGCCGGGCCCCACTCACGGGCTGCCGCCGCGCGCGCCCCGCTCCGCTCCGCTCCGCTCCGCTCCGGCGGGCGAGCCCCGGAGCGCGGCGCGCGCCCGCCCGGCTCCTCCCCGCGGCGCCTCCGCCCGGCCCCGCCGGGACCTGCCCGCCGCGGCGGCCGCGGGGGCTCGGGGCAGCGGCGGGCGCGGAGAGCCCCGCTCCGCTCTCCCTGCCCGCCCCGGCGGAGCGCGGGGGGGCTCCCCGGGCCCGACCGGGCCCCCCGCCGCGCGGGACACACCGGCTCCCGCCTGGAAGCCCCCGGCCGCGGGGCCTCCCGCAGGAATGTCAGCTGACGGCTAAGCCCTTGGCAAGGCCCGCGCGCCCGGCACACGCCGCGGGGGCAGCCCGGTGGGCAGCAGGGCGCATGGCCCCTGCCCCAGGGCCACCGGGACCGGGCAATGGCACCCTGCGGTCCCCAGGGCTGGGGCACCCCTGCCACCCCTCCCGAGGCTTCCAGGCAGGAGCTACTATTTTGGGAGGGTGAAGCAAGCAAGCAAAGGACGTGGCCCAGTGACCAGGCACTGCCACCGCCTGGACAGGACGGGGACCCCGCAGGGAGCAGGGCTGCAGTGGCAGAACCGTGGTGCACAGAGCTGCCCTTGCCACCTGCCCTTGTTCCTCCAGGAGCGTGTGTCCGTAACGTGTCCTCAATGGAAGCTGCTCGTGGTGCTCGTGCAGCTCCAGGGCGCCCAGTGCCCGCACATGCCAGGGCTCCGTGTCCCCCCGTGTCTGCCTGGTCCTGTCATGCCTCTGTTTCCCCCCGTGCCACGGCTGTGGCTCCCGGCACAGCCGAACCCCCTGCGCTCCCTGCTGCAGGAAAACCTCATCCCGGCGCCGCCGCCGCGGGCCCCATGCGGCTTCCTGCCGCCCCCGCTGCCCACTCGGGCCCGCGGCGAGGCCGAGGCAGGCGGCCTCCTGGAGGCTGCTTCCTTCCGCACCCGGGGGCCAGGAGCATTTTCCTGGTGGCTGCCCTGGCCCTTCGCTGCCCCCTGCTCCTGCCGGAGGAGGAGGGGGGTGTCCGGACACATGGATGAGGCTGGGGCGGGGGGATGGGTGCCTGGCCCTGGTTTCCTCCCCTCCTTGCCCTGGAGATGCCCACACCTCCTGGCTGCTCCCCTGGCCCCCCTAAAGCCTGGGGAAGGTTTTTGTAGCTCCTGCAGAAAGGCAGTGCCAGGAGGCACCACCGACACGTGCCGCACACCCCACGGTGGGCAGCGAGGGTGGAAGCAGGAGCTCCCGTGCCCCCCCGCCGTGCTGGCGGAACGGGAACAGGCCTGCTCCGAAAACATGGGCACGCCGGGCGCATTTTTTCCAGGCTTACCTTTGCTCCAGTGCTGCCGGGCGGCTGGCACGGCGCGGCACGGCGCTCACCCTGGCCCCGGCGCCAGCCCTACCTGGGCCCCGCCGCCCCCCCGGCCACTGCTGTTTACACCGGAGCCAGGAAGCTGTTTTCCATCCGTGCTGGCTGCATCCACAACAGAGCTGCCGTTAGCACGTTCCCACCTCCCTCTCGGAGCAGAGCGGTGCCGGAGGGAGTCCCTCTGTGCTGAGTCCC
This sequence comes from Tinamus guttatus, assembly GCF_059628265.1. NCBI lineage: Eukaryota > Metazoa > Chordata > Aves > Tinamiformes > Tinamidae > Tinamus > Tinamus guttatus. The sequence goes on from NW_028289183.1 coordinate 4,181,978, forward strand.
CTCTGCACACCCTGGCGTGGGAGACAGGGCTTGGAGAGGCTCCCGGGGGCCGCGGTGCCTCAGCGCGCTCCGGGTTAATGCCTAACTTCTCCCCCCAGCTCCACGGCTGGGATTAATGGAGCAAGCAGCTCCCAGGGGCCTCCGGCTGCACACGGGGCTGAGCCCTCCGAGCCGGAGCCAGGGAGCCGGATCCTGCGGGGAATGGGGCGGGGGGGCAGTGATCCCATAGGATCCCATAGCCCAGCCCCCTCCCCCAAACCCGCTTTGTGGGAATTGGAGGGAAGGGCCGGGATTTGGGGGATTACGCAGGAGTCGCAGGCTCCGCTCCAGCCCCGTGGCACAGAGCGCTGCCAGCTCCGCAGGGCGGCCTGTCCCTGCCCTCTGGTGGCAGCTGGGCAGCCGGCAGCCGGGGACAGCCGGGCTGGCAGCTCCTGGCTGCTCGGCCAGCTGGGCACTGGCAAGTCCCTCGCAGAGCCAGGGGCCGTGGGAGATGCAGCTCCCAGGGAGGGACCTGGTGCCCTACACAAGGGGAGCGGGGACACCAGCCCCACGGGTGCTCCCTGCCTGTGCCCTGGGGCCTCCTGTCCCGGCCCGTCACCGCAGCCACAGACCCGGGCGGTGTCTCCATCTCACCAAGGAAGTTAAGGAGATGTGTCCCACGTGTTGCACAAAGCTCCCCGTCACTCCTGTCCCACGGCAGGTTTCCGGACGAACCCAGCGTGTCCGGAGAGGCCGAGCATGGGCTGGCTCAGGGAGCAGGGATGGGGAGCCCTGCAGCACGGCAGGAGCCCGGCACCAGGCAGGACACCCCAAAAATGAGGTGGGACCAAGGCAGCAGGTGGAGCAGCTCCTCCTGCCACCACCACCTGCATGGATGTCAAAGGTGGTCAGGGCCAGCAGGTAGCAGTACCGTGACTTCTTTGTCCTCGTGGCCAGGCGGGACAGGGCCACGGCAATCAGGACATTCACTGCAGGAAGGAGAGCAGTGCACCGCAGTGAGACTCTGGGGCCTCAGCACTGCAGCACCAGGGTCTGAGGGTGCCCAGGGAGCAACCAGGTGCCCTGGGGTGCAGGGGGGGACCAGGGCACAGAGTAATAAGTGTCACCCTATGGGGGGCACGCTGAGCTGATCAATCTGTTCCTAGTGCCAGCTGGCACCACGCAGACCCCCTGTCCCTGCTGCTGCAGCACCCGCCATGTGGTGCTGGGGCTGCACCCTGAGGGCCAGGGCGGCCGTAGGGAGCAGGTTGGGTCCCTGCTGCACCCCCAGCCCTGCCCACGCACGAGGCACCCCCACACTCCCCGGGCGCTCACCTGGCAGCCCCAGGAGGCTGTAGCAGATGATGGAGACGATGCCCAGCAGGGTGACTGCTCCAGGTGTGCCACATCCCTGCCGCCTCGGTGCTGTTGGGTGCTGGGAGCATCTCCCTCCAGCAGGGACCAGCTGCACGGGGAGACGGAGCCTCAGGGTGCCAGGCTCCGCCTGGGTACCCGGCACTGCTGGTGGGGCTCCCGCTCCCCACCTTGCAAACGGCCCTAAAACAGGGTGTTCTTGGGTGACTGCCCCACGGGGGAGACCCTGGCCCAGGCCTTGGGCCTGGTGTCACAGTAGGGCCTGCAGGGACTTAGAAGTGCCAGACTGCGGGGGAGCTGTAACCCAGTGGTGTGGGGTGTGGGGGTCTCAAGGGGAGAGGGGGAGGAAGCAGGCGGCTACAACGGGCCAACCCCGCGGGAGGACAGAGCGGGTCCTGCGCTGCCTCCCGAGCGGAGATGGGGCGGATAACGGGAGCGGGGGACGGGTAACGGGAGCGGGGGACGGATAACGGGAGCGGGGCGGAGGGGACAGACAGGATCAGGCCCCCCCCGGGCAGGATCGGGCCCACGCGCCCCATTCATAAACTCGGCGGCGCGCCCCCCGTACCCATTGGCTGCGGGAGGCCGCGGCTGAGCCAATCAGAAAGGCGGTCTCCACGAAGGGGGGGAGCCAAACCCGAGTGCTGCGTTCTGATTGGCTGGAGGCTGCTCTCCACCGGCATCTCCCCCGGGAGGGGCGGGGCACGACCCCCGGAGCGGGACCGAACCGGGACCCGCGCACGGAGCTCACGGGGTCCGGGGGTCCCGGGGTGGGTGCCGAGACCCGGGGGGTGCGGGATGTCCCGGGCGGGGGGCCCGGGGAGGGGGGCTCTGGGCAGCGCTCACGTCCCAGTCCACACGTGGCACCACAGAGCCCCCAGAGCTGCCCCGGGCACCAGCCGGACTCCCCACGTGCCCATCGCAGCCCCGCAAGGGCCCCAAGTTGCCCCATCCTGCCCGGTGCTGCAGGGTGCCCCAGCAGCCCCCTCTCCGTGCAGGGCAGCCCCCTCCGCTGCTCTGGTCCCCTTCCAGCTCTGGGCACAGTGACAGTGACAGTGTCACTGCTCTGCAGCAGCAGCAGAGCCAGGGCACGGGGGAATCTCCCTTCCTAGCCCAAGGACAAGGCCCAAGGGCAGTGGGACTGGTGGGCAACCACGGCTCCCAGCACTGAGCTCCGCAGTAACTCCAGTGCCACCGGGGGACATCTCTGTGTCCAGAGCTCAGGTCCGATGTCCTCCTAGCCATGTCAGCCCAGGGGCTGCAGCTGGGGGTCATGTCTCTCTCTCCAAGAGCCTGCAGGGGATTTTGGTCTCCAGGTTGCTGCATGGATGCAGGTCCTGGTGCCAGAGGAGCCCCCTGACCCCTAGGGCAGAGAACAGCCCCCTGCCACCATTGCAGCATAGGGAACATGGACTCAGTGCAGCTGCAGCCGCTCATGGTGGGCGGCAAGGGATGCCAATTAGGCATAGACTAGAGCTGGCTAATTAGCAAGGGCAAGCACAGTCCCTGGGTGTCCCGAGGGAAGCGCTGCATTGATAGGGCTGCAGCAGGAATGCATTAACCCTTCCCCAGCCCAGATCTCTAGCCCTGCCAGCAGTGTCTGTGCCCGGTCCCCTTGTCCCCATCCGCTCCCTATGCCCCACAGGGGACAGGGTCTCACCTCCGGGCTCACCTCTCATGGCACCACATGCCCACACCAGGGGAGTCACCTCACTCCGTGTCCCTGCTGGTTTCCTGCAGCATCTCCCAGGACACAGGAGCAGGGAGAGCTGGGTGGGCAGAGCTGCGGATGGGGCTAGCGGGGCAGGAGGGTGTCCCCACCTCGCGGGCAGGTGGCCCCGCTTCTCCCCTGTGCTGGGGCTGGGCATCCGATGAACCCAGGTGTGCGGCCAGCAGGAGGTGGCACAGGGTGGCACGTGCATGTGTCCCTCATGGCCACCAGGCTGTCCATGGTGCTATGGTCTGGAGGGCATCCATGTGTGCCCAAGTACCCCCAGCTTCCCTAGGCACCAGGGCCCCCAGTTCTGCTGTGCTTTATACCCACACTGGGCAGCGGGGCTGCAGCTGGGGCTGCTCACGCCTGATTAGGGGCTCTGCAGAGCGGTGAGCACGGGCTCCGCGCTTCCATCAGCACTGCCGCGCACGAGCTGCCGCCGCGCGGCTGCTGGCACTAATCCCATCCATGCCGACAGCCACTCAATACCCGGCACCGACTAATTTCCCCGCGCGGCGCTGGTCCCGGCAGCCCTTGACACCGCTGTCATGCAACCAAGGTCGCCAGGGCTCCGTGGTGACCTTGCCTGGTGGCTGTCACCCCGCGGCCGTGCCAAGCCCCCTATCCACGGCGCTAGCCGGCGCGGGGCCAGTGGAGGCTGGCACGGGGCGTGCACGGAGTGCTTGGCTGCAAAGGCTGGGAAAAGGGCAGGCGGTTCCTGCCGGCAGCCCGGATGCCATGGAGATGGGAGGGCGAGCGCTGCCACCCGCATGAATAGCCCTGAGGCCGGGCGGCGCGGGGGAGCACCGGGGCCGCGTGTGCCCTGCATGCAAAGGGGCTCCGGAGCTGCGGCCCCGCGGGCACAACGCGCCCGGGCGGGATGCGCAGCCGGGAATGGGTGCGCGTGGCACGAGCCAGGGCCCCGCGCGGAGCCCGGCGCTCGCGGGGCGCCCCTTGCCGCGGCTCCGGGGTGCCGGGGGCCGCGCGGGATCGATTCCGGCCGGGAAGCGGTTCCCTTGGAAACGGCCGGTCCCAGTTTCCACCAATCAATGTGCGGGCGCGCGGGCTGGGAGGGTCGTGGCCTACATAAGCGGGCGGCGGGCACCGCGCGCCACCGCGGCGCTGAGCCCCGGCAGATGCGCTTGCGAGGCCATGGCGAGGCTGACGGGGGCCCGGGCCGGCCCGGCCCGGCGCTGGGGCTGCGCCGCCGCCGCCTTCCTCCTCCTCCTCCTCACCGTGCAGGCCGGTAAGGGCGCCCGCGGAGCGGGGAGGCCGGGGCCAGGGGTGGCCATGGTGTGATTGCCCTCGCCGCGAGGCCGGCTCCTTCCCACCTGCGTGTCCGGTGATCTTGCAGCTCTCTGGTTGGAAGGGTTGGGATGAGACGGATTTGGGACCCAGGGGGCCTGACTGGAGCGGCTGTGCCATGATCCATGGCTGTGCCGTGATCCATGGTTGTGCTATGATCATGGTTGTGCCCATGGCCATGGCACGATTTGGAGCCCAGTTGTTCTCCACAGAGGTGCCCAGCGCCCAGGACGCTGTGGCGCCGGGAGCCCTGCAAAGGAGCCATATCAGGCACTGCTGCGCTCCCGATCCCATTCCAAATCCCTTCTTAGCCAGCCTTAAGCCGGAGTCGGGAAGGATAATCCGCAGCGTCGCCGCCCGGCAAGACGTAGATTTGAGATGCACGGGGCCAAACTCATCCTGGGGGAGAGGCGCAGCGGTTCGGGCAGCGGGAGGAGGAGGAGGGGGAGGAAGGTTGCACCGGCCGCACCCGGCCCTATCCCCATGGTCCTGGGGACCTGGCGTGGGGACATTCAGCCCCGATGCCTGTCCCGGGGGCGGACGGAGCTGCGTGGGCACCAGGGGATCCCAGGCGCATGGCAGGGCCCTCACTGGGACGGTGCCGTCTGCCCGCAGCCCAGCGAGCCGAGCTCAGCGGCGACGCCACGGCCGCCACCATCAACCACTCGCTGACGCTGCTGCAGCGGCTGCAGGAGCTGCTGCAGAGCGGCAACGGCAGCGACGCGGTGCTGCAGGTGCACGCGGCGCCCGCCGCCGATGCCAAGGTCTTCCACGTGCACCAGCTGCTGCTGGGCCTGCAGAGCGACGTCTTCGAGGGGCTGCTGCGCAACCAGAGCGTGCTCACCCTGCACGAGCCGCCCGAGAGCGCCGCGCTCTTCGACAAGTTCCTCAGGTGCACGGCGTGGCGCGGGGCGGCACGGTGGGGACACGGGGACGCCGCGCTCACCGCGGCCGCGCTCCCCCCAGGTACCTGTACTGCGGCGGCGTCTCCATCCTGCTGCACCAAGCCATCCCCATGCACCAGCTGGCCACCAAGTACCGCGTGCGGGCGCTGCAGCGCGGCGTGGCCGACTACATGCGGAGCCACCTGGCCAGCGAGTCGAGCCAGGGCCACGTGGTGGGCTGGTACCAGTACGCGGCGCGCGTGGGCGACCGGGCGCTGCAGGAGAGCTGCCTGCAGTTCCTCGCCTGGAACCTGTCGGCCGTGCTGGCCAGCGCCGAGTGGGCCTCGGTGAGCGCCGAGCTGCTGCTGCTGCTGCTGGAGCGCTCCGACCTGGTGCTGCACAGCGAGCTGGAGCTCTACACGGCCGTGGAGGGCTGGCTGGGCCGGCGGCAGCCCGAGGCGGCCGTGGCGGAGCGCGTGCTGCGCGCCATCCGCTACCCCATGATCGCGCCGGCGCAGCTCTTCCGGCTGCAGGCGCAGTCGGCGGCGCTGGCGCGGCACCGCGCCGCCGTGCACGACCTGCTCTTCCAGGCCTTCCAGTTCCACGCCGCCTCGCCGCTCCACTTCGCCAAGTACTTCGACGTCAACTGCAGCATGTTCCTGCCGCGCAACTACCTCGCGCCCGCCTGGGGCGCCCAGTGGGTCATCAACAACCCGGCGCGCGACGACCGCAGCACCAGCTTCCAGACCCAGCTGGGCCCCAGCAGCCACGACGCCGGCAAGAGGGTCACCTGGAACGTGCTCTTCTCGCCGCGCTGGCTGCCCATCAGCCTGCGCCCCGTCTACTCGGACTCGGTGTCGGGCGCGCTGCAGCCGGCGCGCATCGAGGACGGCCGCCCCCGGCTCGTCATCACGCCGGCCACCAGCAGCTCCGACTTCGCCGGCGTGAGCTTCCAGAAGACGGTGCTGGTGGGCGTGCGGCAGCAGGGCCGCCTGCTGCTCAAGCACGCCTACAGCTTCCACCAGAGCTCCGACGAGGTGCCCGACTTCCTGGCGCACGCCGACCTGCAGCGCCGCACCTCCGAGTACCTCATCGACAACGCCCTGCACCTCCACATCATCGTCAAGCCCGTCTACCACGCGCTCATCAAGGCCAAGAAGTAGCGCCGTGGCCGTGGGGGACGGCCCTACCCACGTCCCCGGGCTCCTCCCGGCCTCTTCTCCTCCCTCCCTTACGTAGATGGAGGTCCCTGTGCCGGGAGGGGACCCCCCCGTCTGCCGCTGTCCTGCGGGATGGGGGGTCCCCGTCCCTGCGGTGCCTCCGCACGGTCCCTGCCGCGGGCTCAGCTCCCCCTCGGGGAGCTGCCACCCTGGGCATGATGGGGACAGGGACACCCCCCTGGTGTCCCAGGGACACGCGGCGTGGGGGTCCTGCTGTGCTGGCCCAGGAGCTGCCGGCTGCAGAGCCCCGGCGCTCGGGATGGGCTCCGGGAACCCGGCTGCTCCCTCCCTCCTGCTCCCAATAAAGGCAGAAACGGAGCCCGGGCGCCTCTGGGTTCCTCTTGGCGCGGGAGCCTGGCGGGGCTGTGGTTAATGCAGCCCCCCCAGTGCAGCCCCCCAGCGGGGCTGGGCACGCGGGTGCATCTCGGGGGTGCTGGGCATCAGTGGGGTCCCTTCCCAACACTGCCCGGTCACATCCCGCAGGGCCACGGCCATCACCGTGGCCTTGGGCCTGAGCTTCGGGGCCAGCCTGGCCAGGGGGTTCTGGGTCCCAGAGGCAGCTGGGTGGGATGCGGAGGCACCATCCCGGCTGCGCCGCGGTCAGCAGCTACCTCCAGCCCTCGGGAGAAGGGGAGGAGAAGGGACGCGGCCTTCCCACCCTCTGCTCCACGCTGCTGCGACGGGAGAGGAAACGCGGCTCGGAAGCCTCCTGTTTATTCATCCAAAGGGGAAAAGCGGGAGGGCAAAGGGCCAGGGAGCATCTGGGACTGACTCAGAGGTCTCTCCACCGCCCAGGGCGCCGCTTCGCGGCTCTGGCTCCTGCGGAGAGCGCGGGGGCCGCGGAGGGGCCCGGGCAGAGCCCTGGCGCGGGGCTGGCGCGTCGTGTGCCCTCACCGGGCGTCCCGCCACCGGGACCGAGGAGGGGGAATGAGGCACAAAGCTGGAATCAGCCGTCCTTGGTAGCAGCCTCCTCCTCTTCCTCCTCTCCCTCCTCCTCCTCCTCCTCATCCTCCTCTTCGCCCTCAAACCCTGGCAGCTTGCTCTCTCCTTCCTCCTCTTCCTCTCCTGCTTCACCTGTATCACCTTTATCCTGAAAAGCAGAGGCTTGGTCTGAAGGAAATAAAGAAACTAACATAAGGGCTTCACCAGCTGTGTTCCTTACTCTCCTTTACCGTTTTGTGCAGAGCTGTGTCCCCTGCCCCACGCAGCCGCTCGCTGTCGGCTTTGCCCCCGTTCTGCCACTTTGGCGTGGCAGTGGCACCGTACCCTGGCCCCAGGAAGGGCTTCAGCGAGTCCCCCGTCCCTGGGGCTTTCCCTACAGCAGGGCTAGCTCATCCCAGGGCCCATCCAGCCCCGGGCACGGCCAGACCCGGGCGATGCTCTGTGGGCACCTGCCCACCGGCTCCGGGGACACCGGAGCCGGTGCCGCCGCGCTCGTACCTTGGCCTGCAGGCGCCTGGCCTCGTCCCGCGCCCTCCTGCGCAGCTCCGCCTCGATGGCCTCGAGGAACTCGCTGCGGACGCGCTCGAGCAGCTCGGGGAGACTCTCCTCGGGCGCCTCCTCCTTGCCCTCCTCGATCCGCGCCTCCGAGCGCACGCGCTCCTTGAGGCGCATCTCGCGGTGCCGGGCCTCCAGGATCTTCTCCCGCTTCGTCTCCCGCTCGAACATCTGGGCAGAGCGGGGCTGCCCTGAGGACACCGCTCCGCATGGGGACGGCGTCGCGCCGGGGCCTTTGCTCCATCGCGACGTGTCCGGCCGCCCCGGAGGGCACCTACGGCCGTGGCCAGGGTCTTCTCGTTCCGCTGCAGGGTGCAGAGCCCCGAGGAGATCTCCAGCAGCGTGACGGTGCCCAGCTTGGAGCCGCAGCCCACGAAGCAGCCGTTGTCCTGCAGGCGCAGGCTGAAGAGCGGCTCGTCGCAGATCTGCGGAGGGAGGACGGGTGGACGTGGGCGCTCGGCCCTGGCGCGGCAAGAAACGGCTGCGAACGGGGGCTGCGAGGGATGCTAGAAACCCGCTGGATCCTAAAGTGCAAACGTGGGGGCAGGCCGAGCCGCAGGCACAGCTCAAGGGGAAGGTCACCTGCCCGTTGGTGGAGCGAATCCAGGCCCAGCACGGGGCTGCGCACGCTGCCCGGCGCCCGGCTCCGTGCCCGGCTCCATCTGCTCTGCCAGGCGGCGCGGCCGCTCTGCCAGCTCCTCCTGCTGCTCCGAGGGCAGCGGGAACGGGAGCGGAGGGGAAAACGGCGCCGCGCGGGAGCCAACCTTCAGGCTGAGGGAAGGGTCGTTCTGCTTGAAGAGGAAGTCCCAGATGTCCAGCGTCCCGTCCAGCTTGGTGGTGAAGAAGACGGCCGGCCTCACGGTGCTCCAGCAGCCGTCAGTGAGGTAGGAGAGGTGGTACCTGCGGGCAGGGCCGCGCGGAGCCCGGCTGCAGCCCCAGCGCAGGGACGGGAACGTCCCCGTTCCAGCGCCCTTGGCTGCGCCGGCACCTCTCTGCCTTGGTCACTGCCCCACCAGCTGCTCCTCCTCGACCGAGCAGACCAGACCCTGCTGCTCATCCATCTCGGAATTCTTTCACACAGAGAAGGACCGTTTTTTGCAGAGGTTACACCTACTTGGTCCACATAATTGATGATTCTTTGCTCTCCTCTGACCAGATCCGAGCGGTCCAGTCCCCGACTGTCAGGAAGAACTTGGGGTAGAAGGGGTTCCTGGACAGCGCGTACACAGGCCCGTGGTGGCCGCTGTAGGTGCCGGAGATCTTTTCGGGGGGTGTCTTGGCCTTGCGGTTGCAGGTGATGACGATGCCCTGCTCCGTGCCCACCATGAACTTGGTGGGCTGGGGGCGGGAGCGGCAGAGAGGAGCCGTCAGAGGGTCCGGGAGCCCGTGGTGCAGGGGACAGGGCCCTGAGGAGCCCGTTGCAACCTGCAGCACGGCCAGCGCCGTCCATCGAGACGAGGGCAGGGGGAGCCCGTGCCGGGCCGCGGCGCTCACCATGGTCGGCTCGAACTCCAGCGAGATGGCACCCAGGGCGTTCTCCAGGAGCCCCTTGCGGGTGATGTCCAGGACGAGCGTCTCGGTGGGCTCGGACAGCTTGCGGATGTCCCACCACAGCACCTGCGGGGACGAGCAGGGGAGCGGTGCTGCAGGACGGGCTAGGCCAAATCACTGCCTGCGGGTCACATCCCCCTCTGTCCCCATCATTCCCAGGGAATGCAGGGACCTGGGACCAGGGGCTGGTCACGCGGGCAGGGGAAGCTCTTCTGCACCTGCCAACCATGGGCCCTGCACGAGTCCCTGCCCCTCTTCTCTGCTCCTGCCCGTTACCTGCCCGTCGGTGGAGGCCGAGAAGCACTCGGTGCCGGTTTTGGACTGCAGCCAGATGGTTCCGTACACGGGATCCCTGTGGCTGAACTCCACGGTGGAGACCTCCACGGGCAGCCTCCCCTTGCGCGTGTCCCAGTAAGCTGGGAAGGGAAAGAGGCTCTCGTGAGCTGCACCAGCCCCCTTGGCTCCTTCGCTTCCTGGCACTTCCCGGGAGGTGCTGAAGCCAGGATAGGGCAGAGCTCTCCTTGCGGCGCCCAGGGGTGCCCAGCCTGAGAGGAGCCCGTTTGCAGCAGCACGGCAGGATGCTGGGCAAAGCGGGTTGCTGCCGGCTCCAGGCTGGATGGTGGCAACCCCTCAAACCAGCACAGCGTTCCCGCTGCAGGGATTTCCCGGGGTGGGTGTCCTGAGCCCCTGGAAGCAGCTCACCCTGCCGCGTGCCCCTGCGCTGCACGAGGGCTCCAGCAAGAGCCCCAGCTCGTGCCAGCTCCAAGCAGCAGCTCCTGATGAGCCGCGCGGGTGCCCCGACCTGGCTGCGGGCTCCTGTGTGTCCCAAGGGCCCTGCCTGAGGACGGCAGCTCCTTCCCTCGCCCGGCTGGGCCGCGGTGGCACCGAGCCGCGCGCTCCCTCCTGATCGCTTCCAATTAGGCAACGGGACGTGACGGAGGCTGCTCTGCTGGGCCCCTGCCAGCGCCCGCGGAGCGCCGGGAAGGTCAAGGTGAAACCCACCCTCCTGCAGCACCCCCGAGCGGGCAGGCACAGCCCGGCAGCGCACGCCCCGTCAGATCCGATTGCCGCCGCAAACGGCAAGGAAAACACCAGCATGAGGGCAATTAAATCAACGGGCTCGCGTGGCTGACTAAATAACAAAACCCTGAATGGAGCTGGCAAAGAGGGGCCCTTTTCTAAGCACGTGTAACAGCAGTGTGAAAACAACTCAGTGGATGAAATGATGGCAGCTCTTCTGAGCTTTTGGCACACGGAGCTGCGGGGCCGCAGGAGCCCAGCACGTCGGCAGGGAAGAGCGGAGCTGAGCGCACGGGAATGGGGAAGAGCAGGGCTGAGCGCACGGGGATCCCACGCTGCTCCTCACACACGTGTGCCCGCGTGCCCACAGACCGGGCACCGCGCGCCAGGGCCGGCAGCCTCCCCGGAGCTGCCGGGGTAAAGCCCTGCCGAGCTCCGGGCCGCTGCCCTCTCCTCCTGTCACCCATGCAGGTGTGAGCCTGCCCTTCCCTGCCCTTCCCGGCGCTCCGGGGATTCCTGGCTGCAGCACCAGGGACGTTACGCTGTTCCTGGGTGTAGCAGTGCTGGAACGAGGCTCTCACCAAATTAAACGAAGCCAGTCCCTCATTAAATGGGTGTCACGCCTAATCCATCTCCCTTACCGATCTGCCCGTTGTAGCAGCCGCCTGCCAGGATGTGCGAGTCTTTGGGGTTGTATTCCAGGCTCACGAGAGGCGAGGACGGCTTGAGAACCAGCTCCGGCTTGTTGGAGTTTTCTACCAAGAAGGGGTGAGTAAAGAGCAAAGTGAGATGGGAGCCTCGCAGGAAACAACCTCCCGCTCCAGAGCAGCCCCTGGTGCCGCTCCGGGCTGCCCCTTCCTTCATTATCCGAGGGGAAGTGACCCGCAGAAACGTGGGCACCGCAGGTACCCCGGTGATGATGTGTAGTGGGAGTCTAGTGCTCATTTTATTAGTTATTAGTGGTTATTTTCCATCTCTTGGCCAACTTTCAGATCCCCTTTCTCCCTTCCTTTACATTGATCTGTGGGCCAACGATGAAATTAAAACCTCTCGTCACCCCCTCTGAGGGCCGCGAGGCTTCGCCACATCCGTGAGATGCTTTAAAAGCACAAAGTGCTTTTGCCGCAGCAGCAGAAAGACCGGCCCAGCTCCCCTTCCCCTTACCGAGATCCCAGATGTACGAGTCAAAGCTCATGTCCTTCACGTTTTGCTGGAACTCCAGGCTGGAATAAGCTACTGCCAGTTTCTTGCATCCATCGGGGTGCCAGGAGAGATGCGTGGCTGTCCTCTTGGTAACATTTGGGTCCCTTTTTGGCAGCAGGACATCAAACACAGACATTAGCTTGCTAACAGCTCTGTCATGCCTCGGGCTCAGCGACTCCCAAAGGAAACTGCGGGAATCGCAATTAAAACAAGCCACAGCCCTTGAGTACTGGCTGCGGGAAACGATTCCCTAGGGGACCAGGTGGTGGGGGAGAAGAGTCGGTGATTTAATAAAGTCTTTCCAGTTACATGCTTCTAAGAATCCAATTACGTTACTGGATCTGACTTTTAGAAATGACCTAACAGCGCCTGACATTTGAAAATGATCTTTGAGACACACACACACACACACACACACACACACACACAGGGAAGCCGGTGTGGGAGCTGCTGTTGGAAGATGCCCAGAGCTGCTTCTCCTCCTGGATACAGCGGGGTGCCCGGCAGGAGCCACCGGAGATCCCGAGCACGGGTCCCCACAGACCGGGCTGTGACAGCTCTCTCCATCCACGAAGTGACCCAACACTACCCTCAAACCACTGCTTTTTTCCCACCTCCTCTGTCTCCGGAGGGCTCAGCCAGCTCCGCGGCACCCCGGGGACACCGGCGCGGCGGGCGTAGCACCCCGCGCTACCTGATGACATTGATGGTTTTGGCGGAGGGCGGCTCGTCGTCCACCTCGGCCATCTCCTCCTCTCCAAAGTAGTCCTCGTAGATGTTGATGGCGTTGTTCTGCTTGATGCAGTGCTCCATGAGCTGCAGGGAGGCGCCGTCAGAGGTGGCCCCGGGAGCCGCCGGGGCGCGGGGACGGCGGCGGCGGCCTTACGGTGCCGAGGTGCGTGATGGTGTTGATGTAGTGCTCGTCCTTCTCCACTTTCTTGCGGAAGCGGATGGTCTGCTCCATCTCGTGCGGGTTGATGTCCTTGGGCCAGCCGCCCTCGGTGTGGTGCACGCCGCGCGTTTCCACCTCCACGCGCTCCGTGTTGACCTGCAGGGCGCGGGGCGGTGGGAGCGGGCGGCGGGCGGCCCTATCCGCGCTGCCCCGCGCGCGCTGCCCGTACCTCGTGCTCGGACATGTCGCTCGTGTGCTGCACGTGGGCGTCCACGGGGCTCCTGGGCACGAAGGCGGCGGCGGCGCTGGGGTCGGGCGCGATGTCCACGGTCACCTCGGCCGCCCGCTCCGAGAAGTTGCAGGGGCGGCCGAAGTCGCTGCGCTTCTTCGTGTACACGTACACGATCTCCATGGCGGCCCCCAGGCTTTTCCGGGCTCTTTTCCCTGATTCTCCCCTCCTCGTACCCCTCCCCCCGCACTGGGGGCCCAGGCGTCCGGGCCCCCCCCCCCCCCCCCACCAAGCGCGGCCGCTCTTAGGACGCGTCCGGCGTTGCCTGGCAACGCGCTCACGTGGCAGCCGTT